>NW_006399755.1:10149524-10157536 GCF_000299155.1 Elephantulus edwardii
AGGTAAGGCTGCATTATATAATATATATATAATATACACACACACACACACACTACACAATATGATGCACTGACACACTGACTGCAACAATGGGCTTGAGCTTATGAGAGATCATTAGGATGGGGCTCCAAACAACAACAACACTGCTGTTTTCATGTGTCGTCAACTTGCTTACGACTCATAGTGACCCTATGTACAACAGTTCTGAATCCTGCTCTATCCTGGGCCAAACACTGTCTCTGATGTGCCTCCGCCCATGACCCCAGTTACCGAGTCAGTCCATCTCATCCAGGGTCTTCCTCTCCTGCACTGTCCCTCCACCCTCCCAAGCATGATGTCCTTCTCTAAGGACTGGTCCCTTCTTGCAACATGCTCAAAGTATGACAGACTGAACTTCAGAAGCCTTGCCTATAAGGAGCAGCCTGGTTTCACACTCTCCAGCATGAATCTACTCTTCTCCAGCACCACAGTTCAAAGGCATCAATTTTCCTTCTATCATCCCTAGTCACTATCCAGCTTTCTGATATATATCAAGTAATGGCGAAGATATATTACAGTTTTAAAATGTAAAACAAACCTGAATTCTGAAATATATCCCAGAGATTCAGGGAACCTGCTCCCTATTTACGGGGAGTCAAACTAGTCTTCCTTTATTAATAGAAATCTCCAACATTAATACAAGTTTCCTTTCAGATAATTTTATATTTTAAAAATTAATGACTAAACATGGCATCTTTTTTGCTATGTGTATTTTATTACACACCTAAGGAGCTCTGGTGGGCTCGTAGGAAGAACCTGTGCTGCAATCCCCAAGGCATGTGGGTTTGAATTCACCAGCTGCTCCACAGAAGGACGGACATGCTCCTCCCATGCACTTGATTTACTGCTGCCTCTGAAAACCTGCTGAAGGGTCAGCTATCACTAGTGCTGACTCAATGGCACCCAACAATAACATATAGCAAGCTGTATGTTCTGTATACTGTGGCCCTTATTCTGATTGTAGCTAACTAGTTTTATGCTATAGTCTGTTAAGTTTGGGAGGACAGGAATCCTGTATTTTTCTACACTTAAAATCCTGAAATCTTAAAGCATCCTAAACACTTCCTCTATTATTTTGACCACCAACTTGTACAAATAAGGATTCTTTTTAAGAACACACACATAAACATATATAAATAATATATAATGTGAACTTCCATAAGTCAGATGACATTCTCCACGGAGGCAATGTTGCTCTTAGTTAACATCAAGTCAACTACAACTCACAGCAACCCAATGAACAGTAAATCTGAACCCTGCCCTATCCTGCACTGTTTTCATGATCTCCAACTTGCTCAAGTGCAATGTTACAGTCACCGTCATCAATTCATCTCAGTGATGGTCTTCCTCTCTTTTGCTGACCTTATCCCTCTGCCATCATGATGCCTTTTTTTCCAAGGACTGGTCCTTGCTGACAACATGCCCAAAGTATGTGTGTCAAAATTTTACCCTTTCCTCTATCTAAGAAGTAATCTGGCTGTACTTTCCCCAAGAGTGACTTGTTTGTTCTTTAGGCAGTTTATGTTCTTCAACACTCTTCTGCAATATCACGGCTCAAAGGCCCTGATTTTTGTTTGCTCCAACTTTCGGATGCATAGGAAGTAACTAAATATACTACTGGCTTGGATCATGCCAATATAGTCTTTAAACTTTTCTTTGAAACTTTGTAACCCTTTTAGATTGAGCATAAGATAAAAAACATGTAACAGCTTTTATGGGTCAAACTGTATCCCTGGCTCTTATTTTGAAGGTGTGATTTCAGATCACTGCCATCAACGCACTCTATCAGGACGGTTACTCAGTTCAGATCCCAGAACAGAAGCTGATTTTGTAATAACGCAAACTAACATTCACGCAATAAGCATTTAACAAATGCTTGTTATTTCTTATATACCATTATTACATAGTAGAAATACAGAGATGAAACAAAGTCCTTGCCTCTAGTTTAATAGTAAATGGATAATCAAAATTTAGCAGAATAAAGTGCTAAAATGGGGATTATAGAGCAGGTAGACCAAAAATAAATAAATAAAACTATGTTCTGGGAATAGAGCCAAAAGGCATCATGTACAAAATTAGAGAAGATTAAGATCCAAGAAATACTGGAAGAAAAATAACAGGTTTCTTTACAAGTATAGAGTGTGGATCATAACAAGTTGTAGCTGACATGGAGAAGAATGGGAAATTGAGAGCACTTAACTGTGCTCATGCGGAACCTATACCTTGACCAGGAGGCTGTTCTACAAACAGAGCCGGGGTACACTGCATTGTTTAAAATTAAGAAGGGACTGTCTACCAATGAAGGAATTTTTCTTTTACTTTTCACAGAGAGGAGAGAGCTGTGAGGGAAGGGTGGGCAGGGAGGAAAGTGCAACAATGAATGAATGCAAATCCAAAATCTCTGTAAATGTTCATTAAAATTAATAAAATTTAAAAATAAGAAGGGAGTGTGTTAGGGTTGTACTCTCTCTTCACACCTATTCTATACTATTCTATGCTAAGCAAATTATCTGAGAAGCTTGACTCTATGAAGTGGATCAGAACTGGAGGGAGACTCATCAATAAGCTAGGTTATACAGACGACACAATTTTGCTTGCTGAAACTGAGGAGGACTTGAAACATTTGTTGGAGAAGATCAAGGTATGCAGCCTTCAGTATGGATTGCATCTCGATGTCAAGAAAACAAAGATTTTTACCACAGGACCAACAGACTGTGTCATGATGGATGGAAAGGAGATTGAAACCGTCAACAGCTTCATCTTGCTTGGATCCACAATTAACACCCTTGGTGTCAGCAGTCAGGAAATAAGGAGACACTCTGCACTGGGAAAATCTGCAGTTAGGGACCTCTCCAAATCTCCAGAATTACTGAGGAGTAAAGATATAAGTTTAAAGACTAAGTGCATCTGATTCAGGCCATGGTCTTTCTGATTACTTGCTGTGCATCTAAGAGTAGGACAATGAATAAGGATGACAGGGAAAAGAATTGATGCCTTTGAGCTATGGTATTGGAGAAGAGCAATGAACATCCCATGGACAACCAAGAGAACAAACATATTTTGAAGAGAGTGAAGCCGGAGTGCTCTCTGGAGGCAAGAATGATGAGGCTTTGCCTCACATACTTTGAGAATGTTGTTAGGAGGTACTATTCCTTGGAGAAGGACTTGATGCTGGGAAGGGTAGAGATTCATCGAAGGAGAGGAAGACTCTCAACCAGGTGGGCTGAAACAGTGACTGCTGCAATGGGCTCTTGTGTGTCAGGAAGTGTGAGGATGGCACAGGATAGAACAGGGTTCACATCTTTTGTTCATAGGGTTGCTATGAGTCATACACAACTCATCGGCACCTAACAACAAAGTAGACTAATTGGAGTTAAAACAGGAAGGATGTCATGATGAGAGTTTGAAGTTCCTGCCAGGAGACACTGAATCAGCTCCAACTCAGACCCTACTTATAAATATGTGCACCATTCTCATGATTGCTGTATGCTTAAGACAATTGATGGTGCCATTGTGTCAATATGTCACATTCAGAGTTACCTTTTTTGTTGACTCTCTACTTTTACCAGGCATCGTAACTTTCTGTAGGTACTGGACCCTCTTGATAACATGTTAAAATCCTGTGACGCAGCGTGTCATCATCCCTGCATCTAAGAATTTTGATTGTCCAAGATAGATTTGCTGGACTGTTTTTTTTCAGCAGCCCCCATACATTTACTATTCTTCTCTGCCAACATAACAATTAAAAGGCATCAATTCTTCTTCAGTTTTCTTTTTCACTGTACAACTCTAAAATGTATATAAGACAAATGGAAAGAACACAGCTTTGGATAGCCAGGCACACCTTAATCTTTTACCTAGGAATTCTGCTCTTTAACTTAACTGTTTGATTACTTGACTGCTCATTCTGTAAACACTGATTGTGAATCCAAGATAAATCCTTGACAACTTCAACCTTTTCTTCATTTATCGTGATGTTATTTACTGGTCCGGTTGGAAGAATTTTTGTTTTATGTTGAAGTATAATCCATGCTGACTTTGAACAAAAGGCTACTGGAATGATAAGGACTTGAAGGAGGGCTGAGGAAAGAAGAAAAGAACTGATGACTAGTGAACTTGGGCTTACCCTTTGAAGTTTTGCCACATGGGTATAGTTAAAGGACAAGGAGACAAAGAAGTAGAAGGAATTTTTTTAGAAAGTGGTTGACATAACAGATTCTAAGATGAGTAAGCAAAGAAACACAATGTGGCCAAGAGCTGAAAAAGAAGATAAAGGAAAAAGAGCTGAAAATATTCATTGGAAAGGTCAAAGAAAGTACACAGAATCAAGAGGTTCAGTGGTACAAGGGTTCTTACACTGAGATCTGTGAACTCTGAGATAAAAATTACATGGTTATCTTTATTTACTTCAAATTAAATTTTGTCATTTCCTTCAATTATTAACACTGGCAGTAATTTACAGCACCATTAGCAGTTTCTATCATTTTACCAATAGAGATCATCAAGATTTTTTCATTAGATTCCTATTGTCACAGACATTTTAAAACATTGTTCATGATGATCACTACTTCAAAAAGATAGTCATTATCAGATCTTCCTGATGGATGGGTCTTATTACTTAATATATTAATAAAAAAGCACATATTCATATATCACATCAGGATTAGTATTATCAGGCAACAAGATTAGAGAAAGTCTCACCAACAACCTGTGTTACGCAGATGACACAACTTTATTCACCAAAACTGAAGAGGACCTGAAGTGTTGGCTACAGAAGGTCAAAGACTGTGACTTCAATGCAGACTGCATCTCAACATCAAAAAAAAAGATCCTCACCAGCAGGCCCACAGGTAGTATCATGACAAATGGCATAAGAATTGAGGTTATTAATGATTTCATCATGTATGAATCGACAATCAACACTAGTAGCACCAGCAGTCAGAAAATTAAAAAAACCCAGCAACAAGTTGCATTGGGAAAATCTGCTGTCAAGAATCTCTCCAGAATACTAAAGAGCAATGATATCCATCTAGAGACTAAGGTATGCCTAATCTAGGACATGGTCTTCTCTATTGCTTACTATGCATCTGAGAGTTGAGCAATGACATGATGATGACAGAAGAAGGAATTGATACTTTTGAGATGTGGTGCTGGAGAAGAGTGTGGAACACACCATGGACTGTCAAGAGGACAAACAGGCCTCACCTGCACAGAGTGAAACTAGTTTGCTCTTTGGAGGCAAGGATTTGTAAGTTTCATTGCACATACTCTGGACATGTTGCCAGAAGGGATCATTTCTTGGAGAATGATATTATACTTAGAAGGGTAGAGGGGGTAGGTGCAGGAGAGGAAGACCCTGGATGAGACTGATTGACACATTGACTACTGGCATTTGGGTCAGGGGAGTCAGACAGTGAGGTTGGCTCAGGATACAGCAAGGTTTAGAGCCATTATTCATTCATAGGGTCGGTATGAGTCATAGTTGACTCGACAGCACATAACAACAGTATATCACATATCTAGTATTTTAATAATTATTTCAATATAATTAGTTTTCTTTAAAATGCTACATTTTTTATATATTTAAGAATATTTCTCTAAGAACACCCACAGATGTCACCAAAGTGACAGATACTTTGTACAAAGAAAGTACTCAGACTTACATGGTTATTGTCGTTGGGTGCTGTTGAGTACAACTCACAGAGACTGTCTGAACAACAGACCTAAACCCTGTCCTATCTAGTACCATCCTCATCATTTCTGATATGTATGAGCCCAGTACGGCAGTCACTGTGTCCATATATCTTGTTGGAGGTCTTCCCCTTTTTTTGGCTGACTCTCCAACTTTCCAAGCATGATGATGTCCCTCTTCTAGGAACAGCCTCACCTAATAACATGTCCAACGTATGTGAGACGAAGCTTTGTCATCTTTGCCTCTAAGGAGCACTCCAACTGCACTTTCTCTAAAACATATTTGGTTTTTGGCAGTCCAGGGGTTATTGAGTACTCTTCTCCAACACCACAACTCAAAGACATCAACAATTGTTCTGTCATCCTATTCATTATCTAGCTCTCAGATGCAAAGAAAGTGACTGAAAAGACCATGGCCTGAATCAAGCACACCTAAGTCATCAAACTAACATCACTGCTCCTCAGTGTTTTGGAGAGGCCCCTGCCTTTCCCAAGGCAGTTTGTCTACTGATATTCTGACTGCTGGTACCAAGTGTACTGATAATAGATCCAAAAAAGACTAAGTCATTGACAGTTTTAATCTTTTTTTCTATGTATCATATGTCTATCAATTTAGTGGTAAGAATTATTGTTTTCTTGATATTGAGATGTAATCCATATTTAAAGGTGTATTCTTTGATCTTCTGCAGCAAGGGCTTTAAGTCCGCCTCACATTCAACAAGCAAGGTGGTGTCATCTGCATAACAAAGATTATTGATGAGTCTTCTTCCAATCATGATGCCACATTCTTCCTCAGAGTTCAGTTTCTTAAGAAATTTGCTCAGCATACAGACTAAATAGTATGAAGGGTGGATATAAGTTATGCATCTTTCCTGTTTCTAAACCAAGCAGTGTTCCCGTGCTCTGTTCAGATAACACTGTCTTGATGTAAGTATAGGTTTCACACGAGCACAATTAAGTGTTCTTGGATTCCCATTCCTCTCAATGTTGTTGCTGTTAGGTGCTGTTGAGTCACGCACAACACATAGCCATAGTTTATTAGGATCCACACAAATAGATATTCTTCTGGCATGCTATGCTTTCAGCCAGGATCCATCTGACATCAGCAATGATATCCCAGTACCACAGCTTTTTCTAAACCCAGATGTAACTCCTGGTAGTTTCCTGTCGATTTACTATACTAGCCATTTTTGGATGATCTTCAGCAATATTTGCAATATATTACTTGCATGTTATATTAATGCTATTGTTTGATAATCTCCACATTATACTGGATCATTTTTCTTAGATATGGGAACAAGGATATATCTCCCCTCTCCAGTTTTATCTGACTTAGAGGGTTGTTGCTGTTGTTGATTGCCTTCGAGTTGAGCACGACTCATAGTGACCCTATGAACAAAAGGCCTGAAGCCCCTCTACAACTATTGAAATTTATCAAAGTTCCCAGAGGCATGTTGTTTAGGAAGTGGATGCCACTCCTATGCTGGGCTTTCATGCCTTGGGAGTTGAGTAATTCAAGTGCTTAAGACAGAGATGAAGGTTTAGATAGAAGAACATATGAGTAAGAGTGACCGAAGTCTTTTTTCATTATAGTCAAATATATGCAAGATGTCAAGTTTGTGCACAGACAGGACCGAG
This sequence comes from Elephantulus edwardii, assembly GCF_000299155.1. Classification (NCBI taxonomy): domain Eukaryota; kingdom Metazoa; phylum Chordata; class Mammalia; order Macroscelidea; family Macroscelididae; genus Elephantulus; species Elephantulus edwardii. Next base: position 10,156,893 of record NW_006399755.1, read on the forward strand.
GAAGAAATTTTACTAAAGGTTACCAGTAAAAGTTATCTTGTCAACTTCTGGGCCTGCCTTGTAATAAACTGAATGGCATGTATATCTGATCACATAATCCTACTAAGGTGTTACATTAGCTATCCCTTCTAAAATCTAACTTGTAGATATCCCACCTTTAAACTACCTGATGATTTTTCAATCAATTATGAGTGTTATCACCTTTGATTAAAACAAATACAGGGATTGTAACAATGGGCTCAAGTATATGAATGAGATCAAGAGGATGGCTGAAGGTTCAAACACGTTGTTCACAGGGTCACTCTAAGTCTTTATCAACTCAACGACACTTAACTACCAACAGTATATAAATATGCCTCTTTGTGCAACATGAATGAATGGAAACCCAACATCTCTGTAAATGTTCATTACATTTAATAAAAATTTTTTTTTTAAAGTGCCTCTTTCTTTGGTTCATTGAAGACGACATTCTCATTACATGACGAAGTGACTATTTCCCCATCTGGACCACTTCCATCCCTCAATAAACTCTGTTTTAATTTAACAGACCATAACAGGGCCAGGAGGGACTACATGAGATTGTATGAGAGCGGGCACAAGGAAGCCAGATCAGACAAGCGACGAAGAGGCGTTTTTCAAAGGTA
>NW_006399755.1:10160788-10222761 GCF_000299155.1 Elephantulus edwardii
TGCATAGGGTCGCTATGAGCCGGAAATGACTCGATGGCACATAACAACAACAACAACACTATTCTACAACATACTGTTAATCTCTATTATCAAACAGACTACCTTCCTTTTAATACTCAACTACAACTACTATGCTGTGGTACTGACAATAATTAGCAATTCTGATAGTGACATAAAGTAAGAACAAAGCAAATTTGGTGCACAATATATATCTATAATACGATTCATGTGTAGTCAATTCAGAATGCTTCAACTAGCATTACTTCTTAATGAAAGAGGGAACTTTAATAGCGTACAAAACACAGGCCAAATAAGTACTGTTCTAAAATCTTTCTTTTCTCTTAAACATGCATACATATCTCTCAAAAAAAAAAAGAAAACTCCTTGCCATCAAATTGCAAACAACTCATAGCTGACTCTCCATTTTAGAGACTAGAAGCTGCACGAGAGAAGACTGTCCATCTTCCTCCCACGGAGCTGCTGGGAGATTCAAATCAACAGAGGTCCCACTTTTGGGCAAGCAGCACAACTCCCTACTGACTCTAGCACCTACGTAATCTATCCATATTTTGACCTTATTTAAAATTTGTTACTGTAGATTATGGTCCAGTAAGTTTGCAAGCCACAGCTCTAAATATACTCTAAAGAAGAGTCTCGCCTTCATGGTGATGGGGTGAGGGGAAAACGAGAGGGAACAAGACAAAATAGTAGAAAAGTTTTGAAGAATAAGGGACATAGATATGAAGAGTTTTTTGAACCAGGCCATAGTCTTTGCAATTGCTTGCTATGCATAAGAAAGCTGGACAATGACTAGGGATGATAGAAGGAGAGTTGATGCCTTTGAGCTGTGGTACTGGAGAAGATTACTGAATATACCATGGACTGCTAAGAGAACAAACAGGTTTGTCCTGGAGAGGGTGAGACCAGAATGCTCCTTGGAGACAAGGATTCTGAAGCTGTGTCTGACATGCTTTGGTCATGCTGCAAGGTGGGGTCAGTCCTTGGAGAGGGATGTCATGCTTGGGAGGGTGGAGGGACAGCGCAGGAGAGGAAGACCCTTGATGAGATGGACTGACTCAGTGACTGGGGTATTGAGGGTAGGTGTTTCAGACAATAAGAATTGCACAGGACAGAGCAGGGTTTAGGGCTGTCATGCATAGGATCACTGAGTCACAGGTGACTCAACTGCATATAACAGCAACAACATATTGATAAGAGGCTGTAAACAGACTGAGTTCAAAGTGTAGGTCTGTAAAGATTTGTGGGTGTGATATAAATTGGTCACTGCACTTTTAAGCGTACTTCACCATTAAAATACAGATAATTCAAAGTCATCCATGCTGCTTCTGTTTTATTCATTGTCCAACCTTTAGTCATAGGAAGCAATGGAAAATACCTTGGCTTTTATCAGGCACAACTTAATCTTTAAACACGTTGCCGCAAATGACAGCTGGGGGGTGGGGGTGGGGGGGTAGTGTTTCTAAGCATGGTCATCAATTTAAAAGTGTGTGGCAATGTGTTAAACTAACACTCTTTTCTCTTTCTAACTTTGGACAGATCCTTGACAGCAGGTATTTCCTGGACAACACATCTATTGATTTCTTAACTGGTGCTACCATGGATGTTGGTTTTAGGTCCAAGTAAAATTAAATCTTTGGCAACTTCAATCTTTTCTCCTTCTATTATGAAGTTATTTTTAAGACAAGGGGAGGTTTTGCATTCTTGATGTTGAGACATAACCCATATGTAGTCTTTGATTATCTTCATTAAGTCTCCTTCACTTTCTGAAAGCAAGGTTGTATAACTGCATAATACAGGCTGTTGATGAATCTTCCTCAAATCTTGATGCCACATTCTTCTTTATACAGTCCAGCATCTCAAATGGCACAGGAATGGACAAGGTTCTGATCTGCTGTTCATAGGATCACTGTGAGTCATAATCAGCTTGACAACAACAAAGCTACTGCCATCCTGTTTATTTTATGTGACAACTGTGAGGATTAAATAATGATGTAAGATCACTCTGAAGATCATAAAGTACTGCATAAAGATGAATTATTTTTTATTCTTATTTATATATATTCAGTTATTTTAAAAAAACTACCTGTTATAAACACCAAAAACACTTCCAAATCAGTTACTCTACTGTATAGTTAAGCAAGTGAAATACTAGAAAAGTGTATCTTTTAGAGAAAGGTAACTGAGAAAAGAATAATAAAAACAATCTGTGTAAACACTGGAAAGATGAAAAAGCTGAGGTTCAAAGAAACAAGAGACTTCTCCAAGGCTATACAACTGATCTGCAATTATTTGCCATGCATCAGAGAGCTGGACAATGACTAGGGATGATAGAAGGAGAGTTGATGTCTTTGAACTGTGGTGGTGAAGAGTACTGAATATACCACAGACTGCTAGGAGAACAAACAAGTTCTTCCTACAGAGGGTTAAACAGGTTGCTCCTTGGAGGCAAGGATTCTAAAGCTTCATCTGACATACTTTGGACATGTTGCAAGGCAAGATCATTCCTTAGAAAGGGACGTCATACTTGGGAGGGTGGAAGGACAGCACAAGAGAGGAAGACCGTCGATGAGGTAGATTCAGTGACTAAGGTAATGGGGTAGGTGTGTCAGAGACAGTAAGTTTAGCAAGGGACAGAGCAGGGTTTAGGGCTGTTGTACACAGGGTCACTATAAGTCGTAGGCGACTTGATGGCACTTAACAACTAACAACAACGTACAACTAATACGTGTCTCAACTCTAATTCTAATCCAACTCCTTAATTTATACTCTATTTTCCAACAGATCCTGAAGTTTGGCACTTACCGTGGATGGACAGGAGCTCTGGTGTTGTACTCTATATGGAGTTGCACTGCTGGCCCAAAGGCACTAACATTTTCGTGGTTTAATTCTACTAGCGACTCTACCAGGAGAAATATGGGCATTCTCCTCCTATGCAATTTTCAGACTCCAGAAAACCCACTGGAGGGTCAGCTATGAGTTGATTCTCACTAGATGGCAATGAGTTTTTCATGTGAACATACAGGAGATCCTAAGTGGTACGAAGAATTAAACACTGGACTAGTTGCCAAAAGGTTGGTGGTTCAAAACCATCTAGAGACAGCTCACAAGACAGGCCTAATGATTTGCATCTGTAAAGTCACAACTCTGAATACCCCATGATGCATTTCTACTCCGTAAACATTAGCTGGGAGCAACTAACGGGTCTCAAGTAACATACATAATGCAGTAGGAACAAAGAGAACCTAAAAACGAGGAAAAACAATCACTAGTTTTTGGGCACGTGGCCAGGAGAGACCAATCCTTGGAAAAGGACATCATGCTCAGAAGGGTGGAGGGATGGCACAGGAGAGGAAGGACCCCGGATGAGAAAGTCTGATACAGTAACTGGGGCAATGGGTTGGTGTGTCATAATTAGTGAGACTGGCACAGGACAGGAAGAGTTACAGGCAACTCAATAACACATAATAACAACAATCTTGATGGATAAAACCTTCTGAACTGTGAAGAAACTGAAGAATGTTTCCCCTTTTTATCTTAAATGGCTTTCTAAAACCCAAACAGGTATCAACTGTTATCTTTTCAAGCCTAGTCCAATACCATCTCTTCCAGAAAATTAGTAATAATTTAATAAATTTAAAAAATATTATGGGTATGGCTCCATCCCTAAATGCCTCCAGCACAAAGTATTCAAACCTTTTATCTGACATCAAATTAGTATTATATGAGGGAACTCTCACCAAACATGAAATTAGGAATAAACGTTTATGAGAAAACAGAAAGCATGTTTCACTTTTCTACTTTTCTCTGCCTCTATAACTAAATAGACCTCTATTTTACCTAGCCACCCAGTCTACAGGGTGACCCTTTGTGACCTTAGCTCTGTACTCTTGTGCAGCTAGTCAAGAGGTTACTCATCAGTTACGTAAAAATGAACTTTCAGTAGCAACAAAGCATGTAAGGACCTAAATTTCTAGCACTTAGCAGAATTCTGAAAATCAAAATAATCTACCAGAAGTACATCAAAGGTTTAGTATATTTTTCTTTTCTATTTCTAAATACTTATTAATAGTAAGAATTTGTTTTCTCTTCCTAATCTTTCTCCTTTAGAGGATCATTTCCTGAGAGTGAGAATAGCATTTTTATGTTAACTTCCAACATATGTTTTGTTGTTAGCATATGTAATATGTAAAAATCAAATTCAAAAAGTAAGAGCAAAGCTCTACCCCTTACCTCTTGCAGCGTCAGTAAAGCATTAAGAATAGCTGGTAGTGTTGTCTGGACAACCCCAAATCTATCTTCTGTAAATGATGCAGCTACTAAGTGAGAAAGGCCTCGAAAGGAAAAGAAAACAAAAACACAAGGTAAACGTTACTCAAAATCAGGCAACATTATCTGCAACACATCTATCTGCCAAAGGCTAATATTCTGAATATATAAAGAACACTACAACAACAAAATTTTTTTAAAAAAAAGAGAAATACAGCAGAAAAATGGGAAAAATAGCTGAATAAATTCCAACAGCCACTGCTGTCAGTTTCAACTTGTAGCAAACCTCCGGGCAGAATGCAGCTGTCACACAGGGTTTCCAAGGCTGCAGTCTCTACGACAGCTGTCACATTTTCTTCCTCAAAGAAGACAGAACATCCAAACGGAACACCTTTTGGTTAATAGCTGAGTGCTTAACCATTAAGCCACTAGAGTATCCTGAAGGCATGAATTAAGAGTCAAAATTCACTGCCATCAAGTCAATTCTGACTCTAAGTAACAGTCCATTGGGTCTGCAAAACCGTAAATCTCAACAAGATGACACAGCCCACCTTTCTCCCATGGAGCCTCTGGTGGATTAGAACTCCAGACACTCGGAGCCTTTTACTGTCGGCACAATGCACTACAAACCCCCTAAAGCTTGCCAGCAGAGCTTCTGAAAGATCTCACCAGGTAGTAAAAAATTCTCAACTACATTAGCTGTAAATTACCACATCTCTGCTTTACGTTTTAGTTGAGAAAATTAAAATATGTTAGGTGCTAAACAGTGACAAGTAACAGGGAACAAAATAAAGCATGGCACGGGAGTAGGTGCTGTAGAAGAGTACTGAACATATCATGGACTGCCAAGAGAACAAACAGGTCAGTCTTAGAGAGGGTGAAACCAAATTGTATTTTGGAGGCAAGGATTTTGAGGCTCCATCACACATACTTTGGACATGTTCCCAAGAGGGACCAGTCACTGGAGGACATCATTTTTGGAAGGGTGGAGGGACAGTACAAGAGAGGAAGATCCTGATGAGATGGATTGAAAATAATAACTGGGGAACTGGAGGGTAGGTGTGTCAGCGTCAATGAGATTAGCTCAGGTTAGGGTAGGGTCCAGAGCTGCTGTACAGTACACAGAGTCACCATGAGTCACAGGTTACTCAATGGCACATAACAGCAACAAGGGAGTAGGTGGTGAGGAAAATGTTTTCACAGATGCTACCTGAGGCCTCTCTCAGGAAGTTTGTAAGCACTGGAAAGGCAGTGGCTTATCTGATGAAAAGAAACACATCTTTAACAATTAAGTTTTCAAGGCTTAACAAAAGTTGGCCAAACATTTCTTTGATGGAAAAAAAAAAATTATAATATAGAAAAACTTTTCAATTTCTCTATTTCTACTAAAAATTTCTGCCCAAATTACAGATATCTAGGGGAGAAATGAGCTAGTTATAAACAATGTAAGAGAACATTTGAAAATTGAGATTGAGATAAAAATCTAGAACTGTTTTTTCATATTATTTACTTCAATGTTTACCTATAATTAAAATTACAGGTCACTGAGACTGCTTACCTTCTAATGCCCAAATATGCAGTTGGGCATCTGAAAAAACAGCCTGAATAGAGGCTTCTGGGTGCTAGAAAGAAAAAGAAAAAAATAAAGATAGTTTCTGTAGGCAAAAACGAATTTTTACATATATAGCTAAATACATAGATCTAGAAAAAGACACATTTCACTTAATATAGATTTTTAAATGTCCATATTCTACCTTCAAATAATTAAAATCAAAATTTTAAATCTTTAAAAATAAAGTAAATTCTTATACAATATGACTGAATTGCACTAAGTCATTCTGTCAATTTACTATGTAACCTTTGCCAAGTCTCAATCTCTGATTCAGGTTGCTCCTTTAAAATAGTTACATATTTCACCTTAGATGATCAGTACCTAGATAATTCAAGAGAACAGTTTAGAAAACTTTGCTTTAAACAAAGTTAAAAGTAAAAAAAATCACTGTGGTGTTGGAACCAACTCAGAGCTAATCTCCTAGAGGGTTTTCAGAAGCTGTAAATCACATAAGAGCTTACCTGTCTTTTCCTACAGAGAAGCTAGTAGATTTGAACTAATTGACTTTGGATTGGCAAGGTTACTCCGTACCCAAAAAGCCACTGTTGTGGTTGTTTTGTTGATTGCCTTTCAGTCGAGCACAATACACAGCGACTATGAAAAGGCCTGTAGTCCCTCTACAAATATCGACATTTACCAAAGTTCACAGTTTCCAGAGGCGTGTTGTTTAGGAAGTGGAGCCACTAGAGCCCCTTTGAGGACCAAAAATAAAATAAAACAAAGCAAACAAAAAAGAATCCTTCCTAAATACTTTTACAAAAACAAAGTCAGATGCCACATAGTTGATTCCTCTCATGTACACCAAATGCATATCATGGAAGAACTGTGCTCCATTGGGTTTTCACAGGCTGATTTTGCTACAGTTTGCCAGCTCTTTCTTCCAAGGCACCTCTGGTGAAACGGACTCACCCACAGCTTCTATGTCTAAGTAGAGAATTAACTGTTCCCAGGGACTCTAAATGTTTATTACCTCCTATTAGTCCTAATTGTCCTTGCAAAGAAAAACCATAACAATCTCAATACAGCAAATAATAAAAGAAGTGACCCATTTAAAAACTTCTTTATTATGTCCCCAAAGAAGCCTACTTAGCTCAACAGCAAACAGCAATGTCCATGTGCAAACGAAGAGTCAAAACCGGCTATTCACTTGCAAGGAAAGGGAAATTTTGTTCAGGGTCTGCTTTGTGCCTTGCTTGGCTTTCTGCCCCTAGTGTCTAATGACACTTGACCCCTCAAAGTCTCAGGTTTCCTCATGTGCAAAATGAACACATTATTTTACAGGATTGCTATTAGAATTAAATGAAGAGAAAAGAACAGCAGTAAAATAACTTGAGATGCATTCTATTCCCATTCTTCTGAAACAACAGATTGAAGTACAACTTCAAACATCACCTTTCCCTCTGTAGTGACTTGGCAACACTCTAACACTTTTGTATAACTGCTAGTATGGTGGCTCTTTCTTGCCATTGTAGTATAAAATAGTTTCAAAACAGGAAATAATTCTATGTTACATTTATCTGTATTTCTTGCAGGATTATTCAGCTTTCTTTCCTCATCAATGTATGAGCATCAAAAGTACAAAAATAAATAATGGTGCCAATACAAATTTCTACTTGAAAGCATTAATGGAGGTAGTGCAGTATCAGCTAATATTGTGCTATCTGAAAGAAGCTAGATTTAAAAAGTGAAATAAAAAACTGTTCCCCTACTTTTGAGCAAAAGATTGGCTCATCAAAGAATTAATTAGCACAAAACGGTTGTATAGTAAGCACAAAATAATCTTTAGCTTCTGCAACAGATTTATGTTCCTAATGCAGCTGACAAATAAACTGGAAAGTCATTTAGTTTGTTGCCTGAGTTGCATTTTTCCATCACAAGTTTGCTCTCTGTGACCTAACTGTCAACTCTCTTTTTAACACCAAACTGGCCACAAAGATATATTAACAGAATAATGAGCCGTGAAGATCCAGATAGAAGGGAAAAGGCAGATGCTGGACATCAGCACAAAGCTGCTTGCGTTAAAGAGCCTCGGGAGGCCAACTACTGAGGGAAGCCTCAGGAAATCACCAAGGTGAGATGTGTGTCCGGGGCAACTACTGGTTGAAGGAGGCTCAGTGAAGCCCTAGCTAGACAAAGCCATCTGGCTCAGTATGATTAAGCTATAAAATATTTAGAAGATCCTATCTGCTGCTCATTTCTTATTTCCTCTTCTCTATTCCCAATGCTATAACTACATATTCTTACCTTACTGAATAAATACATTATGAGCACTCGTTTTGATAAGAAGTTCTTAATCTGAGTTGGAAAAAAAAGAAAAAAATTAGCATAATTATTGTTTTCAGTTCTATTCACATAATAATTTCAATGAAAGTAAAGAAACACCTAGTATCTTGCAGAGAAAGAGCAGTGATATTTACAATAAACAACATAAATAAATAGCCTACAATGGTAAAGTTAGATAATCAAGATGGGCCAACTAATCTAACATTTGTGCCCATTTATACATATCTAACCATCTAATCAGAACCCTGTCATAGCTGGCAAGGTTGTAGAGAGACTGGAACTCTTCTTCACTGCTGGTAGGAATTCAAAATGGTATACCCACTGTAGAAGGCAGTCTGGCACTTTCTGAAAAATTTGGAAATAGAAATATCATTTGACCCAGCAACTCCACTATTGGGAATATACCCTAAAAAAAACAGACCCACCATCCAAACAGATGGATGCACACTGCTACATTATTGCTACGAGATTGCAAAGAGATGGAATAAACCATATTTATTGCTATGTTATTCACAATAGCATAAAGATGGAATTCAACAAATGAAATGAATGGATGGATAAACTATGGTACAATCACACAATTGAATACTATACAGCAATGAAAAAACAGTAAACTTATAAAACATTATCACACAATATGGGGGAGCCTAGCAGACACTATGCTTAGTGAAATATCTCAGTCACAAAAAGACAAACAATGCATAACACCACTATTGTAAAACAGGCCAGACATGAGTGGGCTGCACAGAGAATGGGAAAAGAGTGGATACATAACGAACACTGCATTAGAACAGATGAAGGGATGAACTGTTTAAAAGGAATATATAATTAGGCATTATGTATGACAATACTATGAAACAAGGGGTGCACTTGGGGATGGGCTCAGGGAGGGGAAGGAGAAAGGAAGAAAATGTGCAACAATGAAAATAAAAATAATTTTTTTAAAAATAACCCTAATATAATAAAAGGAATTTTCCTGATTGTTCTGGTGACATTTTCTTAGACCATATTCTTTATCAACTTTCTACAATTGCCCTGTCCTGTAACTTCATAGTACCAAAAGACTTTGTTGCCTGAACACCCAATCGACTAAAACGTAAGGTGAAATGTTAAAAAATTCTTTAAAAAAATGTAAAAAAGATGAAATATTAAAACACTAAGATACAAAGTTATTTACTACATAAAAAGTGTCAAGATAAAAACTATATATTCCAAGGGAGAAGAAAATGAATTCATCCAAAAGTTATGACTTGCCAGAGGGATGTTATAAACAGAACATGTAAGTTTGCTGCACAAAGACTGTCACAGGAGTACTGTGACATATAAAACCATATGAGACCTTAAGTTTATATTTTTAGTTTTTCTTTCTCTATAATTGATCATTCCATTAGCAAACATTACTTCTACCACTTTAAAAACACCAATAAAAAAAAAAAGCCTCACCAGTCAACCAGTTTGATCCCTCAATTTCCCCACCTCCTCTTCTATTTATTGGCAGTTTCCTATTCCCCTCTGACTAGCCTGATCCCCTCCAAGTTTTCATTCTCACTGTCCCACTCAATAGCCTGTCTCAAGGACTCAAAGACTTCCATATTTCTCACACATTCCTAGTTTGCCTCTCAGGCTACCTGACACTCAGCATGTGACACATTTTCCTCTTCCTAGAGAAATTTCCTTGGTTCTCTTCTCCCCTTACTGAGCCCTCTCAGTGTTTGTTCCTCTCACTCTCTGCCTTTTATCACCTGAAGGGCCCCAATCTTGGGACTACTGCTTTAATCTCACGAGTTTCAATAATGTCTAAACGCTTAATAATGTCAAAAGTTCTAGCTCTAGCTCAGAAATCATCCCTAACCTCAAAATATATGTCCAGTTTCTTACTCCATATTTGATGGTTGAATCAAACTCAAAACTCAAAATCACTGCTGAACCAATTCAGACTCAACTCTACTTTCCAAGACTGCAATTCCATGGGAGGAAACCACCATCTTTCACCCACAAAGCCACGGGTGGATTCAAACCGCCTGAAAGGTATGGCCTTTGAGTTAGTAGCACAATTCCCTTTGGATTATGTCATCAGAGCTCTGTACTGTTTCCATGTCCCGTCCAGTTGACTATGACTCACAGCGACCCTTCGAACAGATCTGAACCTTGCACTGTTCTGCACCATCCTCACCATCTCTAATATGCCGAAGCTCATTGTTACTGTGTCAGTCCATCTTTGAGGGGGTCTTCCTCTCACTCGCCACTTTTATCAGTATATTGTCTTCTTCCAAGGCCTGGCCCCTCCTCACAACATGCCCAAAGTATGTGAGATGAAGTTGCATCATCCTGCCTCTAAGGAGCATGCACCCTGGTTACACCTCCTCTAAGAGAAGACCTGTTCGTTCTTTTGGAGGATATTCAGTACTCTTCTCCCACACAATAAAAAAGCATCTATTGTGGATCCAAGAAAATTAAATCGTAGACAACTTTTATCTTTTCTCCACCTATCATGCTGCTGCTATTGGTGCAGTGAAGACTGCTGTTTATTTGAAGTTGAGATATAATCCACATGAGGTTGTAATCTTTGATCTTCTGCAGTAAGTGCTTTATAGAGCTCCCTATGTTGCTGTTATATGCCACTGAATCACCTATGACTCACAGTAACACTACAAACAATGGCTCTGACCTTGCCATATCCTGTGCCAACCTCACCGTCTCATTGCCACATCTGTCCCCAATGCCACAGTCACTGTGCCAATCCATCTCATCCAGGATCTTCCTCTCCTGCGCTAACCCTTTACCCTTCCAAGCACAATGTACTTCTCCAAGGACTGGTCCTTCTGACAACACACTCAAAGTGAGATAGATGGAGCTTCAAAATCCTTACCTCTAAGGAGCAACTTGATTTCACCCTCTCCAGGACAGACCTGTTTGTTCTCTTAGCAGTCCATGGTAGGTTCAATACTCTTCTCCAACACCACAACTCAAAGGCATCAAATTTTCTTCTGTTATCATTATTCACTGTCTAGCTCTCAGATGCATTACAAGCAACTGAGAAGACCATGGCCTGGATCAGGCACAGCTTAGTCTCTAGACTGACATCTCTTTAATTCTCTGGAGAGGTCTTTGAGAGCAAACTTCTTAGCAGACTCTCCCAAAGCAACTCATCTTTTCATTTCTTGACTGCTGGTGCCAAATATGTTGGCTGTGGATCCAAGCAAGATGAAATTGTTAACACAACCTCAACCCTTTCTCCAGCTATCATGAGGCTGCCTATTGGCCTGGCAGTGTAAGGTCCCCAGAGATATGTCAAAACTGACATGTCTAAATGCAAACTCCTGATTTCCCCACCTCAACTCTATCAAATCACCTCCTCCAAAATCAGTACACTGCAATGCAATCAACAGCAATGATAGTCTTCCAGAGCCTCAGGCTAAAACCTTTAGGGTCAACAGTAACCTGTTCTTCCTTCAAAATATACCCAGCCCCTCATTACTTTCCAGAGTAGTCCTCAGAAGCCAAGACGATGAAATATCATCTCACACACTTTGGACATTTCAAGAGTCAGTCAGCTAAAGAGAGGAAGGCCTCACTGAGATGGACTGAACAGTGACCACCACCATGGCCTGAAGCACATCCAAGATCATGAGGATCAGGCAGGGTTTGTAGGGCTGCCAGGAGTCAAGCTTGACCCAGTAGCACTCAACAACAACCACCTTTTACATCACATCATGTCACTCTTGTGGGTAAAACGATCCAGAAGCTTTCTACCTCACTTAAAGAAAAAATCAGTCTTTACAACAATTACAACAAAAATACAATTACAACAAAATACTTTACAACAAAATACAATTAACAGTCTTGCTAATAACAGTCCTGTGGATAAGGAATTGTGCTGCCAATCCAAAGTCATGCAGTTTGGATCCACCAGCTATTCCATGGGAAAAAGATGGACAATTTCCTCTTGTGTGATTTTCAGCCTCTGAAAACCTGCTAGAGGGTCAGCTATGAATTGGTTCTGACTTGATGACATGTAACAACTGAATGCTGGCTAGCTCTCAGATTGTGTCACCCACCTACCATTCTCCCTTCACTCTGTTGCAACTGCACTGGCATCTACTTGTTCCTAAAACATGCCAAGCCCACTCTCCCCTCTGAACTTGGACCTTTTGCTAACCTTTTCTCCTCTTCCCTTCCATCCTCTAATCAGGTCTTCTTATCAATGAAACTTCCTGGTTGCCCCTCATAAAATTATATTCTCTCTTAAGTATCTTCTATCTTCCTTACATGCTTCAAGTTTTTAAATTATATTTCTTTGCATTTATAACTCATATTCTTTATATTTTAACATCATATATCAGATGCATCATACAGTTGATAGCAGGCCATAGATGGCAACTTTTTCTTAACAATACATACAATTAAATGCACAAATGCTGCATAGTGCCACCGTTGCAAAACAGGACTGACATCGGGGTTGGGGGGAGACTAAGAAAGATGGGATAAATGATGTAGACTGCATTGAAACAGATGAGGGAGAAAACTGTTTTAAGGGGATAAGTGTTTGGATATTATTGTCATGACAGGAGTCCAGAACGAAGGCTGCATCATGGAGTGGACTTGGGGGGATTATATGACAATGAAAGAATTTTTCTTTTACTTTTCAAAGAAAAGAGTGTACTGTGTGGGGAGGGGTGGGCAGGGAGAAAAGTACAACAATGAATGAATGGAAATCCAAAGTCTCTGTAAATTTTCATTAAAATTAATAAAAAATATGATTAAAAAAAGGGGAAATAAAAACAATAAACTAAAAAAACCTTATAATTAGTGCATTTTATATTCAAAGAAATACAGTTAAATATATTTGATCTGTTTCTCATCACTAGAATGTAAACTTTATGTGGGCAAGGGGTTTATTTAGTGTGTTGTTATTTTCTCAGTGTATAAAATCACATTCCATACATATAAAGAATGTCATAAATATTTTTAATGAAAGTATACAGAGATTAAAGACCTTGTTTTAGGTTAAGCCAAATAGAACTACCATTTGTATAACTCAGAATCAGCTGAAGGTTGGCAACTTCATGATTCAACTTCATACATAACGTTGGAAAACAAACAAGAGAATCCATTATTTATTCCTGATGGTTTACTTATACGAAATTACTAATATGTGAGGTCCTACCTGTTCACGTTTATTTTGAATCCATGAATAGATCACGTTGGGTTGTCCCACTATCTTACCCTCAGAACCAACATAAGTAGATGGAGAAGGATTAGAAAATTCTGTCATCTGCTGATCTATTAAAAAAACAAAACAATAATAAAAAAAACAATAACATAAGTTTAGGCTGTCTGATTTCTCTAACTCTGACATTTCAAACTGTGGAAACAGTACTCACCAGATGCAGATGACCATAATCTTGGCTCTCTTCTTCTAAGCTGAGGACTTTGATGTGACCCACAGCAAGTGTTTACATCCAAAATGCCAGTCACTCGGTTCATTACACCAGAGGCAAAAGGGGCCCGAAGGGGACTTACAGCATCAGGTGTAGATAATTTTGAAGAAAACAGTGATGTTTTAACTAATGGAGGCACTGAAGGCTGAGTCACCTGGCTAGATTTTGGTGTCTGAAAAGTAATTTCTTCTATAAAAAGAACAGAGGCAGTATAAAGATTCTGAAATTTTATGTATTTCCACATTTTATTCAAGGTTTTTACATAAAGTTCAGTATGCTATATTCCCTTTTAATAGTCCAGATCCATATTATACTTATGGAATTCAATGACCATGCATCCTAAGAGTCAAGAGTTGATAAAAACCAAAGAGCTTTACACATCTTTTCCTGTTAGCCTCTTCTGTTATGTCTCTACATGAACATTCTCATCTTTAAGATCAATTTCTGGTTTTGAATTAACTCATTACATTTAATTTTTAAATTGCAACAATTTTATTCACTGCATTAATAATATCTAGCCAGTTTTAGAGCAGATTCCTATCTGTAACTGTTATTTGGCTAAGCAAATTACATCTATATTTTATATTTCTGTATATGAAAATATAGAAAGTACCCATTTATCATATCATTTTACCCACATGAGGACAAGGCTTGCAGAGCTTCCCCCTTCAGATAAAGTCTATGCTTTCCAGTTTACAATCCCAGTCTTCACCCAGCCAGTTCACCCTGGCAGTTTCACACACGTTCATTAAATGCATGGCTCCAGCAAACATCTGAACATGGAGCCCTCTGTCAGCCTTACATTCAGAAGCACTTCTGACTTAATGAATTCGGTGAAACAGCACAGTTTCCTCCACTTGTACTTTTTCCTCAGAGCCTTCATCATTCAAACTGAAAGAGTACTAACATTTTATTAAGACACCCTGCCTGACACAGTAAACTTAATGCCTCACTGGATACTGCCCAGCAACTTTTGTTTTCAGGATATTGTATCCAGAACTTCCAAAGATTCACCTGGGTTTGTATTGTTGTTGTTGTTATGTGCTGTCGAGTCGCTTGCGACTCATAGCAACCCTATGTACAACAGCCCTAAACTCCGTTCTGTCCTGTGCCAATCACACTGTCTCCAACACTCCCATCCCAATTATCCCAGTCACTGAATCAATCCACCTCATAGAGGGCCTTCCTCTCCTGCGCCATCCCTCCACCCTCCCAAGCATGATGTCCCTCTCTAAGGACCGGTTTCTGCTCACAACATGTCCAAAGTATGTTAGACGGAGCCTCAGAATCCTTGCCTCCAAGGAGCCACCCAGTTTAACCCTTTCCAGGACAAATCTGTTTGTTTTCCTAGCAGTCCATGGTATTCTCAATACTCTTCTCCAGCACCACAGCTCAAAGGCATCAATTCTCCTTCTATCCTCCTTGGTCACTGTCCAACTCTCTGATGCATAACAAGTGATTGTGAAGACCATGGCCTGTATCAGACGCACCTTAGTCTCCAGAGAGACACCATTGCTCTTCAGTACTTTGGAGAGGTCCCTAACAGCAGGCTTTCCCATTGCAATGCGCCTTTTAATTTCCTGGCTGCTGGTGCCAAGACTGTTGACTATGGAGCCAAGCAAACTAAAGCTGTGTACAATCTCAATCTCTTCACCACCCATCCTGATGCTGCCGATTGGTCCAGTGGTGAGAATCTTTGTCTCCTTGACATTGAGCCTCTATCCATATTGTAGGCTGCAGTCCTTGACACTCTGCAGCAGGCGCTTCAGGTCCTCTTCAGTTTCAGCAAGCAGGGTTGTGTCATCCGCATAACACAGAATGTTGATAAATCGCCCACCAATCTTGACCCCACATTTCTCCTCATAGAGCCCAGCCGCCCGGATAATCTGTTCTGTATATAGGTTGAAAAGGTATGGAGATAGGATGCATCCCTGGCGTACACCCTTCCCAATTTTGAACCATGCTGTGTTCCCTTGCTCTGTTCTGACGACTGCCTCCTGGTCCAAGTATAAGTTTCGCATTAGAATGATCAAGTGTTCTGGGATTCCCATTCTTCTCCGAGTCAGCCATAGTTTGTTATGATCTACACAGTCAAATGCCTTTGCATAGTCAATGAAACACAGATATACATTCCTCTGGTATTCTCTGCTTTCAGCCAAGATCCATCTAACATCAGCTACAATATCTCTAGTACCAAGACCCCTTCTAAACCCAGCCTGGACTTCTGGTAGTTCTCTGTTGATGTGCTGTTCCAGTCGTTTTTGGATTTGAACCTCATACCTCTGGGATTGCAGTGCAGCTTCTTGCCACTAGGCCACCAGAACTCCGGATTTGTATTAGTATAAGCAAAAATCTTCTCTTCCATGACTACTATTTTGTTAGCCTTCTAATACCATCACCACACACTGGGCTGAATTTTTCTATCAACAATAATACATCTCGTGGCCTACTGGTAAGAAAGTGCACTGTAATCCCAAAGGCAAACGGTTTGAGGCCACCAGCTGCTCCACAGGAGATGGATGGCCAATCTCCTCCTGTTGCCTCTGAAAACCCGCCAGAGGGTCAGCTATGGATCGATTCTGACTCGACGATATACAACACCACCACACTGGTCTTTCCCCCCCCCCCTTAGTTCAGTACAAAATGCGGAAGTTTCATCAGTACTTTCTAAGTATATATACCACACATTCATAAACGTACCCTCAGATTAACTACTATGTTCTTTATTGGAAAAAAATAAAGAGTTAATGCTGTCTCCTCTCCTAGGAGTTCTATACTTCTATACTAGAAGTTACCTGGGCAATTCAATATCTTAGGTTCCACTGGGTATGAAGATCCTACTCTTCCATTTATAGCAGCGGCTTCTTGGTAGACAACCAGTTTCTGAGTCATATCATTTATAAGATTCAAACACTCCCTTGAAATGGCTGTCCAATTGTGGGGATGTCCACCTACGAGGTCCAAAAACCAGTCTTTAAAATGCAGATAATTTTCAATTCTCTTCTCAAAGTAGAGACGAAATGGGGAAAGGGGGAGCTACATTACATTTTCTATCAGAGTCCACATCTTTTAATTCAACTAGTACTTACAATTATGTCACCTCATACATGGCAACTCAGTATTTATTAAGTTTAAATGAAAAAGATCAGGGCTGCTTTACTAGTTGAACTGAGTAGTCTGAAGACTAAAAGAAGAAACACCAATGTGTCTAATGTGATGCAACCCAAGGTCCTCAATGGTCTCTGAACTGTTGTCTGACCTTATGTGCTATCTTATGTTTTCATTTATGCAATAGCTCCTATCTGCTATCACAACTGCAGAAAAGCTCAAAAACTCAATTCAGAGCTGTGCCTCCAGTGGGTTTTTGGAGGCTATACATCACATGGCAGGAGACTGCACAGCTTTCTCCCATGAAGCCACAACTAAATCAGAATCAGCATAGGCATCACTTTTGGGTGAACAGCACTCTTTCCACTAGGCCCCTGAATCTAACAATGATCATACATTACACTTGGGTAATTTATAAACATATTTCCTATCTATTTAATTTAAACAACTATGATCCATACTCTTTAAAAAAAAAAATCACCTTACTTCTGATTATCTCTTCATTTTCTAAAATTTTGTCTCCTAAAGCTGTCAATTCAGAAAATCAACTGGGCTTCATTATCTATTGGAAACAGTAGAGGCTGGTCTGATGGTAGTGGTTATCAGAAACTTTTAACTATTAGCGCAACTAAAATTGGTATACAATCCCCCAAAATTATTTTGACTGACTTTAAAAAAAACAGTAGAGTACATTAAAAACTGGTTTACCCATTCTGAGTATTGATTAGTCTCTATCCATGTAGATTCTACCTTAAATATGTCCCAATTTACAACTTAACTCTGAGCAAATCTTTATCAGTAAGTCTCACACATTCTGCACTACTGCAACTGACGACCACTAAAAAAGTGATTACGTAGTCTAGTTAAACTGTAGCATACCCATTAGTTTACTTATATCACTGGTGAAACTGTTTCATGTACAGAGAACTCTTAAGCAAATCTTTGTCTGATGGTAAAGTACTGCTATAGTTTCTTTTCTACAGCATCCATTTTAGATTGCTCACGCTATTAAAAGGAAAGTGGCACCAATCATTTCTATCTATGTATAACTTTTCCAGGTAATACGTAACTACAGATGAGTTAACATACAATTTGAAGATAAGCAAATATGGCAAAATAATGAAAAGCTGATTAGAGAAGATGGAGAGCTTCTGAGTCTTTGCTCTCCATTGGTGACTGGAGCTGGGTAATATTCCCTTTAAGAATAAGGCAGAGACCTGGTAGAAGCTATTTTCTGGAAGAGTCTGTCAAGTTAAAAGAAGTGTTTCCGAGCTGCCTATAGCATTTCTGAGCCACTGTGAAATCTAGTTCCTTCTGTTTTTCGTTGATTTGGTTTTTTTTTTCTTAAGAGGTAAAGCAACACAGTGGGGAGATAGAGTTCTGCAATTAGGGTCAAAAGTCACTTAACAGAGACTTAGATCACTCATTTAGATATTAGACCACTTAATTTTTAAGAGGCACTCTGGCATTAAAACTTTTATTTAGAGTTTCTATGTCACTCTTCTCTAAGACTTCTAATCTCCTGAATAATTTCTTTAGGTTAAAGGCAATGAGGCTGCTAAGGAAATAAGCCTTCAACTTTTATAAGTTATATCAATTCTACTAATAGCAACAAAAATAGCTATTTAAGACTTAAATTAAGATTTCACTTATTGATCAAAACAATTAAGAGATACAATCTAATCCCAGGATTAATAGAAAAGTTCAACAAGAGAGCATACAACAAATGCTAGTGAGGTTGTGGAGACACTGGAACTCTTATTCACTGCTGGTGGAGATGTAAAATGGTATAGTCACTATGGAAGGTGCTTTCACAAAAAGGTGGAAATAGAAATACCATTTGACCAGCAATTTCACTACTGGGAATATACCTTAAAGAAACCAGAGCTGCAACTCAAACAGACAAATACACATCCGTCTTTACTGCTGAGCTATTCACAACAGCATGAGATGGAAGCATCCCAAGAGCCCACAAACAAATGAATGGATAGAAAAACTATGGTACATTCACACGATGGAATATTATGTAGCACTGAAAACTATGAATGTGTTAAACATTATACAACACAGGAGAGCCTGGAGGACATTATGTTTAGCGAAATATCTCAGTCACAGAAGGATAAATACTGCATAATACCACTGTTAAGAAAAAGGACAGACAAGGAGGGGTTGAGAGAATGGGGAAATGGATAGCTAATGAACACTGCATTAGATCAGATGAGGGGAAGAACTGTCTGAAAGGAATATATGATTGGGCATTATATGTATGACAACAATCTGGAACAAAGGGTGTATTGTATTGTGAGGTGGGATGGGAGGGGGGAAGGGCAAAGGGAGAAGAAAATGCACAACAATGAATTTTAAAAAACTTAAAAAAGAGGGATAGTATAGGATCATAAATAAAAAGTACATTTGCACATGAAATAAAAAATTCACTTCTTGAACTCATTATCGAAAACTTTCAGTATAATACTTTCCATATAAATATGCCTATTTGTGTTTATTACTTTCAGCAATACCTGGTTGGCTAAGACTAAAAACTTCTTGTCTTCGAGAAGGAGAATATTGAGAAAGCAACATCAGGTCCTGTAAGGCCAAATACTTAAAGGGAAAAATACACAATATTAGTTTTTTAACCTCTATATAATACTTTAATTATTAATTGTGCATACTTAATAGTACATACTTCAAGGAAATTATGTTTGCTTTTTCATGAAAGAAATAGTACAGAACCATAATCTTCCTTTCCAGATGTCCAAAACTTTACTACCTCTACCCTCCCCGATCCACCTCAGGTTCAAGGCACACGGAACTACAAATTCGATGCTATTTCCTAACTCTGTGGTGGGAAACAAATATCAGTTTTCCCTGGAACCCTCCCCATCATCTCCCTACACTAACATAGATCTCAAAAGTGGCACTTAATATATTGTGCTGTAATTATCAATTTGGATGTTCCATCAAACTGTAAGGTCCAAGAAAGAAAGCACAACACCTTGCTGGCTACCTCATACAGTAGACGGCACAATGCAGACATGCAATATCTGTTAAAGTTTTTACTAAACATTTTTTCTTTACTTACACTGCAAGCTAACATTCCCTCTGTGATGCACTACTCTCCTGAAACCTACTAGAGGAACGTTTTACTATCTTGTACGTTTTTCTTTTCCAGGTGATACCTGATGCCATATTCATTATTATACCTCAGCAAGCAGCACTGACCAACATCTGCTCATTAACATGTTAAAAAAAATCAAATGAGTAATACTTAAAGTTTATCTAATAAATTAGTCATGATTGATACATAAATGCAATCAGAGCCTCAGTAATTCATTTTATTAGTTTTTTAACTTCTCTAGACCATGACCAATACTGTGGTTTCTAATTATTTTAAAATCTGTTAAAAATATCATGACCCTTTAGCAGAATTACATTAGCAAGTCAAAACTTTAAAACTTCAAAATGCAATTTGAGTCAAAACAATTTATTCCCACTTTGTTTGACTTTTAAACTATTGCACACTTTATACTCTCTTTTGATTTTACACACACACACACAGAGAAAGAGATATTAGAATCTTATCTGTAATTCTGATTTATAGAGAGCCTTATGAATATGTTGTTGTTGCTGTTGTTGTTGTTGTTATGTGCCATCAAGTCGCTTGTGACTCATAGCGACCCTAGGTACAACAGCTCTAAATTCTGCTCTGTCCTGTCATTGCCTCCGACACACTCATTCTGATTGCCCAGTCACCAAATCAATCCATCTCCCAGAGGGTCTTCCCCTCCTGCACCTGCCCTCCACCTTCCCAAGCATGATGTCTCTCTCCAAGGACCGGTCTCTCCTTACAACATGACCAAAGTATGTCAGACGAAGCCTCAGAATCCTTGCCTCCAAGGAGCAGCCCGGTTTAACCCTCTCCAGGATTAATCTGTTTGTTCTCTTAGCAGTCCATGGCACCTTCAGCACTCTTCTCCAACACCAAACCTCAAAGCATCAATTCTCCTTCTATCCCCTTTGGCCATTGTCCAGCTCTCTGAAGTATAACAAGTGATTGCAAAGACCATGGCCTGCACCAGACGCACTTTTGTTTCCATAGACACACCGTTGCTCTTGAGTACTTTAGAGAGGTCCCCCAACGGCAGACTTTCCCATGGCAATATATATGTATTATTAAAATTAGTACTCTCAACATTTAAGCTCAAAGAACTGAAACTGAAGAACAAATTCAAGCCTCAAGTTACAATACTTAAGGATGCTTTGGGTAGAATATTAAATGATCTAGGAAGTATTAAAAGATGGAAAAAGTATACATTGTAAAAAAAAAGGAATTGGCAGACACAGAAGAATTTCATGAAACAATGTATGAGCAAGAGTATGTGGTGATGAAGGAAGAAGTTCAAGCTGCTCTTCAAGCTGCTCTGAAAGAACTGGCAAAAAAACAAGGCCCTAGGAATTGGCAGTATACCAACTGATATATTTCAACAAACAGATGCTGCTCTAGATGTGCTCACCAAATTGTGCCAAAAAATCTGGAGGACAACCACCTGGCCAACTGACTGGAAGAGATCTCTATGTGTTCCCATTCCAAAGAAAGGTGATTCGACAGAGGATGGAAGTTATTGAACATTAATATCACATGCAAACAAGATACTGCTGAAAAGTATACAAAAACAACTGGACCAGCACATCAACAGAGAAGTGTCTGAGATGCAGGCTGGATTTAGAAGGGGTCGTGGTACTCGGGATATTGGATCTTGGCTGAAAGCAGGGAATACGAGAGAAATGTCTATGTTTCATTGATTATGCAAAGGTGTTTGACTGTGTGGACCACAACAAACTGTGGCTAACCCTGAGAAGAATGAGAATCCAGAATACTTGATCGTGCTTATATGAAACCTATACTAGGACCAGGAGGCAGTCATCTGAATAGAGCAAGGAAACACTGCATGGTTTAAAACTGGGAAAGGTGTACGCCAGGGATGTGTCCTATCTCCATACCTTTTCAATTTATAAGTAGAGCAGATTAACTGGGAAGCTGGGCTCTTATGAGGAGAAATGTAGCATCAGGATTAAAGGAAGACTCATCAACAATTTGCATTATGTAGATGATATAAACCCTGCCTGCAGAAGGTAAGGGACTACTACTATAGTCTTAAATATAGATTGAAGCTCAATATCAAGAAAACCAAGATTCTCACCACTGGGCCAACTGGCTGCATCATGATGGATGATAAAGAGACTGAAATACAGCTTTAGTTTGCTCCACTCCACAATCAACACCTTTTTTTAGAACTCTCTTGGCACCAGCAGCCAGGAAATTAAAAGATGTATTGCGTTGGGAAAGTCTGCCGTCAGAGACCTCTCCAGAGTACTGAACAGCAATGATGTCAGTCTGGAGACTAAGGTGTACCTGATACAGGCCATGGTCTTTGCAATCACTTGTTATGCATCAGAGAGGTGGACAATGACTAGGGATGATAGTAGAATTGATGCCTTTGAGCTGTGGTGTTGGAGAAGAGTACTGAATATACCATGGACTGCTAAGAGAATGAATAGATTCACCCTAGAGAGGGTGAAACCATGCTGCTCCTGGGAGGCAAAGATTCTAACGCTTCGTCTGACATACTCTGGACATGTTGCAAAGAGGGACCAGTCCTTGGAGAGGAAATGTCATGCTTGGCAGCATGGGGGGACAGCGCAGGAGAGAAAGACCCTTGATGAGATGGACTGATTCAGTGACTGGAATAATGGGGGTAGGTGTGTCAGAGACAATAAGATTGGCACAGGATAGAGCAGGGTTTAGGGCTGTTGCACATGGAGTTGCTATGAGTCACAGGCACCTAACAACAACAACTTTAGTCACAAAACCCAGCAAACTGTGTATGAGTACAAAAACATATATACTGAAAAAGCAATTTTTAAAAAAATACATATTGACCAATTGAAATAAAATATTGACAATGTTTTTTTGGCTACAAGGCAAAGTTTATAAAAAGTTAATGGTAATTAAGATATCACTGTTTTCTTTGTTTGAAATTTTTTTTTAAACTTATTCTAAATACAGACCATTAGCTAGCTTGTACATATAAGCTGCAACATTTTATAACATTTTATTAACTTGGAATGACAACTAAAAACCATAAACAGCATTCAGTATAGCAGTGGCTTTTACACTATCAGTATTAAAATAAGGTGGGCCTTCAAAAATGTATCTAAAAGCAGTAACTAATAAACTCATTCTGTAAGACAAGTTAGAGACAGCCGTTTAAAGATACAAAATCCAAAATTCTAGTACCTTTATGATGAGGGGAGGATTGCTGTTTAAAACTTTAGGAAGGCATTCATCTGATTCTTCCGCAAATGGTGGTTGAACAGGAAACAGATGAGCCTATCAAATATAATAAAAATATAAAGACCAAAAAATAGACATTTTCAGGATCTCAAAACACTCAGTAAGCAAGCACCAACTAAAATTTATTCTAGAATAGTGCAAATACCATTAATTTCTTTACTGCTTGTTGCAAAAACAAGCTGCAGTATGTAAACACATACAATTTTCTAAAATGCTACTGTACCAATTTTTATTAGACCTATCTTCCAACAACAGAAACAAGTATTTTCTTGAAGCCACAAAAGGATACAAACCTACAAAAACTGAGGGGAAAAGGAATAAAACATGTTGTGTGAAGGATAATGCAATTAGGGGTTAATCAGACAGTGTAATTAATTATTACATTATCCTACTACAGTAATTGTTATGAAATAAAATGTATATGAATGACTGAATGAAAACCCAGTATGATCTACAAATTTAAGATTCAGATAAAAAAACCTAATTCCAATCATTTAAAAATATTTTTGTCTGATTTTATGATCTCAATTTATAATTCATTTACAAAATAAACATCAAAATGGTCTTCAAAAAACAAGTATTTTATTGTCTTAGATTTCACTCTGTACTGTAACAGTACAAGATGGATAGACACAGTGATAAAACAACAGGCTCAAGGATATGATATTGGGTATCGTGAGGATGAAGCATGAGAGGGGAAGGTTCAGATCTGTTGTTCATAGGGTTGCTATGAGTCATAGCTGACTTGATAGCACCTAACAACAACAACAACAACAACAATATAGCAAACGCAAATAAAAGCAATTTAAAATTCAGGTCTATTTAATGTGTACTTATTAGAGAAATTGAAGCCTCTGAAGAATTAGATAAAGTATGGTAAGTGCATAGCATTATTAACCCAGTTGGTGAACCGTTAAGTGAACTGTTCCTCAGAGGGGGAAAAAACAAGCAAGTAAATGATGGCTACAAATAAGGTCTCTAACAATGTTATGGAACAAAAATCTAATTTATCAAAACTGCTTCAGTGTAGCATATTGACTTTTTTTCTGCATAATGACTTTTAATCTACTAGAAAATCAATCTGTACACTCCACAACATAAAAGCATAAACAAAAAATTTACTACTAACCTCTGTAACATAGATTTTGAAGAGTATCCAAGAGATGTACCAAGTTGTTAAGACAAAGACACCACAGAGCCAGACATGGTAGAGTAATGAGAGATTCAAGAGACCACTCACAGTGTCAAGAGGATTTAACTGCCTATAAAAGCAGAAAGTACTATTTAATCCTATGGGAAGCACACAATCTAAATAATTTACAACTTTAAACAACACACTGAAAAACAAAGAAATCTTTTATTTCTAAGTAATAGTAAAATTCTTCTCCTTTTGGAGAAGTATGGAGTTCTTTCCCAGGTACCTTAGAAGAGTTTTAAGAGATGAGTAGACCTAAATTAGTAGTCCTGATACTGCTCTGATGGCTTAGGGAGCTCTGGTGGTCTAATGGTAAGAAGTTGTGCTGCAACCCTGAAAGCACATGGTTCAAATCCACCAGCTGCTCCATGGGAGGATGGACAGACGACTCCTATGCGATTAACTGTCTCTGAAAATCCGCTGAAGGGTCAGCTATAGGTTGGTTTCGACTCCATGGCACACAACACACACAGAATTGGTGACTCAATAGTAACTGTACTGACAAACTAAGAGTACATAATTCGAATTCACCAGCTCCTCCGCAGGAGAAAGATGGGTAATCTCCTACCATACAATTTACTGCCTCTAAATACCTGCTGGAGGGTCAGCTATAAGCCAGTTCTGACACAACAGAACTCAGTAACAACAAACTGACACTGCAGTTTCCTGTGTGGCTTATTTTCAGCATCATATACCATGGGGGAATAGTAAGTCAAGCCTATAAACATAATTACAAGAGGCTGGATGAAATTAATTATTTTTGCTTTGCAATCTGATTATATACAAGTCATTAAACGTGATTATTATCTCACTTTGACTAGTTTCATAAATAACACACTAGCAACTAAAAATAACTATTCTTTACATTTAAAGCAATTTAAGAAATGTCATTAGAATGCTAAATAAAGCTAATGCTGTATTATAGTACCAAAAATCTGACTGTTTCTAAAAATGCATCATATCCTACACAACTACCAATTGTGAAAACCAAGATTGAACCCCCCAATTCTATCATTTATGATTGTTTCAGTTAGATAGAAAACTCTGGTGGTGCAGGGCTTACACACTTGGCTATTAACCAAAAAGCCTGTAGTTCACACCTGTCAGCCTCTCTGCAGGGCAAAGATGCAGCCCTCTAGGTCAGCAACGAGGATAGCCTGGGAAGCCCTAGGGTGCAATCCTACAGCTCTACAACGTCACTATGAACCAGAACCGACCAAACAGCCATCCATTTTCTGAGGTTTTAAAAAAATTATTAAGTATAGATCTATCACATGATCTCTCCAACTCTCAGTGCCCTCCTGGCAACCCATGCACTACAACCCATTTCCACAGCAAGGCTGCATGGGTCTGAGTGCTAACTGTGCCCACCACCCAGAGACTTCTTCATCCAGGTAATGTTGGCATAATTTCGTCATTCCAATTCCTCTGTCTATAATGAGCTTTAAAGTCATTTAGATTACAAGTGCCCAGCACTGTGCCTCATATTTACCAGGAAGATGGAGGTCTGTGAATAAATACTGTGCTTACTTCTCATTGTTAAGTAAATACATACTGAGGACTGGGTATTCATAATGAACACAAAGGAGATACCGTGCCTTACAAGAATTTTCAAAATGAAAGAAGAAAAGGCATTATCATCAATTTCTATAAAATTCATCATTTTTCTGCTTTCAATTAGACCTAGCTTAAAATATAGGTTATCCTAGTAAATGATCCAAGCTTCTGTTTTTCTTTTTTTTTTTTGTAGAGTAATTTATTGTTAATTTTTAAGTTACACTTAGTTGTATACATTTCAGATTGTATATTTTTTTAAATTTAGTTTATTTTTCATTTCAATGAACATCTAGAGATTTTGGAATTCCATTCATTCATTGTTGCACCCTTCTCCCCGCACAAACCCGTCCCCCCTCCCCCCGCAAGCTTCTGGTTTCTAACGATTAAACAAAAGATTCGATTTTACCTAAGAACTTTCTAAAAATTAGGAATTGAAACCTCTATACTATAGAAACTGTAATATCTCTTAGCAAGACACAAACATTTACATGTAACAATCCGAAACAGTACAAGTTAGCCTCTATGACTTTTGATGGGTATTTATATACAGCCTTTCTAAGACTGGGTGGGGCTTAGAAATAAAAAATAACATTTTATTTTATACAAATAAAGTTCCTATGACCCACTAAGAGGATTAAACAAGCAGACTTGCTGCTAATGCAAGTAATGTGCATGTGGCTTGCCTGCTGGAGAGGGATGAAGTGTGTGCAGGCACCTGACAGAGTGAAGATCAACAATCCAAGGAGCAGAAGACAGTCGAGTGCCTTCAGGCAGGCAGCTCAATGGCAGGGTAGAGAGCCTCTGAGTGGGCACCTCTCAGAGTAGCTAACGAGCTCTGTAGTATGTGTCCGAGCAGAGCAGTCATGCCCTTGAGGTCAAAGGGGCCAAAAGCCAGGGAGAGGCTAACCTATGGGCACAGCTGTTAGAAGATGCTGTCCTGAAAGAAGAATTGTATCTTGAGTCTTTTCTAATGCTTAATGATAGCCTGTTACTTCCATAATAAGCCTCATAATCATGAGTATTGTCTGAGGTCTGTGTGGCCAATGCAATGAATTATCAAATACAACAGAGAAGTAGAAAGTGCCATGGAAGGACAGTGTCAGAACTGGCAAAAGTTTAGAGAGAGAAGACATTTCTGAAGT
The DNA here is from genome assembly GCF_000299155.1 of Elephantulus edwardii. NCBI lineage: Eukaryota > Metazoa > Chordata > Mammalia > Macroscelidea > Macroscelididae > Elephantulus > Elephantulus edwardii. Next base: position 10,187,769 of record NW_006399755.1, read on the forward strand.
CTGTCTCAGAGAACTGTACCTTAGAGTGATACTAATTATAATTCTACCCCATTGTGTAGATTTTTAAAAAGCCAACTCATTGCCATCAAGTTGAAATTGACTCATAGCAGACACTTTAGAGGCTATAAACTGCATGGGAAGAAATGGTCCATTGTTCTACAGAACAGCTGGCAGATTCGAACCACCTGCCTTTAGGTTAACTGTACAACTCCTTACCATTAGGGCACCAGTGCTTCCTTCTGGAAGTTAGCAAAAATTGAGAACCCTCACCGGCAATTTCTACAATGATACAGAAAGACCACAGGTAGGGGCATTGAATTTACATTAACAGTAGTAAATAAAAAACTTAAAAGATAGGGATTTTATAACATGACTTATGTAACTAATGCTGTGTGTATATAAACTATGAAATGTTTTATTCGCATACATTTCCACCATAGCTTTTTAAAAAAAACGAAAAGGGTAGATAAGGGAAAGTAGTAGTAAATAGCACACCCCAGTACTATCACTCAACTGCCACCTATGACTTTTCACCTGGTCATATGATTTTACTCAATTTGATTGTCTCTGAATAATACCACACTACTATAGTTGATGCCTTTGAGCTGTGGTGTTGGAGAAGAGCACTGAACATCCCATGGACTGCAAACAGAATTAATCTATCCTGCAGACAAGAACGATGATGAGGGCTTTGCCGCACATACTTTGGGCACGTTGCTAGAAAGGGCTATTTCTTGGAGAATGACATCATGCTTGGAAAGGTGGAGGGTCAGCAAAGGAGAGGAAGAACCTCGACCAGAAGGACTGACATGGTGACTGCCTCAATGGGCTCTAGTGTGTCAGGAAATGTGAGGATGGCACAGGATAGAAAAAGAGTTCACATCTGCTATTCACAGGGGCACTGAGTCATACTCAACTTGATGGCACTGACCAACAACAACTATGGTTTTCTACTATAATACAGCAGAAGATGAATAATAATAATGAAAATATAGAAACCTAGCCCATGGAATTCAGGAAGTCTAATTTTATATATTCCTTGTAGACATGGCTAGTGAGGCTTCACATACTTTGGGCATGTTGCTAGGAGAGGTTTTTTCCTTGGAAAAGGGTATCATACTTGCAAAGGCAGACGGTCAGCATAAGAAAGGAAGATCCTCAACAAGATGGTCTGACACAGTGACTCTAACAATGGACTCAAATATAGCAGAGATGATGAGGATGGCACAGCACAGGTCAGGATCCAGATCCTTTATTCACAGGGTAGCTATGAGCCAAGTCGACCCAATGGCACGTAATAACAATCTTATACAATCTAACAAAAAATGGATTATCATTGCTTACTTCTGTAAACAGAAATCAAAAGTCTAGAAATGGGGAAAGGAATCTTTTTCATGATATATCCTTTTGTACACCTTTGGAATATTAAACTATATGCATATTTTACACATTAAAATTTTTTTTCTATTTTTAAAGGCTAAGTCTAAGAAAAGTTATCTTGACAGTAACAAACACCTAAAAAGACGGAAACAGAGGTTAAAAGGAATTGGTTTGGTTTTTTTTAATTTTCACTAACCTATCTTCTCGAAGGTCCATAGCCGTGCCAATCCAAGCTTTGGGAATATAGCCTGTGGGGGAAAATAAGACACTATGACTATAAAAAGTTACATTTTAATCATGCTTTAGTTTATCAAACAGATGTGATGGCAAAGTATAGACACCAAAACCTCAAAGTGTTAGAATCTCAGCTCTGCAAATGTCTCATTATCTCTCTCATCCACATATTTTGAAATCTAGGGTAGGCAGAAGTATAGGCCTCTAAGGATGTCCAATTGTTCATTTTCTTGAAACTAAAGTGCTCTTTGGAGGCAAGGATAGCAAAGCTTCCTCTCATACACTCTAGGCATGTTGCTAGGAGAGGCTATTCCTTGGAAAGAGACATCATCCTTGGAAAAGTAGAGGGTCAGCAAAAAGGAGAAAGACCTTCAATGAGATGCATTTACACTGACTGCAGCAATAGGCTCAAGTCATCACAGATGATGAGAATCGCACAGGTTAGACAGGGTTCAGATCTGTTGTTCACAGGGTCACTATGAGTCGCATTCGACTCAACAGTACTTAATAACAATTACGCCCAACCGAGCCTTGGTGACACAGTAGGTAAATGCTGAGCTGCTAAACAGAGTTGGTGGTATGAATACCAGCCACTCCTCAGGAGAAAGGTGAGGCAATCTGCTTTCATAAAGATATACTGCTTCAGAAACCCTTTGGAGTACCTCTACTCTGTCCAATAGGCTCACTCTAAGTCGGATTTGACTTGGTAGCACCCGATGACAGTGATTTAGTATCGGAAGTTTTTTAAATGATGAGCACATCTAACCTCTGAAACGTGTAATTATAATACATTGTATGCTACAGGAATTTTGCAGTTTGATTAAACACATACTATTCTGGATTGTTCACAGGGTTTTCAAAGAGGTCATTACAAAGACAGAGGGGGAAGAAAAGACCAAGAAGGATGGCAAGAGATTCTGAATATTACATGAAAAGGCCAAGAAGTCAAAACAAAAATCAAAAGGGATGAACTCGTTTGGCATTTCTTAAGCTAAAGAAACTGAAGAACAAATTAAAGCCTCCAGTTGTAATACTTAAGGATATTATGAGCAGGATACTGAATGATCCAGGAAGCTTCCAAAGATAGAAGGAAAACAGAGTCACTGAACCAAAAAGAAATGGCCAATAAAAAACATTTCAGGAAATAGCATATGATCAAGAAGCAATGGCATTGAAGGAGGGCGTCAAGCTGCTCTGATGGAAATGGAAAAAAATAAGGCCGCAGGAATTGATGGAATACCAACTGACCTATTTCAATAAACAAATGTAGCCAAGAAATCCGGAAGAGAGCTACCTGTGTGGATCACAACAAATTGTGGATAATGTTAAGAAGAATGGGAATCCCAGAGCACTTGAGTGTGTTCATGAGAAACCTATACTTTGACCAGGAATTTCTGTCTGAACAAAGGAAGGGAACACTGTATGGTTCAAAAATCAAGAAAGGATGTCAGGGATGTGTCCTTTCTCCATACCTTTTCAGTATATATATGTGGAACAGATCATTTGGAAAGCTGGACTTTATGAAGAAGAATGTGCCATCAGAACAGGAAGAACACTCAACAACCTGCATTATGCAAATGACACAATTTTGCAAGCCAAATCTGAGGAGGAGCAGAAGGTCAAGGACTATAATCTTTAATATGGATTATATCTCAGTATCAAGAAAACAAAGATTCTCATCCCTGGACCAAGTGACTACAACTAGATGGGTGGAGAAGAACAGTTTCATCTTGCTCGGATCCACAAACAACATGTATTAGCAGTCAAAAGTAAAAAACAAGTTGCTTTAAGTAAGTCTGCTATCAGGAACTTCTCCAGAGTGCTAAACAACAATAATGTCTGTCTAGAGACTACAGTGTACCTAATTCAGGCCATGATTTTCTCAACTGCTTGCTATGCTGCTGAGTGCCAGACAATGAATAAGGATGACAGACGAAGAATCGATGCCTCTGAGTTGTGGTACTGGAGAAGAGTACTGAACATACCACAGACTGCCAAGAGAACAAACTGCTTTGTCATGGAGAAGGTGAAGCTGGGTTGCTCCTTGGCAAGGACTTTGAAACTCCATTTCACTTACTTTAGGCATGTGACCCAGAGGGACCAGTCCTTGGAGAAGGACAGCATGCTTGGAAGGGTGAAGGGTCAGTGCAGGAGAGGAAGACCCTGGGGAGAAGGATTGACACAGTGACTGTGGCAATGCGAGCAGGTGCGAGACAGTAAGATTGGCTCAGAATAGGGCAAAGTTCAGAGCTATTGTTCACTGAGTAGTTATGAGCCATAGTTGACTTGATGGCACATAACAATAATTCTGGATTATGCACAAGGCTTCTTTTAATAGGAAGGCAGGAGGATTAGAATTGTAGAATGAGAGGTAGTAACAGAAATAGTGGTCAGACAAAAAAGAAAACCATCTTCGAAGATGCTAGATGGAGAAAGTGATCATGAACCAAGGAAAACAGGCAGCTTCGATATGGGCAGAAAAGACAAGATGTCAGATTCTCCCTTCAGCCTCTGGAAGCAACACAACCCTACTAACACTTTGAAAGATTTTTAATACAGGCAGTCCTTAATCTGCACAGTTCCAATGTGGATAAATTACCCCAGTCCATCAACAATAAGGTTCAGATTACAGTCATAGTATATATTAACAGTGAGCACTGCAGATGCAACTATCTCATTTCTCAGTCCATAAATTACTCTGTATATCATCACTTAGAATCAACAACATCCCTTCTTTAGTCTGTTGGTCACTGAAAATCTATTATTCTGTCCAGGTATAGACAACAAAGTATTTGCAGTTGTGTTGTCTCTGCTCTCTGTAATAAACTTCCAACCATTTTACAAAACTGAATAGCCAAAAAACAAAACTGGCTTAAAAAGATCCAAGTACAGTGGGGAGAAAAAAAAGTAGTCATGCTGCCAGATCAAACATAAATGGAGTTATAGAAGAAATAAATAACTGACCATGGCAATGTTGACATTGACATTGTGTCAACTCACATATACAACTAAGAGGACTATCAGGCTGAGTGAAGTTGATCACGATACAATGAAGTCTTACCACTAAAATGACAATTATAAAAAAAATGAGGGGAAAAAACAGATTACATAAATTGAGTAAAAAAAAAGTAGACGACTATACACAATTGAAAACAATTTTGTTGTTATAACCATAGAAGAAAGTAAATGTTATAAATATTGACAGTGTGACACACTATTTTAGAATGTTAAGATTTTGTTTATTTATTATGTGCTGCGACTAAGACTACATTTCCTACTCAACTGTTAATAATAAATTATATTCTTGTGCCTGAAAATCATTATGATTCCCTTAGCAACAGGATGTTCCTACTGTATAAGTATCAAATCATAAACTTATGAAAGAAGAGCATGTTCTTTCTAAACAGAATAATGAAAAAATGAACCATGTTATCTTCCCTTAAGCAAGTCCAATTTGAACAATATAATCAACAAATACTGAGTAAATCACCTAACTACAACTATAGGGAACCAAGAATGATTTTCTTATAGCTGTTATTTTTTAATATGAATTAATGCAAATACTATATCAAAAAGTAGAAATTCTTACCCAGAAAATAATACAAGATGCAGAAATTTCTAACCAGGAACAGTGATTCTACACAACTATGTTTAACAAGCAAGAGCAGAGACCTCCTAAAGCGCAAGAATTTGTATTGCTGTAGAAACAAAAAGAGAAACAATCAAATGATACACTCAGTCTTTCTTCTTCATTCTAAAGCAAGTGTTTATCAGTCTACTTATTAAATACTGAATTTGTTAAGTTGTTAATGATTGCCTTAAAGTTGAGCATGACTCATAGGGACACTATGAACAAAAAAAGGCCTGAAGCCCCTCTACAACTATAGACATTCATCCAAGTTCAGCGTTTCTGGAGGCATGTTGTTTAGGAAGTGGATGCCACTTCTGCTTCCAAGAATTTATTATAGAGTCAAAATAATTTTGGTATACAGACATTTAAATTACATATCTCACTGATTCAAGATTTAATGTGAAAATTATCATCAATCCATAATTATTCAAGACTGAAGAAAGTACAAAAGAATGGTATTAATAGCAAAAGTTGCTAACATCCACTGGGTGCTTACCCATATATCACACACTGTTCTAAGCAGTTTATTTACATTTATCCATTTACACACAAGAGCCCTACAAACGAGATTCGATTATTCTTTCTGTACTACAGATGAAAAAACTGAAACTCAGAGAGGTTCAGCAACTTAATCAATATTATCATCTAGCAGAAGGAAAAATCTGAGAAATTAATCCCAGCAGGCTGGCTTCCAAACCTACAATCTTAAAAGATAATACATGCTGCTTCTAAACTAAGCTACATTTTAAAATGAAACAGTGAATAAGACATTCTCCTCAGAAAAGTTCTATTGTTCCTACTTTCTGTGCAATCCTGAACAATACACATCTCCTCTCTATTTTATCTATAAAATAAGATTAAACCAGGTAAAAAGTTCCACAGTGGTTACCTCCCAACATGAATAATCTAAAAGAATCAAAAAAGATAAAAACTGTTCTTCCTGAAGAAATTACGTTTTGTTCTTACCCTACTCTCTTCCCAATGCTCAAAAAATTCCAATGGAAAAAAACATGAAACGTTACTGGAAAGAATTTAAGGAAGTCTAATAAATAAAAGATGAATATCTCAAATTAGGGCCTTCTTTTATATTTACACTAGAGATTTTAGAAACTAAAGAACGGTAAAGAATTAAAGTATTTACACATAAAATTTTTTCTTACTATGTCTGCAGATGCTTATAAATACCATCCCAGTTGCTGCTAATTCCAAGTCACAGTAACTCCATGTGTGTCAAAGTGGAACTATATTACACAGGCTTTTCCTAACCGTGACCATTCAGATACAAATCAGCAGACCTTTTTCTAAGGTACTTTTGGGTGGTTGAGAACTAACAATCATTTGGTTAGGAGCACAACACTTAATGATTTGCACCAATCAAAGATTGGGCAAGCATCTACAGTATCTTATAAAGTGCTACCTATATACGAACACTTGAAAATTTACTACATACCTTTAATTTTATTTATTTATTCAATTATTTTCAAAGTGGAAATGTACTATCCCATACTGGATACACCACTCTATACTAACTTCAAAAAGAACACTGTTGTTGTTATGTGCCGTCAAGTTGTTTGCGACTCATAGTGATCCTATGTACAAGAGCCCTAAACCCTGCTCTATCCTGTGCCAACTTGGTCTCTGACCTGTATTATTTCTACTACAGCTCGCACCTCAAACATCCCTCACAGAAAGGTTAGAGAAAGAAGACTAAAAAATCAGGGGGCATTTCAGTAGCTACATAGAATGTCTAGGCTGTATCCTTTCTCCATACATATTCAATCTGTATACTAAGCAAATAACTGAAGAAACTGGACTAGAAGAAGATGAATATGGCATCAAGATTCAAGGAAGACAAATTAACAATCTGCATTATGCAGAAGACACAACATTGCTTGCAGAAAGTGAAGACTTGAATCACTTAATACAGAAAATTAACGACTACCCATCTTCAATATGGATTATATCTCAACATCAAGAAAACAAGCAGCCTCACGAATGGGCCAATAAGCAACATCACACTGGCACATTTCCCACTACATTCTTTGAGTATTTTATAAAAAGATTATCTCTTGGGAATTGGGTCAGGTGGGTCAGAGATGATGAGGTTGGCTCAACATGGCAAGGTTCAGAGCCACTGGTCATAGGATCGCTATGGGTTGTGGTCGATGGCACATAAGAACAACATACCCCTCAAAAACTGTATGATACATGACACCAAAATTAATAAAGATTTAACAGTTGTTACTGCTTGTTAAAAAAGGAAGAAAATTTCCTGATTAGCTTGGCTGTTTAATAAAGAAAATAAGTAGCAATCACCATCACATCACTTTATGGAAGTCAGAGAAAGAAGGAATAGGTCCAAGATCTTGCAGCAAGTTTGCAATTTCCTGACAATCTGCTCTATTTCCCTTAGCAACACATAACTCACAAAGGAAGACTATTTACTGTAAACCATGCATGTGCCTAAAGCTAATGACAGAAACTATGCTCAGTGTTCTGGGGATGCAAACCTACCCAGGCTGCAAACAAAGACAGTTATAGACTTGATGGAGGGGAAAGATCCAACACTTCAACTGCTCTTGCCAAAATCCTCACCTCTATTACTTCCAATACATTCACCCAAACATCCCTCTGTTCCAACGCTTCCCAGGATACAGAATAGCACCCAATCGGGCAGAATGAATAACTCAGAAAAATGCCTCAAATACATAGGGTCGCTATAAGTCACAAAAGACTCGATGGCACATAACAACAACAACAACAAAGACCAACAGCTGCAGTTAAAGCCAAGACTAAATATCACCATCACAGAACAAACTCTGATATTTAAAAATAAAACTAAAATCTTATACAAGTTAAGAAAAATGGTATTAAAATTTTACAAATCTGACATTACATGATAGTCAACTACTAGTCTGCTTCTCTGTTCACTCTTCTGTACATCTGTGATATTAAACAGATGGCCCTAAGTTCCAAAAATGCACCACCAGATGTGATTTTAAAAACCTAACTTAAAGATAGTTTAAACTGTCCTACACAAGATAGTTTTATTTAAAATGTCTAATTTCTAAATAATTTTATTTTAAAACTGTTGTTACATACCATAGAGTCAGAGCCAATTCATAGCTGACCCTTCAGTAGGTTTTCAGAGGCAATAAATCACATGGCAAGACATTACCCATCTTTCTCCTCCAGAGCAGCTGGTAGATTCAAACCACATGCTTTTGTGTTGGCAGTGCAACTCCTTATCACTAAGCAACCAAAACTCTTTGAAACTACAAATTTCCATTTCTCTAAGTCTTGCCTTATTCTGAAAAGAATTTGGGAACGTACTGACAAGTTCATACTTAAAAACTCTCAAGTTCAAAACTAAGCTAGCAGCCTCACAGCTACATAGAAGTACTCTAAGTCAATGTTATCATCTCCCTGGTCCTCCTGGTCACAGTACTTGACACTACTGAAACAAGGAGGAAAACAAGAGAACAAAGTGGTATTCCAAGCATGGCAGTGGTAACAGCAGCTTCAATTTTCATACACTACAGACCTATGCAATTCTCTCTTCTCTAGGTGGTATTTGAGGACCTCACATCTGATTTTTGATGATCAGATCTTGAATGAATCAGATGTGGTCAGTTATACATGCATACAAACGAGGCAATTTTAACTGTCACACTCTAAACATAAGATAATGCTCATTGGTTAACTTACCTGTATGATGGGAAAGGGAAGGTAATTCATGTTGTTGATAAAATACTGAAGGCTATAGCTATATCCCATGAATGCTCCAGCCAGAAGGGAAAAAAGGTGATGTTCATTTAAACAAGACTGTGCAGCAGGACTATCTAAGCTAAGGAAAAAAAAGTTATTTTAATTCAACAGTATCGGAAATCATGACAATCAATGGTTCAAAATTTCTGAAGGCAAAGCTTTGACTTTAAAAAAAAAAATGCTCCAAATTATAACAGAATGGTTTGTCTTAGGAAAGCGGGGTCAAATGATTCACAAAATCTTTTCCCTGGAGCATGAGAACTGACTTTTGTGTTAACCCTCCACCTCTGTTCTCCTAGAAATCTGGTAAGGGTAAAAATTCAAGAATTAGATTAAATAGCACTGCTTCTGGTTTACCAAAAAAAAAAAAGGGCAAAATCCTGGTTGGTAAACTCCATCTGGAAAAGTATACTGGCTCTAAGGTTATCACTGTAGTACACCAAGCTATCATTTTTTTTTTATTGTATTATTTTTTACGTGTACCATCAAATCAGATCTGACTGGTACAGGAGGAGATTGCCCCCTCCTTCTCCAGCAGAGCATCTGGTGGATTTGAACTGCGTACCTCTGGGATTGCAGTGCAGCGTCTTGCCACTAGGGCACCAGAGCTATCATCACTTCTATCTGAACTAGGAAGAATGAGAAACCAAAACACCTGAAAAAACTCTACCAACTGAAAGATTAGGGTTGAAAAGACTGGCATGGAAATCTACTTCTAAAAGATCACAGCCATTTAAAAAAAAAAAATCCTACAGCACAGCAGTACTCTGACACATGGGTGATTGATGGCCACTGTTTTGGTAAAGTTCTATGACTGGGCTTTCCTCTGTGTCCTCTCATTACTGGGTATCCCCAACTCCTTGGTTGGGACTCTCAATTCCACCTATACCTATGAAGCTGCTGAAAGACAATGGATCTTGTATAATATGAGGCTTTTAAACTAAGTGGGTCTCACAAGAATCAGATACTGATCTTTTCTTGTACCTGAACTGAGATATAAAGGTGAGGGCAAGACAATAGTTTCCAGATAGTGTGGAACCTATAAACTTCTAAAAGGACTATAAATTTTCAATATTTAGTTAAACCTAAGAAGTGCCCGGTGGGCACTGCTGTCTATCATCTTATGTCTTGCTTCCTTCTTAACTATGTGGTGAACCCAAGATCAAATTCCTTTGCAATTTTACTGAGAATCTCTAACATCTATTATCTGTGGTGCATAAAGCCGTTATCATAATTAAGTCAATTTTTCATGCATGAGGAAAAATTATAGACCTGCCATGCCATTGATCTCCATGACAGGTGAGACTTACGACTGACTGTATACTGACCTTGAACAATGATAAAAAGATGACAATTTTACTAGATACTCTTAACTAAAATATTAGTAAATGGATTAATTACAGGCACAAATCTTTTTATATCATTAATTTACTGCTACCTCCTGCTCATTAAACTTTTACTTTCACTTCCACTTGTGCTAAGACAGAGATGTGAAGAGAATTCATGATTCACCACAAGAGCAGTTGGGAGTTCCTCATTCACAGTAATCCTTACCCACCTAAGACTTTTATTATTGTTTAACAAGCAGTGTTCTTTCACTGAATTTACCAAATTTGGGGGGGGAAAACTCCCTCATACAGTTAATAGCTGGAGGTTAAAAGGAAATCACATCATTAGTTTTATTCATGTAGTATTATTCTAGAAGACAGTGGAATACAGAAACCCTATTTAACTCCACTAATTTTTCTGAGGATAAAATACGAGCCTTTCAAAGCCATGATTCAAGAACTGTGTAAGGTTCAAAATGATGAAAAGTATCCCATTGAAGGCAGTTACTTTTTTTTTAATGACCAGCTCATTTTTTTTATGTATATAAATTTTGTTTTATTTAAATTTATTATTAATTTCAGTAAGAATTTACAGAGATTTTGGATTTCTATTCATTCACTGCTGTACTTTTCTCCACTCCCAATCCTCCCCCGTAGTACACTCCCCTCTTGGAAAAGTAAAAGAAAATTTCTTTTATTGTTTTACAAACCCTCCCCCAGGTCCACTCCACCATGTAGCCTTCGCTCTAGACTCCTGTCATGACAAAAATACCTAATAACAGATCCCTTTTAAACAGTTTTCTCACTCATCTGTTTCAATACAGTACACATTATTGAACCCATCTGTTTCCTCCCCACAACCCCGAGGTCAGTCCTGTTTTACAACGGTGGCATCATGCAGTATTTGTCCTTTTGTGACTGAGATACTTCACTCAGCCTAATGTCCTCCAGAGTCACCCATTTTGAATAACATTGCATGAGTTTCTTGTTTTTCAATGCAGCATAGTATGCCATTGTGTGAATATACCATAGCTTCTCTATCCATTCGTTTGTTGATGGGCACTTAGGTTGTTTCCAGTTCCTTGCCATTGTGAACAAAGGCGCGATAAACATGGGTGTGCATATATCTACTTGGATGTCAATTATGGTCTCTTTGGGGAGTATTCCCAGCACTGGAACTGCTGGGTTAAATGGTATCTCTACTTGTAACTTTTTCAGAAAGTGCCATTCCACCTTCCACAGTGGTTGCACCATTTTACACTCCCACCGACAGTGAATAAGGGTTCCAGTTTCTCCACAACTTCGCCAGCATTTGTTGCTTGCTGTTCTGTTAAATTTTGCTAGTCTTACTGGGGTGAGATATCTCATAGTTGTTTTCATTTGCATCTCTCTTAGAGCTAAGGATTTTGAACATTTCATGTGCTTGTTAGCCATCTGAATGCTTCTGTTCATATCCTGTGCCCATTTTTCTACTGGATTATTTACCTTTATCTTGTTGTGGTGGGCAGTTTTTGTTTGTTTTTTTCACAGAGGTTTTGGATTTCCATTCATTCATTGCCGCAATTTTCTCCCTGCCCACCCCTCCCCACCAGCTCGCTTCCCCCTCCGAAGAGAAAAAAAAAATTCCTTCATTAGTATACGATTCCCACGTCCCTTCCCCCCACCCCCTACCCCGAGTACAGTTCTCTATGCAACCTTAATTCTGGATTCCTGTGCTAACCATAATACTCAATCATATATCACTTCTAATCTGTTCTTTCCCTCATCTATTTCAATACAATATACATAATTTATCCAGTTTTTTCTGTCATACCCCCACCCTGATGACAGACCCATTCTACAACAGTGGCACCATGCAGTATTTGTCCCTTTGTGACTGAGATATTTCACTCAGCATAATGTCCTCCAGGGTCACCCACTTTGAATAATATTGCATGAGTTCCTTGTTTTTCAATGCTGCATAGTATTCCATTGTGTGGATATATCACAGTTTCTCTATCCATTCATTTGTTGATGGGCCCTTAGGCTACTTCCAACTCTTTGCTATTGTAAACAAAGCTGCAATAAACATCGGTGTGCATATATCTGCTTGGATGGCAGACATGGTCTCTCTGGGGTATATTCCCAGTAATGGGATTGCTTTTTGTTTTATTCTTGCCATACATACTACTTGTTCTTCAAACTAAATGCCACCTCCTCCAATAAGGCAACTGTAAATTCTTTAAACTTCCTTCCTCCTGTAATATCCATGTCTTAATCTCCCAACTGGATCCAATTTTCAAAGAGCTTCTCCTCTAAGTTAATTGTCCTCTCATAAACCCAGCAGGACTTAGCACAGTGTCTTGTACATAATAAATGCCTTTAAAAAAAAAACAAACCCCAAAACCTCACATTTTTTAACAGTATCTTCTGTAGACATGCAGAAAGCAAAGAATGCTCATAAACTATTAGCTTATATAGGTCACCTCTGGCTTAGTTACTAAACAAAGTTCCTCAGGGGAAAATAATATTTCTATTATTACCTCTCAGAATCTGTGCAGGGAACAACAAGAAAACTGTATCGGCCCTTGGTTATCACGGCAGCACACCACGCCATCACCATCCCCATAAAAGCATGAACAAGTGAATGCATAACTTGCTGAGGATGAAAGATCTTTCCGACCAGTGCCAGTCTGGAGCAGGAAATGCAAGGCACAACTGCAAACAAAGCAAATCAGTGTGGTTTAAATAACATGCAGCATGTTCAGTTAGAGAACATAAACTACTATTTCTCATCCCTGAATAAACATTTCAAATATTTAGAAAGAAAGTCAATGTAAAACACAGTAAAGTCTGAGTTAAAATAATTTGAGAAAAGATCATACACAAAGAGAGAGAGACAAACACACACACACACACACAAAAAAAACCCACCAAAAACCAAACCAAAGAATCTAGAGTACAGAAAGAAATACTAAAGATAGCACAGTTAACAAGTTAACATTTTCATTTATTTTTTATTAAAATATCCTGAAAGCTCAGAGTACCTATCCAGGGACTCTCCTCAGTGCCATAAAAGTGTGAAGAACTATAAGATAAAGTTCTTGCCCTATAGCAAGTTATCTTCACTACAAGACTTGAAATTGTGAATATGTACTATCTATGAAAAATTAAACCACAAACTGTATAATTACTGACAACACTGTATTTTAAAATGTTGCCTGATAATTTTTAATATTTCCCTGATAATCCGAAAGTTTTCTAGAAGTGACAATCCTGGGTAAGTTGGGTTAATGAAGAATGTGTAGAACATCAACAACTTAATACACTTGGCAATACTCCCTGACCTAAGCATTCAGACATTCTTCCTTTAAAGCGCTCAAGATAAAGAGACTGTAAGAGATTGACAAAAATGTGAGCAACCGTAGGTGCTGAACACTTATGGGGGAAGAGGCTGCCATCCCTGTTCCCTGCCCATCACAAATTTTCCCCACCTCTAGAGGCTAACTTATTATATCTGTTTACGTCAAGCACACACATGTCACTAAGCCTATTTCCATGCTATACTTTCTCCTGAAAATATTCTTTTCCTTTTTTACCTAATACAACTCATCCTTCAAGACTTGACTTAGCATTATTTCCACAAGAAGTTCTCTATGATGTGTAAGTACAGCTGCTATATATTCCCATAGGATCCAATATAGTATAACTGAGTACATTTACTATTTACTCTGTCTCTTCATAACCATGATTCTCAGGAGACCTGAGACCATATTATTTATCCCTAATCTTTATACAATGCATGGTGCACAGTAAATATGTAAAACATACTGCATAAAGGAATGGGCCAAATAACGAGTCAGGCTTTAGGAATCACTCAGACCAGGGAGCCTCAGGCTGGTATATTTTATATTGATGGCCCAGATAAACAGAACAGTATGAAAGAATACATGCTACACACCAAGGAGTTCTCTAAGTTCCTAGTTGTTGTTAGGTGCCATCGAGCTGAATACGACTCACAGCGACCCTATGAACAATAGATCTGAACCCTTTCCTATGCTGTGCCATCCTCATCATCTCTGACATATTTGGGCCCACTGTTACAGTCACTTTGTCAACCCATCTTGTTGAGGGTCTTCCTCTTTTTTTGATGATTATCCACCTTTCCAAGCATCATGTCCTTTTCCAAGGACTGGCCCCTCCTATCAACATGCCCAAAGTACGTGAAATGAAACTTCATCATCCTCCCCTCTACGGAGCACCCTGGTCACAGGTGGAATAAAAGCAAACCACCAGTCAGTAGTTAAAAGATGAACTAATCAAAGGAAAGGAGCACTACATCTAGAATCTGGATTTGAAGTTTTATGTCTAGCAAGGAACTACTACTGAGTCCAGAGAAGGAATAGTGTTAAAATTAAAAAAGTTTTGTTAAAAGCTTTTATTGTACCATAAAGACAGACTACAGTCAGCAAGCGACTCAACGGCACATAACAACAACAACAACAAGGATAGACTTAAGCAATCTAAAGAAGAATACCAAGGAGAGAAATTGAGAGAAATAAAAAGCTACAAAGTTTCATCTGCTGAATGGTATCTTTCACACACACCATCTACTATTAAAAAGGCTAAATATTTTTAAAAAGAGAGTTACTAGCACTTATATATACTCTTAAGGTCAGACATTGAAATAATATTTATATTTACATATATTTGGTTAAAAAATACAGCCTTTATAATATACACACTTACAAAAGATCCTTGGCAAAACACACTCAAATGTACTCACCTGTATAAAACTCTACATTGAAAATATTTATTATCACTATTACAGCTGAAAGCAGCAGGAGGTAAAAGATTACATAGGAGCTATATAGGTCATTGAAACAATCTAAAATGCAAAGAGAGGTAAATCAGTAAAGTTTATTCAGTATGCAGTCATATTCACTATATAACAGGAAAGAGGTTTAAATTAGAAATTAAATTATAAGAAGTATCTTTTCTTCAAGAATTTACACATACATTGATGATACATCTTAAGACCTGCAGTGTGAGTTATTTCGACCTGGCTCTGGATACTCTAAAATTACACCAGGACCTCTTTTAGATGACACAGATGTTAACTTCAAACAAAATACTACCCTATATAAATATATCTCATCAAATGAAACCAAAAGCAACATATTTAGTAATAAACAAGAAAATTTATTTTTAAAATGTACTTACTACTTTGCCCCTTTAGCTAACGTTCAAAGAATACTTTTAGAAATAGCATCATGCTTAAATTATCCACATGAGCAATTTTTTAAAATACTCATGACATCCCTGTTAAATATACATGAACACTGTAGAGCGCTTCAATCAATATTCCTTTTCAATTTTCACAATGTATTCTAAACAAGGAGGTAGTTATATATCCGTATGTAGATGAATATCTAGAGATAAATACACACATACAACATATTCTACAAATTTGAACCAAAAAAAATAAAAACAATGAGGATATGTTTGCTGAACAGACCAAAAAGGAACAATAAAACTAATTATTTTTAAAACACAGTGCACTGAATAAAATTAATGAAGTATACTTTCTAAGCATCCATAATTAAACTACTCTATCCAAGAATTATACAGTCAAAAGAATGATAGGATTCATGTGACCGGATTAATAATGAAAAGAGTACAATTTCTCTGAAAAGGGTTTGTAAGGCAAAAGCTGAAGAGAGTAAGTAACATTTAATGGGGGAAACTGCATGAATCCAATCTGGAGAGACTGTGCTATCAGGATTAAAGAACCCATAGCAAAAAAAAAAACAAAACAGTTTCTATCCATAATGTCAATTCTGAACAATTTTTAAACACAATTAATTATGTATCCTGTAGTTGTGTAGATAGACAGCTACAATCAGTTAGTGATACAGACAAAAATAAGGTGGCTACAGAAACAGAGAGCTTCCTACACTGATTTAGGGGTTAATCCCATCTAACCTGTGGGAACCATCCATAAAGTAATTTTTATATATCTGCAAGAAAAAGAACATGTATTCACTCTTTAGCAGTAATTCTCTCCAAAAGTCACAAAATAAAGGTTTTATTCTTGAAAATTAAAGTCACAAAGTAAAGCTTTTATTCCTTAAAACTTATCAATTTTTTTATGAAAAATTTAAAGCATACTTCCTGCTTTCCAAAACAAGTGAATTTTTTACTGTTATTGATGAGAGGGAAGAAAAGGAATTCAAGAGTATTACTGCTTCTTAAGCCTTTAGCAAGATTCTTATAAAAGACTTGAAAACCTATTCTGGTCACATTCAGCTCTTTTTACTTTTTTTTTCAAGTTTAGAGTGTGACATAATTGAAAAGGATAGGATTTTAAGGGAAAGATCAGTGTTTAAATCCTACTTCAGGTACTTTGTATCTACAGATTATGTAACCTAACGTCATTAAAAATATAAGGCTATGACTTTATCTACAAGACTGTCAGATGTTCTTTGGTGCCATCAAGTACAACTCATAATGACCCTGTGAACAACAGGTCTGAACACTAACCTATCCAGTGACACCTTATGGTGCTTACATGGTGGCTGGTACACAGGATATGGACAATAATTAGCAATTCTTAGTACGAGCATTATGAAACAACAGTTATATTTTCATGAATTTAATAATTTTTTGATCCAAGCATTTTAAGAATTTAAGTATTTTAAGAAACAAATTTGTCTGCTTCAATATTTTTTCCTTCAACAGTATTAGTGTATTAACAGCATCTATCTTTCCTTTAACTCTTTCCTCCTTTTCCCTATTTCATTTTTTTCCCTAATAAGCCACAATATAGAAACAGTATATACACACCCCTCACTTATATACATGGTTAGACTCCAAAGATGATGCCATTATATGAAAATCAGCATTATGAGAGAATCAATGATAACTACATCACTGCCAATTATATCAGTACATAACTACCAACCCATTGAGAAGAATGGCCACCCAGTCAAGTGGACACATAACCTTAATCATCCTAGCCAGTGTTACTCTCAACTTGCACACTGGCATTCAACACTATCATACAAACATCGATAACGTGCAAAACAGATGTTTTACTATTATCATAAATGCAGAAAGTCAGTTAACAAAACCCATGAGTGAGAAGTAGGCATGTTCTTGATTTTAGATGTATTTATTAAAAATATATATAATTTTTTCTAGCTACAATTTTAAATAGATGGGATAGCTATTTCTTTAAAAAAAGAATGTCAATAAAGCTATTAAATGAAAAGCGAACATTTAAGCTAGTTTCATTTATGTGATTTCCTGATGATCTTTGTGCTTCTGTAATCATGCATGGTCTTTAACAGATTTATATTCTTATTATGATGAAAAGGTGGTTTATATTATGAAAGATGATGCCTTAAAATTATCACATGTGACATGTGCAACAGTGGAAAAAATTAAAACATTTTCAATATTTAAAAAATAAATTATCACATTTGAATGCTCTGGCATATTAATTATAAGTTAAAATAAGTTATTAGAAACATAATTGAAGTTTTCTCTTGACAAGCATGTCCTATATGATTTTCCTCAACTGAGTACCACTTACCTGACAGCCACTGTATGGGATGAAATAAATCAATGCTGCTAAAGATTATAAACACTGTGGTACAGATGGGCAGAAGCAGCACTGACCAAACAATACTTGAAACTATTCTCCAACCCAAAACCTATAATAAAACAAACAAAAATAAAAAGTCCTTAATAACAAACTCAGTAAATTATTTCAGTTATGCGAAACCTCACTCTTCACAGAGAGGGCACATTTCAAATGTTGTTGTTGAATATCGTTGAGTCAGAAGCAACCCATAGTTGACCCTCCAGTAGGTTTTCAGAGGCAGTAAATCACACAGGAAATTGCCCACCTTTTCCAGCAGAGCAGATAATGGATTGGAACCATGTGTCTTTGAACTGGCAGTGCAATTCCTTACTACTAAACCACCAAAAGCTCCCTTTCATATAAGATGTTATAATGTTAAGAATTAACAGTTACACTGAAATTCTAGAGCACACGATAAAACATAAACACAAATGGTCTGTACGATTAACACTATTACAAATCACGGGATCTTATAATTATTGGTGAGCTGATACGTGCATTCATCCAGAATCAAGTTCTACATCAATAAAATACTTTTTGATGAGAGGATTCTTAGTTTTATAATTGTATTTTACAGTCACTTACAACTGTCACTTTAGCCTTGATGATCATAGTTACAGTAATACTAAAAAACTAACACATTTCTAGGAAACTTCTACATACTTTAAGAAGTACAGGTAGCCTGTGAGTTTCTTGTTGAGCTGCTAAAAAAAGTCAGCAGATTGAATACACCAGCCATTCCAAGGAATAAAAATGAGGCCCTGATACCATTAAGATTTACAGTCTTGTAAATGTGAGAGGGTTGCCATAAGTAGAAATGAGTCAAGGGAAGCCCTGGTGACATATTCCATAGTGAATTTTGTTAGCAACCCAAAGGCCAAGCTTCTCTGGCAGTTCAAATCCACTCGTGGCTCAGAGGGCAAAAGACAGGCAATCTCTTCCTGTGCAATTTGCAGACTAAGATACTCAATGGAGGGTCAGCTGTGAGTTTTTGGTATACTGTAGAATAGCTGAGTCATTCAAACAGCTAACGTGTTCAGCTGTTAAGTGAATGCTCGGCAGTTTTCATTAAACCAGAAGCACCCCAGAAGAAAGGCCTGGCAATCTACCTCTGAAAAGTCAGTCCCTAAAAACACTATGGATCACAGTTCTCTGAAACATGTGATCATCATGAATCAGAATTGGCTTTGGGTGGTGGGGGGCGGGGAGGGTATGTGTGTGTGTTTGTGTTGGCATCCACTTTCTAAACAACGTGCCTCAGGAAACTCTATGAACCTTGAGAAATGATGATAGTTATAGAAAGGCTTCAGGCCTTTCATAGGTCGTTCATAGGAGTCTTGCTTGACTCAAAGGCAACCAAATATATATATATATATATATATATATATATATATACACACACACACACACACACACGAGTTCAATTCTTTCATTCATAGGGTCACTATGAGTTGTCTACAACTCGACGGCACTTAACAACATATATATATATGTTTCTTTTTTGCAATGTGTTTACAATCATTATAGACATGCTCTTTATTGACTGGATAGTCACGGTATCAAGATTTACTGTTGAATAAACACAGGAGGAAATACAAAAAACTTTAAAGCATGTTAAGTGTTTGGGTTTATGGATCAAAGGGAAAAATTTAAGACATAAAGGAGTTAGAAAGCAGTCAACTATAATAAGCCAAGACAGAGATTATAGAGTTGATATAAAAACAAGAGCAGTAAAATGAGAAAGAAAAAATTCCAGCCACATTTCTGAGGTAAAAGTGATAGGTGTTTGTGAATAATATAGGCAGTAGCAGGTCTGGTAACCTAGTGGTAAGCAGCTGTGCTGCAAATCTGAAGGCACATAGTTCAAATCCCATCAGCTACTCTGCTGGGGAAGGATTGGCAATCTCTCGTGATTTATCCCCTCTAAAAACCCACTGGATGGTCAGCTACAGGTCAGTTTCATCTTGACGGTGCAAAACAGCAGCAACAAGGAATGTTAGTGTTATTACGTGCCATCCAGTATGACCCATAGTGACTCTGTAACAGGTCTGAACCTTGATCTAGCCTGTGCCATCCTCACACTTCCTGACACACTAAGTGAGCCCACTGCAGCAGTTACTTGTCAGTCTACCGGGTTGCGGGTCTTCCTGTCCTTCACTCACTCTCTACCTATCCAACAATGATGTCCCTCTCCAAGGAACAAGATTTCCTAGCAATATACCCAAAATATGTGAGACAAAGCTTTATCATCTGAAGCACTCCGGCTGCCCTTTCTCCAAGACATATTTGCTTGTTCTTTTGGCAGTCCATGGTTTGTTCAGTGCTCTTCTCCAACACCAGAGCTCAAAGGAATCATTTCTTCTTCTGGCATCTTTATTTACTGTCCAGCTCTCTGATGCATAGCAAGTGACTGGAAAGACCATTGCCTGAATCAGATACATTTTAGCCCTCAAACTGACATCAATGCTCCGCAATAATTTGGAGAGGTCTGCCTGCAGACTTCCAGAGTGTAATGTGTCTCCTAATTTCCTGGCTGCTAGCACCAAGGTTGTTGACCATGGATCCAAGTAAGATGAAATTGCTGTTTCAATCTTTTTTCATCTATCAGTGGTAAAAATTTTTGTTTTCTTGATGTCGAGATGCAATTCACATTGAAGGCTGTATGCTTTGATCTTCTGAAACAAGTCCTCCGCACTTTCAGCAAGCAAGGTTGTGTCATCTGTGTAACAGATTACTGATGAATCCTCCCCTTACTTGATGCCACATTCTTCTTTACAGAGTCCAGCTTCTCAAATAATTTGCTCAGCATAAAGATTGAATAGGTATGGAAACAGAATGACACTCCCTTCTTAATTTTAAAACGAGTAGCATTCCCTTCCTCTGTTCACGTAACAGTCTCTTGGTCTAGATATAGGCTTCACATGACACAATTAAAGGCTCTGGAATTCCCATTTTTCTCCGCATTAGCCATAACCTGTTATGATCTACCCTGTCAAATGCCTTTGCACTGTCAATAAAGGCATTCTTCTGGTATTTTCTACTTTCAGTCAGGATCCATCTGACATCAGCAATGATATCCCTGGTCCCACAGCCTCTTCTAAATCCTGCTTGAACTTCTGGCAATTTTGTGTCTATGTCCTAGTCTAGCCATTTTTTTAACAACCTTCGGCTGCATTTTTGCTTGCATGTGATATGAGATTGTTAGTTTCCACACTCTGTTGGATCACCTTTCTTGAGGAAAGGAATATGGACCTCTTCCAATTTGTTGGCCAGATGGCTGTCCTCCAAATTTCCTAGCATAGACTGCTGGGGGAATCCAGGGCTGCATCTGTTAATTGAAACAAATCAACTGGTATCCCATCCATTCCTGGGCCTTAATTGGCAGTGACTTCAGGGCAACATCAACTTCTCCCTTCATTATCATTGGCTCCAGCTCATATGGTACTTCCTGAAATTTTTCAGTGTTCTTTGTTACAGTGATTCTGTGTATTCCCTATATCATCTTTTGGTGCTTTCTCGGTCATTCAATAAATTGCCCATAACATCTTTCAATATTGTGACTCAAGGCTTAAATATTTCAGAACCCTAAGCTTGAGAATTGCAGAGTAAGTTCTTCCCTTTTTATTCTTCAATTCCAGCTCTCTGCACATTCTTTGTCTTCTTGAGCTGTCCTTTGAAATCTTTCATTCAGCTTTTTCAGCATGTTTTCCCTTTGTTTTGGCTTCTCAACGCTCTAGTGCAATGTTCAGAGTCTTCTGACATCCTTTTTTGGTTTTTTCTTTCTCCTCTGTCTTTGAAATGGTCTCTTCATGGCTGATATCCTTGAAGTTATGTGACACTCATCAGGTCTTCGATCACTGGTGTTCATTCAATGCTTCAAACCTATTCTCAAAATGATTCTGAAATTCAGGTGGAATAGATTTAAGATCATCTTTTGGGTCTCATGGTCTTGTTTTAATTTTCTTTGGCCTGAATTTGAACTTTCCCATGAGTATTTATGGTCTGACACACAGTCTGCCTCTGGCCTAGTTTTGACAGCTGACATTGAGCTTCTCCAACGATTCCTTCCACAGATGTAGTCAATCTGATTCCTATATAGCCCATCAGGTGAAATCCAGGTGTAAAGTCACAGTTTGTGGTGGTTTATTTTAAAATTTATATACAATACATAAACTACTCAAAATGAAAAACGCAATCATTGTTTCCAGCCTCATTCCTGTCAATAAGTCTATACTTTCCAACTACTATTCACTCTTCATTGTTTCCAACTTTTGCATTCCAGTCACCAGTTACCATTAACACATCTTGATTGCATGTTTGGTCAATTTCGGACTGCAAGAAGGACTAAGAACTGAGAACCCAGAAATTTGGGGCTTAGATTACAGAGTAATGACAGTGCTACAAGGGCAGAAACACGATTTTAAAAAGGGGTCTTCTCCTGTCTTCCACAAAATGCAGGGCTGTAGATTCAACAACCTGAAGGACATCGATTCCATGATGCACACCTCCCTCTTAACTTCTTACAAAGTACACCTATCCTGGGTATCAGTCCCCAACCTAGTCTCTGCTCAATTCTCCCTCCCCAATTCTCAACTTTTTTTCCCATTTTTTATTTCTAGTTATCAGCACGTTCTTTCTTTGCCCCTCCCAAGTAGACTGCCTTTATATAGAACTCCTGCCCCAATTTACATTCAAGTCTTCCACCTTAATCTAACCAGCTCCATCCAAGGCAGAGTTCCCAAGGAAGAGAAAACCATGAATAACTTCTTACTAACACTGCCTCGGCAAATTCCTTTCAGGATTCCCTCCCAACCCGTAACTGGCTACCACTCCAGACGTCCCACACGCACATGCCCTGTAACTACCCTCCATTAAGGATGCGCTCTCTCCCACACCAAGGAAAATAACTCTGTAATCAGCTTCTAAGGGTACCAATCTCCCCACGCGACATCCCGACGACCGCCCCTCCCCCGTCCAGCGCGCAGGCGCGGACGGCGCCCGGCAGTCCAGCCAGACCCTAACGGCAGCCACGCACGTGCTACACAGGGTGCTGCACTCACGCGCCACAGGATGTCCCGCGACCCGCCAGGGAAAGGCCGGCTCCCAGGCGTGGCCATGGAGATGGAGACCCCTACTCTGCGAAGTGCAGAATACACTGCGCCCGCCCGCCACCGCTTTTCAAAGGGCGCTAGGCCCCAGGCGGGACCTGTTGGGGCTGCTTCAGGTACTGCCTGAGCGAAGCCTATGCTAGGCCCCAATCTGTCCCTCCAAAACTTCGTCTTGATGGGCTCAGCGGGCCAGAACCGCCCTACAGGAACGCTCCCCAGAGGCAGCTGAGACTCTGTGATCCGCCCTGTGGGTTTTAAAAAGTCCCTCCGAAGCAGGGACCGGCGGGGCGCCAGAAACTGTGTGTGTGTTGCTGCATGCTGGGAATTGTAGTCTCGTTGGTCCTCTGGCAGCAAATCCTGTCGTACGGAGCGTTGCATTCTGGGACTTGGAGTTCTCAAGGAATTCCAAAGAACAGCATGCTGGGAGTCGAAGCCCTCAAAAATTGTCTTGTGGGATATTGGGAGTTGTAGTTTTTTATAAAACTGATACTCGGTCTT
The DNA here is from genome assembly GCF_000299155.1 of Elephantulus edwardii. NCBI lineage: Eukaryota > Metazoa > Chordata > Mammalia > Macroscelidea > Macroscelididae > Elephantulus > Elephantulus edwardii. The sequence goes on from NW_006399755.1 coordinate 10,211,343, forward strand.
CCCTCCCCCCCCCCTTTTTTTTTTTTTTCCCATTGCTGTGAGTGTAAGGTGTCAGTCAGGCTTCTACTCTTTAAGCTGGTGATTCAAATCCACGAGCCGGTCTGAGGCAGCAGCTCCTACCATAAAGATTTACATACTTGGAAACTTGATCGCCAGTCATTTTAAGTGGGAATGGACTTGTTGGCCCTGAGTTTGGGGGGTTTTGTTTATTGAATCTTCATGGAACAGTGATTCAGTCTGCCAACTGAAAGGCTGGTAGTTTGAACCCATCAGCTGCTCGACAAAAATGTGGCAATGTACAGCAGTAAAGATTTATGACCTTGAAAAGCACCTGGGCATTCTATTCTGTCCTGTACGATCCCTATGATATGGAACGGACATGATTACGGCAATTTCGGGGTGGTTTTTATTACTGTTACCATTCTTCTAGAAGGAGCCCTGGTGGTGCAGTGGTTAAGTAATAGTTGCTAACTGAAAGAGGGACCGTTCCAGTGAGTTGAGCTTCTCCGCAGGGAAAAAAAGCCTATTTGCTTCTATAAAAATTACAGCCTGCCTCAGAAACCCTATAGAGCAATCTACTCTGTTCTGTGAATAGAACTATAAATTGGAATCCACTCGATAGCAATAGGCTTTCTGCTTGGTCATAATCCTGCATTTAGAACATTTTTGGCAAAATAATTTGCCGACTTTTACTTAACAACTTTCAGAAAAGAGGTCTGGATGTGTAGTGTGTTACATGTTGGATTTCCAGCCTAAAAGATAGTAGTACAAATTCACCAGCTGCTCTACTGGGGAAAAAGAAAAAGTTCAAATAAATCTGAAAAGGGGAAAAAAAGAAGCCCACAGACTCCAGACCCCATAAACTCGAATCCATGGAGCAAACACGGGCAGTCTTCTCCTGTTTACAGCCTCAGAAACTCAATGGAGGGTCTCTAGAGTTGGAGCCGACTCAACTGTCATGAGGATTATATTTTTGTGAAGCTCTTGAAAGGGAAATCAAAGAATACTGTAGCCTTCTCTGCAATGAGTACTCATTAATTTGACTAAAATGAGGGGGAAGGGCATCTCCTTTCCTAGGGGTACATTTGGGTATTTTAAGTTGTGGTGTCTGGTTCCAGCTCTGCCACTTGGTAAGGATAATATCTTGATCTCTCTGAGCCTCCATTTCTTCATTGCTAAAAGAAGAGTAAAAGCAGGGGGAGGGGTGGGCAGGAAGGAAAATGTGCAACAAGGAGATTCAAAGTCTCTATAAACTTTCATTAAAATCTCAGTTGAAAAAATAAAAAAGAAAACCAAGAGTATAATGGTTTCCATGTTCTTGCGATGGTAAATAACACTGCTATGAACATTGGTGTACAAGTCTCCATTTGTGTCTCAGTTCTCATTTTTTCATAGTGTATTCAAGTAGTGGAATAGCTGGATCATATGAGATTTCTATGTTCAGCTTTTTGAGGAAGCATCAACTGTCTTCCAGAATAGTTGTACCATTTTAAAATCCCATCATCAATGTATAAGAGTTCCTTTCTTGCCACATTTTCTCCAACATTTATTTACTTGCTACCCTGTTAAACTTTGCCACTGTTACCGGAGAGAGATGGTACCTCATTGTGGTTTTGATTTGCATCTCTCTTATTGCCAGTGATTTTTTTAGCATTATGCTGAGTGAACTAACTCAGTCCTACAATGACAAATATTGTATAAAACCATTATTATAGAATGAGTATGAAGATCCAAGGGGAAAAGGGTGGAAGCAGAGGGATGGGGATGTGCAGGGGGAAGGGAGGATTAATCATAGGGTTGTACAATTTTATGGGTGGGGGATGAGGGAAATTGGAAGAATCTATTCTGGAAAATAACGTATTTGAATTTTGTAAATAAACTAGTATAAAAATAAAAAATTAAAATTATAATGGTGATGTGAAAGTTTAATAAAAGATAACATCTTGGTGATGGTGTTGCAAAGATGTACATATAATCCTATATGACCATTAATCACTAATATCAATAATATTAATATCACTAACCATTAATATCATTGGCTTTCTGTCAGCTTTTCACTAATCAAGTCCCATTTAATGAAGCCACCTCTGATTAGACCTCAGTGAGATTGATACCGATTACATATCACAGTCAACATTCAATACCCTAGAGAGACAAAGATAGGATTCATGATTCTTTGATTCTGGAGAAACTCACAGTTGAGTGAGAGCATTTGAGATCATATATCAGAGAGCTGACAGAAGAATGTATGCCTTCAAGTTGTGGTCCTGGAGAAGAGTCTTGAACATACTATGGACCTCCAAGAAAACAAAGAATGCTGTCTTGGAGAGGGTGAAACCAAGTTTCTCCTTGGAGGCTAGGATTTTGAATCTCCATTTCACATACTTTGGACATGTGGTCAGGAGGAATTAATCCAAGAAGGACTTTGTGCTCAGAAGGTGGAGAGAAAGACCCAAGATGATGAGATTTGATACAGTAACTGGGGCAATGGGTATAGGTGTGTCTGAATTAGTGAGACTGGCTCAGGACAGGGTAGCTTTCAGAGCTGCTGCACATAGGGTCACTTTGGGTCACAGGCAACTTGATGGCACATAACAACATCATACTGCTTTGTATTATTTACTAGTACTAGTTTGCATAGTGACTTTGTTGTGTTGTGATGTGCTGTCTAGTCAGAACTGACCCATAACTGATGCTCCATCAGATTTTCAGAGGCAGTAAATCACATGGGCGGAGATTGCCCATCTTTCTCTTGTGGAGCAGCTGGTGGATTTGAATTGCATGCCTTCGGGATTGCAGTGCAGCTTTTACCACTAGGCCTTCAGGGCTCCCTAGGATTACTTTAAAGTTATTATATTTTTTTCCCCAAAATTTTAATTATACACAAAGTACTTCAGGATAAACTGGATGAGAAAAGTAAGTCAAGTGTTTGCTGTGAGGAAACCTATTTGGCATTGCTGAAAGATTATAAAAGATCCATCTAAATGAGTGTCCACATAAACACCTTGGGTTACTCAAAATTAGATAACCTTATTTAGCTCTATGATAAAAACGGTTAGTTATCTTCTTCAATATCTAGTATCCCCTTATTTCTTAATGGGACAGATAACTACTTACAATTAAGGCTGCATTTCCCAGTCTACTTTAAAGCTAGGTATTGGAGGTGACTGGATTTAGGCCAATAAAACATCAAAATGTTATATGATAGCTTCTCAGAAGTCCTCATAAAGAGAGCAAACATGTTTATCTTTTCTTAACCCCTTTTACCATCTACTTAATGTATTGGAACTTAAATGTCTTGTCCAGAGCCCTGGCACCATGTTGGACTACAAGACACAGGTTCACATCGTAGGAAAAATGAACTATCAGGCTTGAATGAGCGAAGTTTATTAGGTTGTTGTTGTTATGTACCATCAAGGCAGAACCAAACCATAGCTGACCCTTCAGCAGATTTTCAAAGGCAGTAAATAGCATGGGAGGAGATTGCACATCTTTCTACCATGGAGCAGTTGATTGATTCGAACCATGTGCCTTTATGTTGGCAGCGTAGCTCCTTACTACCCAGCCACCAGGGCTCCCTAGTAAGAGTAGGAATTAAAAGCCCTGAGATTCTTGAATTTCCTTTCTGACTTCATTTAAAAGAGAGTGACATCGATTGTTTAAAGTATTCTGGGTTTCGTGGCACTTATCACAATATGAGACCAACTTGTGTAAATATTTATTTTCTTATTGTCTGTCATCTGACTAGCACAGGTCTCATGAGGGCAGCGAGCTTGTCTGCTTTTTTTATGGTTTCCTTGGTGTCCATCACATTGTTAGACAGGCAATGAATATTAAGTGAACAAAAGAATGAAGTTAGTGTCTCTGTTGGTCAGGATCTATTCAGGGCAACAACATATGTAAACCAGAAAAATATTGAATCTAGGAGACTTTTAATAATAGTGTTGTTAAGGTTTTAAAAAAAAAAGCATAAGGAAGAAAAGAATGAGACTGTTGTCCACTAATCTGGAAGCTCCTTACTCTTTTAGTACGAGAGTGTATGAGCCCACACTCGATTCTGAGCTTCTAAGCTTCTGCCACTGCTATGGTTAGAATCATATCACTGAAGAGGAATGAGAACAGAGGAACTAGTCATCTCTGTAGCTGCTGAAACCTCTGCAAGTGCCCATAATCCTCTTCAGTTGTTCTCAATTGTAGTTATCTCTGAGTGCTGCTCTAACAAAAATTCAAGGGGGTGAGCTTAACAAACAGAAATTTATTTTCTTACACAATGCATGTTGTCTCCTTCTGTTCTTCAGTAATTGCCGTGTGGCTTGGCATCTATCTTCTCCAATTCTTCTTTTTGTGCTACTAGCTTCATCTGTTCTATATCTCAAGATATTGACTTGGAGCAAATTCTTGTTGTTGTTATGTGTCATTGAGTCCCTACACTAAAGTAAATGCAGACTAAATGAAAAGAAGCTGGACTTCATGAAGAAGAATGTGGTCTCGAGATTGGGAGAAAATTTATCAACAGAATAAATGATGTAGATGGTGAAGCCTTGCTTGAAGAATGTGAACATGACTTGAGCCAGTTACTGCAGAAAATGAAAGACTACATCCTTCAATAAGGATTATATTTCAACAACAACATAACAAAAATCCTCACCACCGGACCAATAGGCAACATCATGGTTTGTTGTAATGTGCCGTCGAGTCGCTTGTGACTCATAGCGACCCTATGTACAACAGCCCTAAACCCTGCTCTATCCTGTGCCAATCACACAGTCTCCAATACACCCATCCTAATTACCCCAGTCACTGAATCAATCCACCTCATAGAGGGCCTTCCCCTCATGCGCTGTCCCTCCACCCTACCAAGCATGATGTCCCTCTCCAAGGACCAGTCCTTCCTTACAACATGTCCAAAGTATGTTAGACAGAGCCTCAGAATTCTTGCCTCCAAGGAGTCGCCCGGTTTAACCCTTTCCAGGATGAATCTGTTTGTTTTCCTAGCAGTCCATGGTACCCTCAATACTCTTCTCCAGCATCAAAGCTCAAAGGCATCAATTCTCTTTCTATCCTCCTTAGTCATTGTCCAACTCTCTGATGCATAACAAGTGATTGCAAAGACCATGACCTGTATCAGACGTACCTTAGTCTCCAGAGAGACACCATTGCTTTGGAAAGGTCCCTAACAGCAGACTTTCCCATCGCAATACATCTTTTAATTTCCTGGCTACTGGTGCTGAGAGTGTTGACTGTGGAGCTAAGCAAACTAAAGCTGTGAACAATCTCAATCTCTTACCATCCCATCCTGATGCTGCCAATTGGTCCAGTGGTGAGAATCTTTATCTTTTTTTACATTGAGCCATAATTCATAATGAAGGCTGCAGTCCCTGACCCTCTGCAGCAAGCACTTCAGGTCCTCCTCAGTTTCATGTTGTGTCATCTGCCTATCGCAGATTGTTGATAGATCATCCCCCAGTCTTGACCCCACATTCCTCCTCATAGAGCCCAGCCTCCTGGACAATCTGTTCTGCATACAGGTTGAAAAGGTAAGGAGACAGGACACATCCCTGACGTACGCCCTTCCAAATTTTGAACCATGCAGTGTTTCCTTGCTCTGTTCTGACCACAGCCTCTTGGTTCAAGTATAGGTTTCTCATTAGCATGATCAAGTGTTCTTGTATTCCCATTCTTCTCAGAGTCAGCCACAGTTTGTTATGATCCACACAGTCAAACGCCTTTGCATAGTCAATGAAACACAGATAGACATTCCTCTGGTATTCCCTGCTTTCATCTAAGATCCATCTAACATTAGGTGCAATATCCCTAGTACCACGACCCCTTCTAAGCCCAGCCTGGACTTCTGGCAGTTCTCTGCTGATGTGCTGTTCCAGTCGTTTCTGGATAATCTTCAGTAGAATTTTTCCTGCATGTGAAATTATATGAATATTCACATTAAGACAGACTAGGAAGAAGTATTGGCCATCCACTTCTGAAATGGCAGGCCTCCGAAAACCCTATGTATAACAGAACACATATAGATAACAGAAAGGGCAACTGAGGTTGAGCTTTCAGGTATGGAAATACAAAAGAAGAGGAACAGTTGTAAGCAGACACTAGTGATTAGGACATGGAATGTGAGAACCATGAATGTTGGAAAATTAGATGTTGTTAAAGAAGAAATGGAACACATTAATATTGACATACTAGGCATTGGGGAGATGAGATGCACTGGCATGGGGCATTTTGAGTCAGATGATCACATGATATATTACTCTGGAGATGAAAAGCTGAGGAAAAATGGAGTTGCTTTCATAGTTAAGAAAGCCATTGCTAGATCCATCTTGAAGTACAATATTGTGAGTGACAGGATAATATCTATACGCATACAAGGAAGTCCAGTGAATACCACTATCATTCAGATATATGCACCAACAACCAGAGCCAAGGAAGAAGAAACAGAAGATTTTTACCAGCTTTTACAGTCGGAGATCGATTGAACATGCAGTCAAGATGCATTGATAATAATGGGTGACTGTAATGCAAAAGTTGGAAACAGAGAAGAACATCATGGTAGATGGAGAAAATAGTGAAGTCGTCAACATTTTCATTTTACTAAGCCCCACAATCAACACCCATAGAAGTTGTTGTTGTTGTTGTTGTTATGTGCCATCGAGTTGCTTGTGACTCATAGCGACCCTATGTACAACAGCCCTAAACTCCGCTCTGTCCTGTGCCAATCGCACTGTCTCTGACACTCCCATCCCAATTACCCCAGTCACTGAATCAATCCACCTCAAAGAGGGCCTTCCTCTCCTGCACCGTCCCTCCACCTCCCAAGCATAATGTCCTTCTCCAAGGACCTGTCCCTCCGTACAACATGTCCAAAGTATGTTAGATGGAGCCTCAGAATTCTTGCCTCCAAAGAGCCACCTGGTTTAACAGTTTCCAGGATGAATCTGTTTGTTTTCCTAGCAGTCCATGGTACTCTCAATACTCTTCTTCAGCACCACAGCTCAAAGGCATCAATTCTCCTTCTATCCTCCTTGGTCATTGTCCAACTCTCTGATGCATAACAAGTGATTGCAAAGACCATGGCCTGTATCAAACACACCTTAATCTCCAGAGAGACACCATTGCTCTTCAGCACTTTGGAGCAGTCCGTAACAGCAGACTTTCCCATGGCAATGCGCCTTTTAATTTCCTGGCTACTGGTGCCAAGAGTGTTGACTGTGGAGCCAAGCAAACTAAAGCTGTGAACAATCTCAATCTCTTCACCATCCATCCTGATGCTGCCAATTGGCCCAGTGGTGAGAATCTTTGTCTTCTTGATATTGAGCCTCAATCCATATTGGAGGCTACAGTCCTTGACCTTCTGCAGCAGGTGCTTCAGGTCCTCCTCAGTTTCAACAAGCAGGGTTGTGTAATCTGCGTAATGTAGATTGTTGATAGATCGTCCACCAATCTTGACCCCACACTTCTCCTCATAGAGCCCAGCCTTCCGGATAATCTGTTCTGCATACAGGTTGAAAAGGTATGGAGATAGGATGCATCCCTGGCGTACGCCTGTCCCAATTTTGAACCATGCACCAGTCAAGAAATCAAAAGATGTGTTGCTTTGAGAAAATCTACTGTCAAGGATCTTTCCAAAGTGCTACAGAGCAACAATGTCAGTTTAAAGTCTAAGATGTGCCTGATCCAAACCATGGTGTTTTCAACTGCTTCTCATGTATCTGAATGTTTGACAATGAGTAAAGGAGACTAAAGAAGAATTGACTTTGGATTGTGGTGTTGGAGAAGAGTACTGAACATGCCATAAATTGTCAAAACAGTAAAGTCTGTCCTGGAGGAATGGTGAATCTTCATCTTGAACTTTGTATGTTTTCAAAAGGGGGCAGTCCTTCTTAAAAGGACATCATGGTGGGAAAGTTGAGGGTCTTATGAAGAAAGGAAGACCCTCACTGAGATGGATGGACACAGTGACTAATGATGGGTTCAAACACAGCAGAGACCATGTCATGAGGATGGTGCAAGACAAGGCAAGGTTGTCCACAGCCTTGCTATGAACTGTGATCAACTCTCCGGCATATATAACAACAACAGATAACACTGTATCATTATCATGAGAAAAGTCCTATAAATCCTGGGATTTTAACTACAGGAGTGGTACCCACTTCCTAAAGAACATGCCTCTGGAAACTATGAGCTTTAATAAATGATGATAGTTATAGAAAGGCTTCAAGCCTTTTGTTAATGGGGTTGCTATGAGTCGTGCTTGACTCGATGGCAATCAACAACAAGAGAAGGATTACAACGTATATTTGGGGAGAGGAGGACCCAGTTCAATCCATAACACTCGGAGCCTTATAAGTGATAAAACTGTCTTGAGAGATGCTCTCATAGAAACAAGAATCAATGGTCCAAACAGAACCAGGAAACACAAAATGGTTTAAAATCTGGAAAGGTATGCATCAAGATTGTATCTTTTCTCCATACCTATTTAATCTGTATGCTGCACAAATCATGAAAAAAGCCAGACTCTGAAGAAGAATGTGGCATCAGGATTGGAGGAAGACTCATCAACACCCTGAGTTACAAAGATGAAACAACAAAGCTGGCATAATGTGAAGAAGACTTGAAACACTTTTTGCAGAAGATCAAAGATTCCATTCTTCAATATGAATTATATCTTAACACAAGAAAACAAAATCCTCACCACTGAGTGATAGATGGAGAAAAGACTGAAGTTATCAATTACTTCATTTTACTTAGATCTATAATCAAGACCCATCATAGTTGCAGTTTGGAGCCATCAAGTCAACTATAACTCATAACCACCATATGTACAATAGATCTGAAATGTGCCCTGTCATGTGCCATCCTCATCATCTCTGATATAGTTGAACTCACTGCTGCAGTCATTGTGTCAATCCATCTGATTGAAGGTCTTCTCTTTTGCTGACCCTGCACCTTTTCAAGCATGATGTCCATTTCCAAGGGCTAACCCCTCCTAACAACATGCTCAAAATATGTGAGATGAAGCTTCACCATCTTTACAGCCAAGGAGTATGTGGCTGCACTTTCTCCAGGACTTATTTGCTTGTTCTTTTGGCAGCTCAAAGGCACACCTTAGTCCTTAAACTGACATCATTACTCCTTAACACCACGGTGAAGTCCTTGACAGTTGATTTTTCCAATGCAGTGTGTCTTCTGATTTCTTTCTTTCTTTCTTTCTCTCTTAAAATTTAACAAAACAAGTGAAAAGTTTTATTAAGACAGTAAGACAAGGTATAGCTAGTAAAAGGTAGGCCACATGATAGAGTTAAAAGTGAAAAATAAAAGAGAAAAAGGGTAGAAGGACCCCTGGAAAAATAGGGGTGAAGTCAAGCCTTACATCATACTGTCAGCAGAAAAAGAGAAAAAAATCATCTGATTTCTCAGTTGCTGATGTCAAGGATGTTGAGTATAGATCCAAGCAAGATGCAATTGTTGACAGTTTCAGTCTTTTCAGCTATCATGATATTGCCTATTGGTAAGGATTTTTGTCTTTTTGATATTGTGATGCAATTATCCATATTGAAGGATTTCTTTGATCTTCTGCAGTAAGCTCTTCAGATCCTCCTAGTTTTCAGCAGGCAAGATTGTGTCATCTGCATAATTCAAGTTTTTGATGAGTCTTTATCCAATCCTTTTGCCACATTCTTCTTCATAAAGTCCAGCTTCTTGAATTATTTGCTCAGCATTCAGATTGAATGGGTATGGACAAAGCATACAACCCTGATGTATACTTCTTTTATTTTAAACCATGCAATCTTCTTTTGCTCCATTCATGTAACAGCTTCTTAATCTAAGTGTAGTTTTCATGTGATCACAGTTAAGTGTTCTAGGATTCCCATTGTTCTCAATGGTAGCCATAATTTGTTGTGATCAACTCAGTTAAATGCCTTTGCATGGTCAATAAAACACAATAGTTATCCTACTGCCAATCTGTCAATGTACTGTTATAGGCATTTTGGCATGATCTGTGGCAAGATTTTACTTTCATGTGATATTAGTGATGTTGCTGTTATGTGCCTGTGATACATAACAACCTCATGTACAATAGCTCTGAATCCTGCCATGTCCTGAGCCAATCTTATCGTCTCCAACAGACCTAATACCATTTCTCCAGTCACTGAGTCATATTATCTCATGCTGAGTCTTCCTTTCCTTTGCTGTCTCTCGACCCTTCCAAGCATGATGTCCTTCTTCAAGGACTGGTCCTTCCTGGCCAACTGCCCAAAGTAGGTGAGATGAAGCTTCAAAATCCTTGCCTTCAAGGAGCAGCTTGGCTTCACCCTACCCAGTACAGATCTCTTTGTCTTCCTGGAAGTCCACAGTATGTTCAACACTCTTCACCTCCACCATAAGTCAAAGGCATCAATTCTTTTTCTACCATCCTTAGTCATTGTCCAGCTCTCTGATGCATAGCAAGTAATTGCAAAGACCATGTCCTGGACTGGGTGCTCCTTAGTCTCCAGACTGACATCTTTGGTCTTTAGCACTCTGGAGAGGTCCTTGACAGGCGACTTTCCTAATTCAATTAATCTTTTGATTTCCTGACTGCTGGTGCCAAGAGTGTTAATTGTGGAGCCAAGCAAAGTAAAGCTGTTAATAATCTCAATCTCTTCTCCATCTATCACGAAGCTACCAATTGGCCTAGTGATGAGAATCTTTGTTTTCTTGAAGCTAAGCTTCAATCCATATTTAAGGATGCAGTCCTTGATCCTCTGCAGCAAACATCTCAATTCTTCTTCAGTTTCAGCAAGCAAGGTTGTGTCATATGCATAACATAGATTGTTGATGAGTCTTCCTCCAATCCTGATGCTACATTCCTCCCCATAAAGTCCAGCCGAATGATCATATAGATTGGGAAAAGTATAAGGATAGGATGCATCTCTGATTCACACCTTTCCTGATGCTGAACCATGCAGTGTTTCCTGTTCTGTTCTGACTACTGCTTCCTGGTAGAAGTATAGGATTTGCACGAGCACAATTAAGTGCTCTGGGATTCCCATTCTCCTCAAGGCTAGCCACAATATGTTGTGATCCACATAGTCAAATGCTTTTGCATAATCAATGAAACACAGACATTCCTCTAGTACTCTGTTTTTGGCCAAGATCCATCTAATTTTGGCTATGATATCCCTAGTGCTATGACCTCCTAAATCCAGCTTGCCCATCTGGCAGTTCTCTGTTGATGTATCTTTGCAGCCATTTTTGAGGTAGGGGTGTGTGTGTGTGTGTGTGTGTGTGTGTGTGTGTGTGTGTACGTACATGTTTTTGGTGTGTGCAGGGGGAGGAGATCGTCCCTCCTTCTGGTGGATTCAAACGCACATCTTTGAAATTGCAGCACAGCTTCTTGCCACTAGGCTACCAGAGCTCCCTCCAG
>NW_006399755.1:10223211-10231539 GCF_000299155.1 Elephantulus edwardii
AATCCATCTCATCAAGGGTCTTCTTCTCTTATGCTGTCCCTCCACCCTCCCAAGCATAATGTCCTTCTCCAAGGACTGGTCCCTTCTTGCAACATGCTCAAAGTATGTCAGACAGAGCATCAGAATCCTTGCCTCCAAGGAACAGCTTGGTTTTACCCTCTCCAGGATGAACCTGTTTGCTCTCTTAGCAGTCTATGATATATATTTAATACTCTTCTCCAGCACCATAGCTCAAAGGCATCAATTCTCCTTCTATCATCTTTAGTCATTGTCCAGCTTTCTGAGGCATAGCACATAATTATGAAGACCATGGCTTGAATCAGGTGCACCTTAGTCTCCAGACTGACATAATTGCTATTCAGTACTCTGGAGAGATCCCTGACAGGAAACTTTCCCAGTGCAAATTATCTTTTGATTTCCTGAATGCTGGTACCAAGAGTGTTGATTGCAGAGCCAAGCAAACTAATGCTGTTAATAATCTCAATCTCTTAACCATTCATCATGACGCTACCAATCGGCCCAGTGGTGAGAATCTTTGTTTTCTTGATGTTGAGCTTCTTTTTTTTTTTTTTTTGTAAAGAAACAAGTTTATTTTCATCAGAAGAAGCACACAGACTATATACACAATACACATCAACAGAAGTAAAAAAAAAAAAGTGCCTTATGCATCTCCTACTGCAAATTCACAGTAAAAAAGATACTGCCTTTTAAATACAGAATATAAAAAAAAAAACTGAGAAAAAAAAAACCCCAATAGGATTAAAAAAAAAAATCACTGATTTAAGTAATGCAACACACCGGAACCTACGAGACACTTCTAGAAACCCAAGAGCAGCTCCTGCTGGGTTTCAGAAGTAACCCAATGGGAGGGGCCATGCCTTCTGTCAATAGAGAGGGGTGACAGGGTGGCCTGGGTGGTAGTGTGTTTCTAGGTATGCAAACTCTTGTTCACCATTCAGTCATGGAAAGGCCAATGGTTCAAAGTCACCCAGAGGCACAGAAGACAGGCCTGGCAATTAGAGCCTTAAAAACCCTAGGGAGCAGTTCCATCCTTCACATGAGGGTTGTTAGGAGCTGAAATTGACATGACAGCAACTGACAACAACAGGTAGTTACAAAATCTTTATGAAGCCAGAACACAATTGTGAGGAGCTGGGGCTGTGGTCCAAGAGGGGGCCTGGCCTGATGTTGAGCTTCAATCCATATTGAAGGCTGCAGTCCTTGATCTTCTGCAGCAAGTAGTTTCATGAGGTTCTTCTCTGGTAGGCAATTCATTTTGGTTTAGTGACTCTGTGTACTTCTTCCTTCTTCTTTTGATGCTTCCTGAGTCATTCGACATTCTGCCCTCAACATCCTTAAGTACTGCAACTAGAGGTTTGAATTTGTTCTTCAGCTCCTTCAGGTTAAGAAATGCCATGTAAGTTTGTCTCTTTTAATTTTTCAATTACAGCTCCTTGCACATTTCATTATAATATGTTGCTTTGTCTTCCTAAGCTGCCTTTTGAAATCTTCTCTTCATCTATTTCACTTTGATTTTTCTTCCCTTCCTTTTGGCTTCTCAACATTCTTATGTGGTCTTCAGGGTTTTTTCTGACATCCATATTTTATCTTTTCTTTCTTCCTTGTTTTGTGAAGACACTTTGCCCATGGTAGTGGCAGTTGAGAAATCAAAAGTTGTGTTACATTGGCAAAATCTTCTGCCAAGTACATTTCCAAAGTGCTAAAGATCAACAATGTCATTTTAAAGACTAAAGTGCACCTGCTACAAACCATGGTACTTTAAATTACTTCTTATACCTTTGAATTGTGATTCTGAAAAAAAGTCTTAAACATACCATGGACCACCAAGAAAACAAAAAGTTCTGTCTTGGAGAGAGTGAAACCAAGTTTCTCCTTGGAGGCAAGGATTTTAAAACTCTGTCTCACATACTTTGGGCATGTGGCCAGGATGGACTGATCCTTAGAGAAGGACATCATGCTTGGAAGGGTAGAGGGATAGCACAGGAGAGAAAGATCCCAGATAAGATGGAGTGATACAGTAACTGGGACAATGGGCTTAGGTGTTTTGGAGTCAGTGAGACAGGCTCAGGACAGGGCAGGCTTCAGAGCTGTTGTACATAAGATCACTATGAGTTGCAGGGGACTCGATGGTTCTAACAACAACAGTAACAGTGTGTCTGAAAGCTGGACAATGAATAATACTGAAGAATAATTCATGCCTTTGAATTGTGGTGTTAGCAAAGAATATTAAATATCCAGTGAACTGACAAAAGAACAAATAAATCTGTCTTGGAGAAAGTGCAATTGTCATGCTCCTTAGAGGCTTGTTTTTGGCATATTATCAGGAGGGGCTAGTCCTTCTAAAAAAGCCATCGTGCTAGGAACAGTAGAGGGTCAGAGAAAGAGAAGAAGACTCTCAAGAAGATAGAATGACACAGTGACGGTAAATGGGCTCAGACAGGACAGAGATTGTGACGATGGCACAGGATAGGGCATGGTTTGTGTCTATTGTTCACAGGGTCGCTATGATTTGTAGTTAACGACATCTAACAATAGCAGGATAGACAATGAAAGAGCCCTGAAATTCAGTGTTAAAGCATCTGATCACTAATCAAAAGAGTGGTCGTTCAAACCCACCAGCCACTAAGCATGAGAAAAGTGAGTCTATTTCATAAAGATTTTTTACAACCTTGGAAACAGTTCTAACCTGTCTTATGGGTCAGATTCAGCTCAATGGAGGTGAATTTTCAGTCCTAGGAACAAAAGAAGTGTACACAAAATAGAGGAAAAGTACATTCTAATTTTTCAAAACAGATTAAAGAAATAAAATTACGAAAGAATAATTCCAATTTGTCTTTTAACATTAAGTGTTAAACACTCAGGGAATATACAAATAAAAGGGGAGATCCTTATTTCTATAATTGTTGTTGTTGTTGTTGTGTGCCATCGAGTCGTTTGCGACTCATAGTGACCCTATGCACAACAGCCCTAAACCCTGCTCTATCCTGCGCCAACAGTACTGCCTCTGACACACCCATCCTGATTACCCCAGTCACAGAATCAATGCATCTCATAGAGGGTCTTCCCCTCCTGCGCTGTCCCTCCACCCTCCCAAGCATGATGTCCCTCTCCAAGGACCCGTCCCTCCTGGAAACATGTCCAAAGTATGTCAGATGAAGCCCCAGAATCCTTGCCTCCAAGGAGTAGCTTGGTTTAATCCTCTCCAAGATGAATCTGTTTGTTTTCCTGGCAGTCCATGGTACATTCAGTACTCTCCTCCAGCACCACAGCTCAAAAGCATCAACTCTCCTTCTGTCCTCCCTAGTCATTGTCCAACTCTCTGATGCATAACAAGCGATTGCAAAGACCATGGCCTGTATCAGGCGCACCTTAGTCTCCAGAGAGACACCGTTGCTCCTGAGTACTTTAGAGAGGTCCCTAACAGCAGACTTTCCCATCGCGATACGCTTTTTGATTTCCTGGCTTCTGGTGCCAAGAGTGTTGACTGTGGAGCCGAGCAAACTGAAGCTGTGAACAATCTCAATCTCTTCGTCATCCATCCTGACGCTGCCAATTGGTCCAGTGGTGAGAATCTTTGTCTTTTTCTATAATTACAGAAATAAAAATATTGAACTAAAAGGAACTTAAGAGCAAACTAATAATACAAATGTCTTAACACAGGATGAAAAAGCATTTAGGAGAATTAAGAAAGAAATAGAATTGAAAAGATTAACAGTAAGGGAAAATAGGCAAAGAAGGTAGTAAAGGATAGAGGGTCTCATTTTTTAATTTACATGAAAGTTTACAAGTCATATTGGTTTTTCATGCAATTATTTATATACACTTTGTTTTATAACCTTTGTTGCAACTGACTAATATAGTTAATAAAGTACAATATCTGATCAACTCTTATTGTATCTTGTCCTTCAAAGAGACTTACATTTTAAACCACTTGAAATGCTCTTTCTTCATAAAGTAGATATGGGAATTCACAAGTAAAAATCATGAATCATCATTTTCCTAAAGTCTTCATTTCAAAACTTTCTCTTGTTATATAAACCTAGGCATTTTAAAGCCTGAAAAATATTAGGAAGTTGTAGTGACTCTTCCTCTACCCCAGTTAAAAACAAAACAAACCAAAACAAAACAAAACAACTTTTTCCTAGGTTGGTATATGAAGCAGGAGTTTCAAGTTTCAAATTGAGTCATTCCAAGAAACAAGGCTGCTGACTCTTGATAAAATGCAATTAGCCATTTCCAAAGGCAAAATAAAAAAGACATCTATTTTGAAAGTAAGTTCATTCCTTGGGCATTGAGAGTCTCTTGTGCAACAATATTTTGATGAGTCAAGAAAAAAAAAAAAGAAAAGAAATTCAAAACACATGGACAGTATTTCCCGGTAGGGCACAGAAAGAGAACACGTGCCCAGGACAAACCTGAATCATTCTTTTTGCCAACTCCAGCCTTAGGGAAGAATTTGAAAGGCTCAGCAAATTAAAATGGAGGCTCGAGTTCCTCCCCCTCCCTTTGATGCCCTCCTCTGGAGCCAGGCTGCATTCCTTGTTGGCTGCTCCGTGGTGCTGCCTTCTGCCTGTTTAAGGGCCAGATTACAAAGCAAGGGGCAATGAAGAGAGAAGGAAATCCTTGAGGGAAAATCCACACAGTACAAGCAAAACGCGTAATTTAGCCTTCAGAAATGGCTTCTTTCCCTTTTAAACACTGCCAAGGAGCTCTGGTGCTGCAGTCCACTGGGAGTCAAGCTGCTAACCCAACTCAGTTGATGCCCCTCTGGCAGTTTGGATCCTCTGACTCTCCAAGAGAGAAAAATGGGCAACCTCCTCCCATACGATCCACAGCTTCAGAAAACCTGTGAAAAGGTCAGCTATCAGTCAGTTCGATGAGTTGGCAATGAGTTGAGGAATTGTTTAGGTCCCTGGATTGGAAAAGTAAATTGCTTATGGAATGACATGGAAGAAGGGCCTGGACATCTGCTTCTGTAAAGATTGTTGTTGTTGTTGTTGTTTTGTTGTTGTTAAGTGCTGTCAATTCATAGATGAATCGTAGAGACCCTGTGAACAAAAGACCTGAACACTTGTATAACTTTCATCACTTCTCCAAGTTCATAGAATTTCTAGAGGCAAGCTATTTTGGAAGTGGATGCCACTCCTGCTTCCAAGCTTGTTTTAATCAGGGAGCTCCACCAAACGCTATCCAAGATTACAGATAAGAAAATCCTATGGCACATTTCTGGTCTTCCAACTTTAAATCTGATGGCAACAAGTTTTGGTTTGTCATTTCTCAGGAGCAGCAGGAAAAGGACAATTTACTCTTTCTGAATATCTGCTGAAAAGGTGCTTGGAGGGTCAGCGATAGGTTGGTTCCAATTTGATGGCACACAGTAACACAGTTTATAAAGGCTGGTTTAACCTTCTTCTATGTTGTTGTTGTTGTTATGTGCCACCGAGTTAAGTATGACTCTTAGCTACTCCATGAACAAGAGATCTAAACCTGGTGCTATCCTGTGCCACCCTTATCATCTCCAACATGCTTGAGCCCATTGCTGGAGTCACTGTATCTCACTGAGAGTCTTCCTGTCTCTCACTGATCCTCCACCTTTCCAAACAGGATGCCCCCTTTCAAGAAATAGTCCAACATGTCCAAAGAATGTGAGACAAAGCTTAACCATTCTTACTTTCAAGATGAACTCTGATTGCACTTTCTCCAAGGCAGTCGGTGGGATATTAAATTCTCTTCTTTAAGACCAGAGCTCAAAGGCAACAATTCTTCCTCTGTCATTTTTATTCATTGTCCAACAACCCTCAGGTGCATAGTAACTGATTCAGGAACAACTTAGTTTTTAAACTGACATCATTGCTCCTCAGTAATTTGGAGAGGTTCTTTACTGCAGACTTTCACAAAGCAATGCATCTCCTGATTGCTACTGAATGCAAGGGATTCTTTCCATTGTCAATAAGACAGTTTGCAATATCCAAAACACTTTATTACAGATCTGGAAGCACAGTGAGAATCATCTAAAAATCTGATTACACAGCCAGGAGTGGTTTTTAGTTTTTATACTTGGGTTAGATGTTAATCTACTTATCATGTTGCTTTTGTTAGGTAAGTTACAGGATTTCTACATTTAAAAAGAACAGTTTACATATGTTGCTGCTTTTATGTGCCTTTGAGTCACCTGTGTATAGCAGCTTTGAAGCTTGCCCTGTCCTGAGCCAGTCTCATTAATCCTGACACACCAACCCCCAATGCTACAGTTACTGTACTAATCCATCTCATCTGGGGTCTTCCTCTCCTGCATTGTCCCTCCATGCTTCCAAGCACAATGTCCTTTTTCAAGGACTGGTCTGTCCTGGCCACATGCCAAAGTATGTAAGACAGCTTCAAAATCCTAGCCTCCAAGGAGAAAGTTGGATTCCCTCTCTCCAAGACAGGCCTATTTGTTTTCTTGGCAGTCCATGGTAGGTTCAAGACTCTTCTCCAGCACGACAATTGAAGGCATCGATTCTTTGTCTGTCATTCTTAGTCATTGTCCAGCTCTCTGATGCATAGCAAGTAATAGTGAAGACCGTGGTCTTGATTAGACACACCTTTAGTCTCTAGACTGACATCATTGCTTTTCAGTACTCTGGAGAGGTCCCTGACAGAAGATTATCTAGTAAACATACAATTTATGAAATAGTTAACATATAATTGAGAAAACCAGTTTTGAAAAGGTAAATGTTAATCCAGGAAAGATGTATTTCCCCTCCTGGTAAACAGGCAGCTTAAAATACAATTTACGTATGGCTGAGGAAAACAGTTCCAAAGAGGTAAATGCTAGTTTAGGAAAGATGCGTCTCTTTCTGGTAAACAGGCAACTTAAAATTAAAATACTTTATGTAACTAAAGAAAGGGGGGGAATGAAAAGCCTAGGGCAAAGTGACCAATTTTGCAGGCCAAAGACAACTGATGTCAGTTTTATAACTTTACTAACTGATATGTTTAGATAATCCTGAATTTATTACCACCCCATCACTGATCTGCTGACTACTGGTACCAAGGATGTTGATTGTGGGTTCAGTTAAGATGAAATTGTTGACAATTTCAATCTTTTTCTCCATCTATCATTATGTTGCCTTTTGGTCCTGCGGGGAAGACTTTTGTTTTCTTGATGTTGAGATGTAATTCAGGTTGAAAACTGCAATCCTTGATTCTCTGCATGAAGTGCCTCAAGTCCTCTTTGCTTTCAGAAAGCAAGGTTATGTCATCTTCATAACACAGGTTGTTGATGAGCCTTCTTCCAATCCTGATGCCACACTCTTCTTCATAAAGTACAGATTCTCTAATGATTTGCTCAACGTACAGATGGAATAGGTATTGGGAAAGGATCCAGCCCTGATGCTCACCTTTCCTAATGTTAAACCATGCAATGTTCCCTGATATGTTCAAATGACAGCTTCTTGATCTACAGTTAAGTGTTCTGCAATTCTTCTCAATGTTAGTCATAGTTTGTTATGACCCACACAATCAAATGCCTTTGCTTAGTACCACAGAGACATTCTTCTGGTATTCTCTGCTTACAGATCTATTTGACGTCAACATTGATATCCCTGGTGCCACAGCCTCTTCTAATGCCAACTTGAGAGATGCTATGGGGAAAAATCTTGAATAATCCAAGAAGTATCAAAAGAAGGTTGAGGGGATACATGGGAGTTACCACATACAACTGAGTTACTTGAGACAAAAAAAATTTCGGGAAGTAGTGTAAAAGCCAATGGTGATGAAAGAAGAAGGTCAGTTGCATTAAAGGTATTGGCGAAAAAAAAATATAAGGCCCTAGGATACCAACTGAAGTGTTTCAACTAACAGATGCAGCCCTAGATGTGTTCATTAGTCTGTGTCAGGGAATTTGGAAGACAGCTACCTGGCAACTACTGGAAAAGATCCATGTTTGTTCCCATTCTCAAGAAACGTGGTCGAATAGAATGTGGAAATTGTCAAAACAATATCAAGAGCCCTCTACCAGAAAGATCTTTCTTTTTTTAATAAGTATATTAACTTTAATGAACATTTACAGAAATTTTGGATTTCCATTCATTCATTCATTGTTGCACTTTTTTCCCTTCCCAGCCTCTCCCCTCCCCACCAGTTCACTCCTCTCTGAAAAGTAAAGGAAAAATTCTTTCATTGGTATACAATCCACCCCCACCCCGAGTACACTCCACTATGCAACCTTAATTCTGGATTCTTGTGATAACCATAATACCCTATCATACATTGCTTTTAAATTTTTCTCTCCCTCATCTGTTTCAATGCAGTACAGTGGTTGCA
>NW_006399755.1:10231824-10287296 GCF_000299155.1 Elephantulus edwardii
TTGTGGTGCTCAAGTATTTTATAAATTCTAGATATAAGTCCCTTATCTGATATGTCATTACCAAATACTTTTTCCCAGTCTGTGGCTTCCCTTTTTATCCTATTGGAGAAGTTTTTGGATGTGCATAGGGATTTGATTCTTAGAGGGTCCCATTCATCTATTTTATCTTCTCCTGGTTGTAGACAGAAAGGCCTTTCTACTCAGGATGTCCTTTTCCAAGGAATAACCTCTCCTAGCAACATGCCCAAAGTATGAGAGACCAAGTTTTTCCCTCCAAGGACCACTGAACAAGATGGACTGACACAGTGACTACAGCAATGGGCTCAGCTGTGTCAGAGATGTTGATGGCACTGGATAGGAGAGGGTTCAGATCTGTTGTTCATATGGTCACTATGAGTTATACATGACATGATGGTACTAAACAAGAACAAATATCAAGCTGTTATTGTTACGTGCCATTGAGTTGCCTCCGCCTCATAGTGACCCTATGAGCAATAGCTCTGAACCCACCATGCCCTATCCTGAGCCTGTCTTACTGTCTCTGACACACCTATATACCCATTTCCCCAATTACTGTGTCAATCCATCTCATTCAGGGTCTTCCTCTCTTGTGCTGCCCCTCCCCCCTTTCAACCATGATGTTCTTCTCTTAGGATTGGTTCCTCCTGGCAACATGCCCAAAGTGTATCAGACAGAGCTTGAAAATCTTGGCCTCCAAGGAGCAGCTTGGTTTCACCCTCTCCAGGCCAGACCTATTAGTTCTCTTGGCAGTCCATGGTATGTTCAATACTCTTCTCCAGCACCACTGGTTATTATTCTTCGAGGAACTCTAAGTTCCAGCAGTCCCATCTGGGTCACCAGTTTAAAAACTCAAAATGCAAATTGCCAGTGAGTCAGAACCAACCCACAGCTGACCCTCCAGTGGTTCTTTGGATGCTTTAAATTGCACAGGAGATCGCCCATCTTTCTCCTGAGGAGCAGCTGGTGTGTAAGGGATGCCAAGGAGGCAGTCTCTGGTTTACCAGAGCAACTCTCTGTGGACTTTGCCTCCAAAGGGACCTCTGATCTCCATTTGTAGCTGTTATACCTGTTCAATTTTGTATTCATGTTTCCCATGAAGCTTTTTTTATTGTTATTCTATATTAATCTATCTTCTAAAATCTTTATAAACAGGTAGGACCCATCCTACTTATTTGGTCATCACTACCAGGTGTATCCATGTCTCCCAAATCATTTTAGTTTTCTGATGCTCCCTAGAAAATGTCTCAGAGGATTTTCATGGGAATAATATTCTTTCTATTCTATGAGTCGGAAACGACTCGACGGCACATAACAACAACAACAATTCTATGTTGACAGCATTTTGTTTGTGACCTATATACTTGAAATGGCCAGTTTGGCCAGATATAAAATCTTTAGTTCATGTTTTCTTCCATGGGTGTCTTAGGTCTATTATTTCATAGTATTCTGGCATAAAGAGACTCATGACAATATGGTTTTCTGTCCCTTATAATTTATCCATTAGTCTGGATGTCCTACTTTTCTTTTTCTTTAAATTCCTCTAATTTTACCAGAATATGTCTCAGTGATATTTTGGGTTGACTTGCCTAAGTATGAGGTTTTCTATTTTTAGTGTCAAGTCTTTATTTGTTTTAAATTACATTTTTATATTTATTTCCTCCGATTTGTTTCTTCTCCAAGAATATCTACAATATACTTTCAGGTCTTTTAGGCCTGTCTCTGATATTTGTCACTTTCTTCTGAATTCTTACATTTCTCTTCATTTTGGAATTTATTTCTTCTTCTTTCTCTTCCCTTTCTTCATCCCCCTTCAGGCATTATCTATTGAGTGTGTTCACCCTGGTCTTCCTTCTACTTCCATCTCCTTTTGTGAAATGAGTTTTCTCTTTTATCTCCAGTTCTTTCCTGAGTTGTTACCTAATTTCTGTTTTCTAATTATGATGTGTTTTGCTTTCATATCTTGTACCCTTTTCCTAATTTCTTTTGGCTCATTTTGAAGTATTGTTAGAGCTTTTATCATCTTTTGTGGGCATGTCCTTCTGGAATGCTTTCATTCTCATCAAGGATGTTATTTTGTTCCTCATTCTCATTATAATAACTTCATTATGAGATTTTATTGCAATCCCTTTTGCTGCTCATTTTTATATGAAATTAGTTTTGTCGAACACTTAGGAGGGAGGGATAAATCAGGAGAGCTTTTCTAAATCTAAGGTTGTAAAGCTACTATGTTTTCATGAAGTATTCAAAATTATGGCCTCATTCTTTCTAAGCTTTCCTGGCTGTTCCCCTCTCTCATTCTTTTCCAGATTTTTCCTTTCTCTGCTGCAAAAATCCCTAGCCTACTCTGTTGGTAGTCTTATCCATTTCTTCTTTGGTGTCTTGGAAACTTTGAGTGGTTTTAACAGCTCACAGGGCATGGTTTCTTCAGAACTTTCAACACTTGCACTCATTAGCTGCAAATGAGGTTGTATGAAACTCTTCCCAGTCTCAGCAGCTGTTCCCCCACTGGCCCACTACTGATTACTCTGGGGTTATCTTATTTCGAGTTTCCAGACACCTGTTGCTTCTCTTGGCATCTTTCTAAAAGACACTGATATCATGAAAGTCTTGAGTTGCCAGTAACTTCTACCTAGTTGGGTTCCTGGATTTGTGGTTATATCCTAAGTGTCTACTACTTGTAAATGTTCACAGTTAACTTTTGTTTTTTGCTCCCCTACCTGCTCTACTTTTAAGGAGGAATTCAAAAGGATTTTAAAAATTGTTACTTCCACTGCCTTCTTCCCAGAATTCTTTTCTCTCAATTATTTATATGGTGTCAAGCAGTGAAATAAAACTGACAATGAACAAATCACCTTCCATTAATCTTTATAAAAGTTTTAAGAAGACCCTGGGTGGGTTTCAGAGAAAAGCCATCAAAAGGCCAATTCTACTCACCACCTTCTTTGCCCTTTCCTTTCTCCCTTCTATGCTTGCGGGTAATAGAGCAGGAATGTTGATACCAGATGACAACAAACTCATGATAAAGACTGCTCAAACAAAAAATATAATGAAGCTGGAGTTTCTGATGACTTCATGGAGCCATCGACTTGAAACCGTCTCTAGACTGCTATTTACATGAGAAAACTGCTAACTTATTTAGGCCACATTTTTCAGAGTTCTGTTAGAGTTAATGCAATTCATAACTTTTACATGAGAATCTCAAGTGTTGGCTGGTTCTTCCAGAGAAGATTTGGAAGGAACACCTGGCAATCAACTTTCAAAACCAGCCACTGAAAACCCTACAAGGCACATCTCTAATCAGATACACATGGAGTCATGAGTTGGAAGCAAAGCAGCAGAGTAGTTTATCCAAATTTTTAATAATGAGATTGTGTTCTCCTGGCTTGTTTTGTATTTTTGGTGTTATAATAGCTGGTGAGGGTGGCACAGAACAGGTTTCAGAATGGCTACTCACACGATGGCTACAAGTCACACTTGACTCGACAGTACCTAACAACATACTATAATAGTGCTAATGCTAGTTGTGTTAAAAATATTTATTTAAAATATTAAATGCTGACCACTTTCCTTAGAAAACGTCAAGGATGGCACATATAATTTAGCATCTGTTTAAGTTTGCTAGTTTGTGACCAGCCAAAAGTTGGACACTCAGAGGCCCCTTAAAGAAAGGCTTTACCTCTTTCTCCTGAAAAGGTCAGAGCCACTGAAACCCTACACAGCACAGCTCTCCACTGGAAACACCTGGGGTCACTACGAAATGACATCAACTCATCGGCAAGTGGATTTTTGTTTTTTTAAAAAACCTATTTTGGGGAAATATTACCAGTCCTGTATAGCTTAAAAGTATTCAGCAGTAACTATATTCTTCTTCAAATGTGGAACATGTTCTATTCAATAGGAATAGCCTCTGTCACTTTTGTGTGTGTGAAAGAGAGAGAGAGAGAGATAAAGGGAAGTTGCAGTTGGCTTGTAGAGGAGAATTCACAGAGCCCACAGGTTCACGGATCACTGACTTGGGCAAAAGCGAAGGAAAGAGCCAGCCAGGGCACCAGCTTGGAAGGTGACCAGGAAGAACGCACAACAAGTACTTCAAAAGGCAAAAGAAGAGTAGATTCAGCTGGAAGAGGCTCTGGAGGCACAGAACAGCTGTCTTCAAATATCTGAGCTTAAGAAAGGTAAAAAGACAGGTTTGTTCTGGGGGCCGATGGTTTGTTCAGAGCAGCAAGTGCCAGCTTTTGGAGAGGCTGAGGCAGGCAACTACTAGCAGTGAAAGACTGTCAGACTCTTGCTAATAGGTACCTAGTCCATTTTGTTTATGGTCTTAGTCTCAGAACCTAGAATACTACTCAGCACACAAGAGGACCTCAATATATGTTTACTGAGGCAATTAATGGATGAACAGTCAGCATTTGTGGAGAAGTTTGCCAAGACGACCTAGGTTAATTGGATTTATGTGCATCTTCCTGTATCTGCACGGCATTTTCATTCCACTCGTGTCTTTGTTGTCATCTCAGAAATACAAAGGGAACTTGTCCTGCAGACTTAAACAGCAGAGAATTAGCAACCTCAGCCTGACAGAAACTCAGCCTCCTATGAGCTGAAAAATATGTCGTGGCAACTTGCTTTAGTGCAACCTAGCCAGAAGCTATGTGAGCTTGACGAGGCACCCAAAGTCCAAGAGCATTTTAGGTTACAAATGAACATATTCTTTAAGTCTAATGTTTTATTTATAGGACAATTCAGATGTCCATTTTAATTCACATATTACATCACAAAGCACACTGAATCACATTCCCACCAGCCTCTGGGATATTTAGGCCTCAGAACACGTGAAGAACAGACTCAGGAACTATGTGAAGTATGCATTTATTTTGCAAGCTTAAGTTCAGTTTTCCAGTTTTAGGTCACCAAATGGAAATTTTCAGGTTCCCACTTAATACCAACTCAAGTTCACACTGTTTGGTTACTTTACGATGGCAAACAAAAGGACCAATGAGGACCAGCCAGCACCTAACTCAGAGAAAAATACATCAGAAGTCAGGAGGGCTACGTTTCAGTACTAAGGAAGCATCTGAAGTCAAGCATGCCATGTGACCGTGGGAGGCAAATGCAGGGCACCCGAGCATGCCTAACCTATTTTCTTTTTTTTTTTAAGTTGTCAATGATTTCATTTTATGTGAAATTAACCTATTTTCTTCCCTTTCATTCAAAATGACTGTCACAGTGGCTGTCAACGGTAGAAAAACAAAGAGCTACAAGACACGCATACTGAACAACATTTATTTTTTGATCTTTAAATAGGTGATCATTAAATAAGTGCTTTAGCATAGCACCATCCGTGTTGAGGCCGGTACCATCTCCACAGTTATCTTGCGTGCTTTGGTCATTCTGATTTCTGTGATGGATGCCATTTCCCAAAGAACCACTCCAAAAAAATACAAAAGAGAACTGAAAAACAAAAAGAGAGGTTATTAAGATTTTCAAAGGTACTAAATTTTAAAGTCTAAATTTAAAATTTTCTTTTAAAGGAACTAAAAGGGACTTTATACTTAGAGATCTAACTCCAGTTCCAGGGCAGTCCTTCACCACCAGCTCTCAAGATCTTGAGCACTGAGCCACAATTTATGTCCTCAAGGAAGGCTCACCAGTGGACAGAAGTTCACATACATAATTTTTTCAATTTCCTCGGAAACCCAAAGCTGTCAGTCTTCCTACCTTCCCCCCCCCTTCCAGGATTGTCAGGCTAGAAACCATTCTGAGTGCTCACGGGTTGAACACTGAGTGTAGAAATAGCCACTTCCTCTTTGCCCCGATGCCTCAGGTACAGCAGAGCGGCCACACCTGTGGTGCTGACAAGGGCAAGGGCTGTCAATCTTTATGGAAGCAGACTGCCACAGCTTCCTCCTGTCCACTGGCTGGTGAATTTCAACTGCTGACCTTTAAGTTAACAGCCAAGCAGTGCTCCTAAAGTAAATATACCAAAAAAATGAAACCCATTGTTATTAAGTCAAATCCATCTCACAGTCATTCTGTAGGACAGAGTTACTGTTATTAAGGGCCATCAAGTAAGATTCATAGTGACCCTATGAGCAACAGATTAGAACCCTATCCGATCCTGTGCCATCCTCATCATCTCTGGCACAACTGACCTTACCGTTGCAGCAGTGTTGCCCCACGGGGCTTCCAAGGCTGTAATCGTATCTTTCTCCAAAAGAAGTAATGTTGCTGAGTACTGTGGAGTCGGAGTCAACTCACAGATAATCCCTCAGGGGGTTTTCAGAGGCAGGAAATTACATGGGAGGAGGCTTTCCAAGTTCCTCCCCAGAGCAGCTGGTGGATTTGAACTGCATACCTTTGGGATGGCAACATAATTCCTTACCACTAAGCCACAAGAGCTCCCTAAACGGAGACATTGCTGTTATTGCTAAGTGCCGTTGAGTTGTAGATGACTCATAGTGACCCTATGAAAGATCAGAACACTTGTATAACTTTCATCATTTCTCCAAGTTCATAGGGTTTCTGGAGGCAAGTTATTTCGGAAGTGGATGCCACTCCCGCTTCCAAGCTTGTTTTAATCGGGAAGCTCTACCAAACACTGTCCACCATAGGTAAACATTATCGTATTTGATACATCAGTGTCACAGCAAGCTTGACATGTAGTAATGCATAAAAATGATATTGAATTTTTTTAATTTAAATTTTTTTATGCCATTTAAATTTTTAATAGGTGAACTAAAAATATAAGTAGAACTGTAGTTGGATAGGAAAGTACTATTAGCCTGAGTAAAGAGATTGCTGGGGTAGAGATAAGAATAGCAAGTCTGGAGGACAGGAAAGATATCAGTTGGGCAGCTGTGTAAGGTAGGGTCAGAGAATAGCGATATATCATTTGGTACAGTATACTCGGTAATAGCAGTAAGAAGATCAGGAAACATACTGCATTAGGTAAGTCTGCAATCAGAGGCCACTCCAAATTATTGAGGAGCAGTGATGTCATGAAGGCTAGGGAGTGCCTAATTTAGGCCATGGTCTTTTCAATCACTTGTTATGCATCTGAGAGCAGGACAATGAATAAAGATGACAGAAAAATGTATGCCTTTGAACAATGATGTTGGAGAAGGGTACAGTCCACGGACTGTCAAAAGAACAATCAAGTATGTCTTGGAGAAAGTGCAGCCAGAGTGCTCCTTGGAAGCAAAGGTTATAAAGTTTTATTTCAAATAGTTTGAGCATATTGATAGGAGAGACTAGTCGTTAGAGAAGGACATCATGCTTGGAGAGGTGGAGGAATGGTAAAAGAGAGGAAAACCCTCAATCAGATAGACTGACACAGTGACTGCAGGAATATTTAGCATGTCAGAGATTATGAGGATGGCACAGAACAGGACAGGGTTCAGATCTGATGTTCACAGGGTTGTACTTGACTTGATGACACCTCACAACAAGAATTATAACAACAGAAAGGTGAATATATGAGTGGAGAGTCTTGAATATCTTCCAAAAGGGATTATGCTTTCACCTATGAACATTGTAAAGGACGTTCTTGAGCAGGTAATTTATGTGGGGAAAGTGATGTGATTAGGAAGATTGCTCTGAAAGTATACTGATTTTGTTTTGGACAACTCCAGGGTGCCAAAAGCAAGAAGGAGGATTAAAGAAGAATTGTTTTAAGATGTTTGTGAAAAACATTGAATATGTCAAAGACTAGCATAAGAATGAAGAAATATATACTAGAAGAAATATAACTAGACTGTTTCTCAGAAGCAAGATTGGTTCGATTGTGTCTCATGTATTTTGGACATGTTACCAGGAAGGAGTAGCACCTGGACACAGACATCATACTTAGTAAAACAGAGTCAGAGAAAAGGAGAAAGACTCTCAACAAGACAGGCTGCAACTATGGGCTCACACATAGCAACAATCACAAGGATAATTAATACAGGAATGGGTGCTGTTTGTTTCAGTTGTACATAGGGTCACTGTAGCTTGGAACTGACTCAGCAAGATCTAGCAACATTAAGAACAAGAACACCCTTACACCAGGCTGCCACACCTAGAAGCCAGCTCCCAGCTGACCCACTAAAGGAGACTTTAAATACCTCTTAAGTATTCATGGAAATCAGCTGGTCTTTTCTCCTCTAAAACTTTATTTTCTACTAGTTTATTTACAATATTCAAATATATTGTTTTCAAGAATAAATTCCAATTTTCCTCACTGACCCCCCACACCAAATTGTCCCTCTAAAATTTCTGTGCTACTCTAGACAGCTTCAATCCATCTCATCAAGGGTCTTCCTCTCCTGTGCTGTCCCTCCACCATCCCAAATATGATATCCCTCTCCAAGGACTGGTCCCTCCTTACAACATGTCCAAAGTATGTCAGACAAAGCTTCAGAATCCTTGCCTCAGAGAAGCAGCCTGGTTTCACCCTCTCCAGGACGGACTTGTTTGTTCTCCTAGCAGTCCATGATATATTCAAGGAGATATAGAGGAACATAAAAAGATTTGGAAACTGAAAGTTGTTTGCAGTAGTTGAAATAGGGTTATACTTGGGGCAAGGGCAGGACATGAGGCAAGACAAATAGATTAGGGATAGATCTATTTGGTGGCAGTCTAAGAAATCTGGATTTTGTTCTTTAAACAACAGAGAGAAGTGGAGTAATTATTAAAGAAGGTTTAAGAAAATGGAAAAGTTACCAAGAAAATATCTGTGAAAAAATGAAAGCTATAATTTCCTGGAGGAAAAGAACCAAACCCTAGTCAATTCTCAGTAAACATCAGCCAGGTTTCTGAAACACTAAAAAAAGGTAGGGACAAACCAGCCCAGAGGGCAGGCATTAAAGATTTTTATTTTCATGAATGTACACTGTTTTTCTCTCTTCTTTCTAACTGTTCCAAATTAATGCCAAGGTTAGAGAAAGATTTGAAGCAGAAAAATTCCCTTTTGCTGCCAGCTTTTACGGGTGGACTAGAGGGTAAAGGTTGACAATTCCTGGCACTTAGGCCAGGGACTAGCAAGTAAAGCAATACTGCCCTTTGTGGCAAACTGTCTATAGTGTCACCAGCAAGCAATGCTTCTTTGCCTCCTAAGATTTGCCTCTGCCTTCTGCTTCTCTCCAGACCAGGACCTGATTCTTGACTACTTATGGCTCCCAACTGTGTCCCTGAGCATTGGTGGCTTAGTGGTAAGAAGTTGTGCTGCCAACCCTAAGGTATGTGGTTTGATCTCGTCCTGTGCAATTTACTGCCTCTGAAAACCTACTGGAGGGGCAGCTATGGGTTGGCTCTGACTCAATGGTTCTTAACAATAACTGTGTGCCTACTGTGGTACACGTATGCTCTGTTCCTCTCTGCCCTCTGGGGTGTTCTAATTGGCAGCTGTCTATGTCTTGAGTGTCTTTTTTAACTCAGAAGGACATTTTAGACTACGTAATGCATGAGATTAAAAGCCAGGCTGTAAAACCTGAGAGGGTAAAATATCTATCACTACTATTCATCTCAGTAGTAGCCCTGGCACCTAGCACCTAACACACAGAAAGACCAGTAAAAAGTTTCCAAGCAATTCAGCAAATACACCCAGGAAAAGTTGTGGACACCACAAGATCTATGTACCAACTGCCACACATGCAAATCAAGCTTTCCCTAAGTGCCTGCTGGGTGTTGGGGATATGTCGGTTAATTAGATCTCGGCCCTCAAGGATCACCTGGTTTAGGAAATAACAACAAGAAAAAAATCCACTCCAAACCCATCAGCACTGAGTTGATTCCAACTCACAATGACCCTGGAGGACAGAGCAGAACTGCCCACAGGTTTCCAAGGCTGTAAATCTTTACAGAAGTAGACTACCTCACCTTTCTCCCACAGAGTGGCTACATTTGACCCACAGACCTTTTGTTTAGGAGCAAAACCTTTGACTCGAATGCTAGCAAGGCACCTAGGAAGTATCTACAAACACACAGTCATAATAGAGGAACACGGGGCTCTGGGGAGCAGAGGAAAGCAAATGAGTGCTTTTACCCAGAAAACTTCACTCAGAGGATAGTATTTGAAATGGATTTTCAAGAACAGAAAACCACTAAGTCAACAAGCAGGAAAAGCCATACCAGCGCGAGAACAACTGAGAGAACAAGGCAAGTCTGGTGGTCTGGGTACGAAGGAGGACATGAGGCTGCAGAGGCTGGCCGGGGACAGACCATAAAAACCTGCGTGCCAGGCATGAGCCTTGAGTCTCAGCCTGTGAGAACTGAGCAGCACAAGAAAATTTTAAAGGAGAAAAGTGGCACAACAAAACGCTCAAACACAGCAAAGACCTTGACGATGTGTAGCACCGGCAGTGTTTGTTCTGCTGTACATCGGATCACTATGAGTGGCAACTGACTCGATGACATCTGACAACAACAACTACAAGTTGTAGCATTATTCTCAAACTGAAGACATTTCGACAGTGTTTCCAAACTGTCTTATCCCAGGTAAAGCAGTCTAAAAACTAAAAGTTTTAACAAAAGAGAATTGTATCCATGAAGTTAGTGGTAGAGAAGAACTTTTGCAACTGACTTTTAAAACAGTAATTTGACTAAAAGTTCCTAGCAAGATTTATTTTAGGGACTAAAAAAAACCCAAAACCTGAAGAGAAATTAAAAATGTAAAAAAGAATATTTCCTGTTGTCAGTGACAGTGTTGGTACCAAAGACTGCCAGGACGATATGGTTATTGTTGATGTTATGTGCAGTTGAGTCAGGAATGACTCATAGCTGACCCTTGAGAGGTAGTGAATCACATGGCAGGAGACTGCCCCTCTTTCTCCCCATGAGCACTGGGTGAATTCGAACCACAAACCTTTGGGTTGTTAGTGCAGCTCCTTACCACAAAGTCACCCGAGTTCCCTTGATTATACGGTAGAATAAAACAAATAAGTTCTTACGCATGTTTTAATCCTATCATTGCTGGTGTCTCCAAGAGAAAGCCTCAACAGAGGAGGAAAGAGATAAAGATATAAGAAGAATTTAGCATAAATCTGTAGTCCTAAATAGGAATTGAAAGCAGCAACATGAAGTCATGAGTATTTCTTTTTTATTTATTTATTATTTTTGTGTGTGTGTACCGTCAAATTGGATCGGACTGGTACAGGAGGAGATTGTCCCACCTTCTCCAGCAGAGCATCTGATGGATTCAAACCATGTGCCTCTGGGATTGCAGTGCAGCTTCTTGCCACTAGGCCACCAGCACTTCCTTATTTCATTTTTTAAAAACAAGTAAAAAACCATACTTCCTGCCTCTGAATGCTGTAGTCTGAAAACAATGCTCAAGCTAGCTGCAAAGCACCACTAATGTTTATATTATGATCTGGAAATACTACTTCCCTACTGGAAGGAACCAGGACTCTTTAGAGAAATGGAATTGGAAAAGCTTAAAAATGAGTAGAGAAAACTTTGTCTTAAAAAAGAAAGAAAGAAAGGAAACAGTCCGGGTGACTACTATACAACATGAGACGCATCCTCCATTGCCCCAAGAACAAAAGAACTAGAGGGTGTCCCACTACCACAACCCAAACTCCCAAAAAACCCCACAAAAAAAAACACTGCAAGAGAGCAAGTGGAGATTACCAGTGTCATGTCAACAGAGCTCAGGAGCCAGTTTGAAGGCTCCCATTGGCCAAAGACAGAGTAACGTGCGCATTAATAAAGTTAACACCTGTTAGGGGCTCACACTGTTAGAGAACACTAGTGAACCAACTATCCTGAAAGCAGCAGGTGAATAAGGGAAAAGAATCCTTTATCTTGACTGTCTTAATAAACAAACTGTACCACTGGGATGCTTTTGGAGAAATACTTTCATTAGTAAACAAAGAAGGAACCCTGGTGGCCTACTAGTAAGAAGATGCACTACAATCCCAAAGGTGCACTGCGGTTTGAATCCATCCGACACTCTGCGGGAGGATGGGAGGATGGAAAATCTCTTCTCTTGCGATTCACTGGCTCTGAATAACCACTAGAGGTTCGGGGATGCATCAGTTCCAACTCAATGGCACACAACAACAATTTGGAAACCCCTTAGTGCATTCATGAATTTCACCCTTGATTATCAATGTTCACTAACAGTAAAAAGAGACAATGTAGGTTTTTGAATGAAGGAATTTAATAGCACATATTAATCAGTTTTACCCCGTGGTAGTTTCCACAAGTTGCTCCAAGGGGGAAAAAAGGGCAATCTCCTCCCGGAGGGATTCATGGCCTAGGATGCCCCTGAAGGAGGGCAGAACCAACGCAATGACGTGAGTTGGGTTTATCTTTTACAGATAAGTAATTTAAGCACTATGGGTGAAATAATGGTTTCCATGAGTTGCCACTTATTAAAACCGAGTGCTCAGACTTCGTTTACACTATTCATTCTATGCTTAAAATCCCACTTTTTTACCTTTTCCTCTAAAAATGGTTTTAAATGGGGAGGGGAATAAAAACCATTATGTTGTCTTATTTAACATGCAAAGTTCCCCTAATCTTCTATTGCTCAGAAGGTCTACCTCAAAGGAAAGGAAAAAATCAGCAGTGCAGGAGGGTAATCCCTCAGGCAGGGATATTTCAGACAGGGAATGGAATGGAGTAAGTTAGGCACTGGTAGAAAATAATATGGTATGAAGTCATGGTGTTTGGAGGCTCTGTGTTAAACGGGATTAAACTATAAAATGAATGCTTATAGCATTGAGTTAAAGCTGATTGAAGAATAATTTATATATATATATATAAACCTAGTAAAAAGGTTTGTAATGTTGGCTTAGGAATTGGATGCTCTTGATGTGAGTAAAAGAATAATTATATGTAAATGCTGTGTACCAAATCAGGAAGGTTTTAATTAAAAAGGGTTGCTATAAGTCTTTTGTTCCCCTCTTATTAAAGCCCTTATCACAATGACATATAATTATTTATTGGCTGCTTTCCTCTGGACAAGCCCACTTGTCATTGCCTGTGGGAAGCCAGCTCCAGTCTGGATGCAATCCTTCAGATACTGCAGCCCTCAAGCTAAAACTAGGGACAGTTTCTAAGCTTTAGCTGTGTCTTAATTCAGAGAAGAAATGGTCCCGGCCCTCAGGTGAAAAGTTAATAAAGGGAGGAGAGAGAAAGACTAGAACCCAGACTTTGTCAGGATATTTTAATAACTTATGTGGGGTAGGCTTCTCCATGAACCTGAGGCTCTAGGGAGAGGAGGGTCAGTGCTCTCACAGTAATCTGTTCCAGGATAAGCCCTACAATGCACAGATTTACATGGAGAAGGTTATCAGCAAGATTAAAAACCATTCTTTTTCTGTACAAGCTGGGAGTCTAGGGATTACAAGAAAGGGCACAGCCAGCTCATAAATCTGTAGTACCCAGCGCTCTGGACAGCCCTCCTCATTGGCAAAGCAACTGATGTTTCCTCCAATAAGGCTCCAGAGAAGCTGTTCATCACTATCTCATTTGGAGACTTGACACGCAAATGGAAGAAGTGACATTCACATTCACATCTGAGCAAAATCCAAAAGTTAGCAAGTCACAATAAATCAGGGTATGAGTTCTGCAAGGACCATGAGGGCCAGGCTCTCCTCTGCCAGCCTTTGACTCTGAAAAGGTTATAAAGGCCTGGGACACTATGTCTGGATCCTTCAAATCAAAATGTGAATAATGAACTCAAGTTCCAGCTCCAAACCAGGGCTGAGAGCTCCTGACCAGGGCTCATCACGGTGATGCTGGGCACTCTAAAACAAGAGAGGAACCGAGGAAGCTGTTACCATTGTGGTCTCTAGCTCTGTTTCTCAGTGAAACAAACCCGTATCAAGTCAGGATGTGCCAATGAATAAGCTACCTTCAGAAGAACGCTGATAGCTTCCAGTCACCTCTAGGATCTCCCTCTGTGAAATCAACTCCCTCCTTCAGGCCAACTGATCATTCCTTTCTGTGCTCCCACAATATACTCTTCAACACTTGGCTATGGCATTTATCACACAACATGGACACAACCTGGTCATCATCTGTATAGTTGTTTTACATCTATCAGATCTGAGGATCGCTCAATCTTATTGCCCAAGTTCTCAGTGCCTGGTCCACAGAAACTACACAATACCTTCAATTAATAGGAGAGTGACTGTGATGAAGCTGGCCTTCTCTGGGACTCAGTGAGCTCATATCCTATGACTCTTGCAAAGAGTCACAAAAACTTATCTAACATTAACCAAGCATTTGCGCTATCTGTGCCAGGCAGACATCAGGCACCAGGAATCTAGATCACATCAGACCTGGCCCCCTCCCCATGGGCCTCAGTCTCAGAAAGTGACTCATCCTACCCTAGGGCCTTTTCTGCCAACAGTCAATGGAGTCCATCTGCAGAATGAATAGAACAGGTATGCAGATGATTGGAGAGTAATGCAAACAAGCCTCCATATGCCCAACCTAAGGTAAAGGCCAATGAAAACAATCTACTGGGGTAACAGGAAGGACACAAAGCTTAATACATGGATTAGCAATAGTATATACAAATACAAAAAAAAATATACATTTATCATGGATGTGTGCTTGTAGTAGACAGACTCAAATGGCCCAGTGCTTTCATGCCCTCACCCTGAGTGTGGGTGACATTTGTGTCTTGTTTTATTTATTCATTTATACTAGTGGCTACTTTTTTTTGTTACTGTTGAAAATAAACGAAGCAAAATACCATTTCAGTTATTTCTACATGTGCAATCTAGAGACCCTGTCTGCATCTTCAAGGTCCACAACCATTCCCACCTTCTTCTTCTGAACTGCTTCTCTCCCCTCAGACATAAACTCCATGTCCCTAAGCTTCCCATCTAACCTTCTGTCAATCTAAATCCCACATAGATAGTTCTTTAAATAAGTATTATGCCCAAGGCAGACCTTCTTTACTAATAAAAACAACTGTTTTAAAGAAAAATTCAGGGAATACTTTTGGTTTGTGGTGTAATGTTTATCTCAGAGCACTAGTTTCAGTTGTTCATCCAGCCCAGTGGCTCTAGACTATCTAGCTGTGACTTGTTTTAAATCAAATGGAGAAAGTTAATGCCCTCAAAAATGTCAATGCCCAACAACAACAGAACTCAAACCACAACATACATAGAGATAAAGAAAAATAATAATCAATGCAAATGAACCTGACAAAGGATCTGAAAGTCCATCTAGAAAAGATCAAATAATGAGAAAAAACCAAAATATGTAATACATGTAATACAACAACATTAAATGTAATAAAGACCAAAGGGAAAACAAAGAGCTGAAATAAATAAATAAAAATGAGGATCTAAAAAAGATACTGAAATTGAAAGACACAACAAATAATGAAAGTGGAAACACAATAAAGGATTTACCAACAGATTTAATGAGCCTGAAAAAAGGGTCAATGAATTAGAGGATTAAAGAATTAAAATTATAGATGCTAAAGAGTTAGAAGAATGGAGGCCTATGAAGGCTAAGTACAATGTAGTGGTATTATTGGACAATAACAAGAGACCCAGTGTATGTTTCAGGAGAATTCTAGAAGGACATTAGAACATGAAAGAGGCAGAAAAAATATGTAGAGAAATGACAAAATCTATCCAATTAACAATGGGCACTAATCTACAAATCTAAGAACCACAAGCTATCAAATCTTAGAGAAATCTAGACCATGACACATCATAATGGGTTCATAAATTAGAGTCAAAGAATCTTATTTTTTAAAAGTAAAGAATCTCTTATACAACAAATGACAAAGAATCACTTATAAAGGATACCAAATAAGATTAAAAGCCATTTCCTCAGCAACATTAGACACTAGAATACAATGGAATGAATAAAGTGCTGAAGAAGAAAGAGAAAGTCAACCAAGAAAACTATACCCAGAAAACTATCCTTCAAAGTAGAGGCTGAAATGAAAATATTTCCAGACAAACAGAAGCAAAGAGAATTCATAAATACCAGATATTTATGAATGTCCCAGAGATGAAAGGAGATGTTCTAGTGGTGTAGTGGATTAAGTGTTGGGCTGCTAACCGAAAGATCAGTGATACAAATACAGGAAAAAGATGAGGCAGTCTTCTTCCCTAAGGTCACTGTAAATCAGAAGTGACTTGATGACAATGGGGTTTGGTTTTGGTGAACAGAAAGAGAACAGAAATTTCTTCAAAGTTATAAGGTCTAATAATAAGGCAGTCATGCCTATTAATTCTAATTGTTCTTCATGTTTTAAAAAATGATTATATAAAAAGCAAAGATAAAATTAAGGTATATATACTATGTAATTATTGGTAACAACAACACACGAGAAGGGGAATGGTATAGATACAGAATTTCTAGTACGTTACTAAAATTGGTACCAACTTACTCAAGTATGTTAAAAAATAGGCTTTTAGATTAAATAGTCATTGTAACTACTAAGAAAACATATTAAAAACATAAACAAAAGTAAAGGAGACAGGGACCAAAAGGTTCACTATGATAAACCAACAAAACACTAAATGCTCAGCTCAATAGGCAAAGAGTAACTGAAGTGATTAAAAAACCAAAAAATATGTTCCAGCCAGGATCAGGGGCAAATGGAACAAACCCTGATAATACTGTGCTGTTCAAAAGGTAAAAGAGAAAGAGGTTAGGAGAAAATGGACTAAAATATAAGACGTCTTACATAAAGTCTAAGCTTGTGTTTCCTAACTATAAAATCAACACCATGTGTATTTCAGAAATGACATCTTCAACAAGAGAGAGGTACACACACAAACATGGACAAGAACACATGACTGTGTGTACCCTCAACTCTGGAAAAAGATAAAAAGGGTCGAGAGACTAACAGTAGCAGAACTGATACTGTTCATTTTTTACTGTACTAGACAGCATGAGATAAAAGTATTATCTCTTACTTTCTTTTTTAGCTGAACTTGGCTGCTGAAACTGTTTGGTTTGGAGTAGCTGTAGCCAGGAGATGATCCATCTCTGGTGCATCAAAAAAATATGCCTGGAATAAAGAGAACAATAAGCGAAGTTAAGAAACAATGTCCTAGTTGAGTGTTCTCCTAGACTCCATGCCTAGACTCCATTGTTTCCCTGTGTCAATCATCTTTGTTTATGTCTGTCTCTCTTACTGGACTGTGAGTGTCTTCAACACCTGGAGGCCCAGCATTACCTAGAGATCTCCATGTGTTCCGGCTTTCCTTTGGTGTCAAAGAGCTTAAGCACGTAGGGCCCCAGGGTCAAATGACACACTCCATTCCTGGCAATTATTTCTTGGAGGTACCAAGGCCCACCAAATCACAGTAAGTGTGCATTAGGGCTGTATCCTTTCTCCATACCTATTCCATCTGCATGCTGAGCAAATAATCCGAGTAGCTGGACTATATGAAGAAGAATGTGGCATCAGGATTGGACGAAGATTCATCAACAATTTGTGTTATGCCAATGACACATCCTTGCTTGCGGAAAGTGAAGACTTGAGGCACTTACTGCAGAAGGTCAAAGACTACAGCCTTCAACATAGATTACATCTCACCATCAAGAAAACAAAAATGAGTAATGCAACTAACAATCTAGAATGAGGGAAAAGGGATAAATTTGTATAAATGAGTGAATGAAAAAGCAGTTTCTTTGTAAACTTCATTCAAACCACAATAAAATGAAAACAAAAAATTTCACCATTGGACCAATAGGCAACAATGTGATAGAGAAAAGATTAAGTTGTCAGTGACTTAATTTTACTTGGATCCACAATCAATACACATTATAGCAGCAGTCAAGAAATCAAAAGACATATAGCCTTGAGAAAATCTGTTGTCAATTACTTCTCCAAATTGCTAAAGAGCAATGGTGTCAGTTTAAAGACTAAGGTGAACCTGATTCAAGCCACAATGTTTTCAATTGTTTCTTATGCATCTGAAAGTTGGGCAGTAAATAAGGAAGACTAAAGAAGAATCTTTGACTTTGAACTGTCATGCTGGTGAAGAGTACTGAATATCCCATGGACTGCCAAAATAAACAAATCTTAGAGGAAGGGCAACAAGAAGCAAGGATGGTAAACTTTATGTTACATGCTTTGGGCATACTGTTAGGAGAGGCTAGTCCTTGGAAAAAGACATCATGCTGAGAAAGACAAAAAGAGAAAGATAGTCAGTGAAAGGTAACAGACTTGCAACGAGATGGACTGACAATATAACTACAACAATGGGCTTGAGGATGGCAGAAATTGTGAGGACAGGACAGGACAGGACAGGGTAAGGTTTGGATCTGCTGTTCATAGGATGGCTGTGAGTTGTAGCTGACTTGATGCATTATCTGACTGAATCTTCACAGCAACTCCATGAGATAGTTGTTATCTTCATTTTACAAAGGAAAAAATTGAGGATCAGAAAGGACACCATTTGGTCAAACATACTTCCGAGGAATGGAACCAGGGAACAAACTAGGTCTGCTGACTGCAAAGCTCAAATTCTTGTTAGGGGATGTGGTCAAGTCAGTTCATAGTGACATTGTGTGACAGTGTGGAACTGCTCCATAGGGTTCTGTAGGCTGAAACTTCAGCTGGAGAATATCATCAGGTCTTTTCTTCCACAGAGCTTCTGGGTGGGCTGAAATTACTGATCTTTCTGTTAGCAGCCAAGCACTCAACTATTATGCCACCTGGGCTCCTTTTCAAGCTCTTGATTGCTACATTACAGTCTTTCCTCCAGGACAAGGATTGTGTCTTTCTTCACCTCTGTGGCATCAGTACCTTGTACAGGGCGCACATGATATAAATGATCAATATTTACTGAACTGAACCACAAGAGACTGCTGCTAAACTAGCTGGCTCTCCACACAGCTTTCAAACAAAGTGCTAGGTATGTTTTACCTCATAATTCTTCAGCTAAGACAGATTTGCTAAGTGCTTCCATGCACCTTCTATAATTTAACTGCCACAAATAAGGAAGTGGAGGAGGGAAGATGTTAGGGAAACCCTGTTCACCTACGTTTCAAGGTCTAAGATGCCTAACTTTAGCCCTGGAAAATCCCAATCTCACTAGACTCTATATAATGGTTACTAACAATAAAGGTGAATCCATTAATACAGCAAGGAGCACTGAATGCTCGCATTTTCCGTTTTTGAAGTCATTGCTTTAACAAAGTAAAAGACAAAAAGCTAGCATTTTACCAGCTCTGCTCCATATTAGCCAGAAGAGGGCACCAAGACAACGCACAGGAGCTTTCTCCCACACATTCCTTACTAACTCTACAGCAGCCCTTGTCAAAAACGTTTCCAGGCAGTGCCTTTTCCTGCAGACTCTGCCCAATCTTCATATTCCCACAAGAACTCTATTAGTTTTATAAAGGCCTCCTCCCAGGACCCCTTCCTGTAGCTGTCTTGTGAGCAAGGTAAGGACAGCTTGGACTTAAGGTGGGAAGAGGGACCACACTGCTTGTCCTCCATTCTCCTCCTGCACGCGCACTGAGACAAATCGCCTGTGAACAGAAACTATGCTTTCTTCTAGCCTACTTGGGGTGTGGGGGGGGTCCTCCTCCTCAGATTGACTGAGCCAGGAAGCCCAGATCCTAAATCTAGCTCTCCTACTAATTCACTCTATGATTTTGGACAAGCCACTCCATCCCTATGGGCCTCTGTTTATCTATAAAACGAAAGGACTGAAAAAGTTGATCTTCAAGAACCTTTCCTTGGACAAGCTATAATTCTATAATGCATTAATTCCACAAGTGCTTAATAGCAAGCACAGCTATCATCTGGAAAGTGCCTTCTCCATACCAGGCACATCATTAATCTGCCCCATAAGCCTGTAATGGGCAATTTATCTTCACTGGAAAGATGAGAAAGCTGTTCAAGGCTATGCAACTAATGTGTGTCTCAGCAATGATTTGAATCCAGTTCCAAAATCGATGCACTTCTGCTCTCCAACTTGGCACCTACGGGGAGGGACCCTGGGTGGCACAAGTGGTGTGCAATCAGCCACTAACCACACTAGCAGAATGTACCCACCCAGAAGTTCCACAGAAGTACCTGGCAATCTGCTTCCATAAAGATTACAGCCAATAAAGGCCCACAGAGCTGTCCTTCTGGTAATATGTGGGTCACACGGGGGCCAATCCCATGGCAGCTAAGAGTGCAACATACACCTTGGGAAGACTTGACCCTCTAATATCAGAAGTAAGAACCTCACACATAGACTTGCACATCTCCAAACATATGCAATAAGGATAGTCATCCCCCAGGTGTTTTCCAGAGCAAACTAAGAGATCATTTACATAAGAAACTGCCCAGGGGCCCTTAGCAGGTGTGGGGCTGTCACATGCTTCACTGCACTGAGGCAAAAACACAAATCCATGTTTCCCAGGGGAGAGTAAGAGAGTCAAACTGTCTGGTTCAGCCAGAGTCCCTCAGCTCTGGTAATTCTCCTGCCAATTCCTTTCTCTGCTCTTCCAATAGTAATAATGTCCTCCGTCTATACGGCTTGTCAGATTTTTCATGTTGCAAATAATACCATTCAATTCTTAGAACAGTAGAGATATTACAGACAGCATCGTTACCTCCTTTTCTAAGTGAGGAGGCTCTAAGGCAAGAGAGAACCGAATGTCTTATCCCTGGGCTCTTGCACCATCCATCTCTTCCAGAAGAAAAAAGAAAGAGGCACTCTGCAGTGTGGCCAACAAAACTCAGGCACAATGGGCCCTTGGCTAAATATGGGACTACAGACTGGCTCCTGTAGCAGACTAAAAACTGTACTTTCCCCTCCAGAAGTTCCTGGCACAGCAGACAGTCTGCAGCCTGCAATCACCTCCGTGCTCCACTGCCCAACCTGCCCCGCTCCCAAGGCAGAGCTTCTCCTCCTGCTCCCTCCTCAGGTGTATCACGGTGGGCAGGGGGTGGGGAGGGAAGTTCAGGAGACAGAAAAACGCCAGTGAGACACAGTTCATTACAATGGAAAGGGGACTGTCTTCAAAGCGAGAGACTTGCATTTTAGTCCACTTAGTAGCTGTGTGACCTTGAATAACCGTTGGAGCTCTACAGAGGAATAAACAACAGACTAACTCTGGCACTTTCTGAGTACATGGGCCTCTTTTAATAACGTCTTTCTATCTAAAGTGCTCCTTACAGTAGTATATAAAAGGCTTTCAAAGCTGTCTCACAAAGTTCATGACAATACATCTCTCTTTGATTGGGAAGGAAATCCAGGTTCGAAAGAGCTATGCCACTTCCTAGGCCTACAATGCTAAGGGCTCCCAATCCAGCATGCTTTACTTCATAATAATGCTCTCTTTAATAAAGTTCCTTAGTAGCAAGAGGAACAATAATTCTATTTTTAATGCTATTAACCCCAAAAGGAATAAAAGGCATATAGGAAGTGTAAGATCCGTCACAGGTGCCATTGAAATGGACTCCTAATGCTAATGAAGGTAACACCTTCTGCTCCATTGTCCAATCTGCCCTGCTCCTCTGAGTCCTCACAGGACTCAACAAAGGCAATAGTTTCCCCCCCTGCCTCTTTCTCCTCAGTATTTTCTCAGCCAGGTGGGGGGGGCGGGAGGGGGGGAGATCAGAAGACAGAAGGGAAGATGCCAGTAAGATGCAATTAGTTACAAAGGAAAGGGCATTCTTCTTCAGCACACAGATGGCTCACAGCAGCATGGAGGGACTGAACCAGAGACTCGAGTGCCAGAAATTGATGGTGTCACTCTGCCAGAAGCCAAACCTGCAGTTCTGTCTCAGGAGCTCAATGCTAAGGCACATGTAAAATGGACATAAACTAAGTCTGTGTTTCAGAACTCAGTACTTTGGTGGTGGTTGTTGATTGCCTTGGAGTCGAGCACAACTCATAGTGACCCTATGAACGAAAGGCCTAAAATGCCTCTACAACTATTGACATTCACAGAGTTTCCGGAGGCATGCTGTTTAGGAAATGGATGCCACTCCTTTGGATGAGGCTTATTTAATGATAAAACATCAGGATTTACTAAAGAAGTGTAACTGTCTATGCAAAAATATTAAAGACCAAATGGTGTCTAAGAAATATCTGCAAAACTATTGCAAAACTTGACCAAAGGTCAGGACATGTACTAGGCATATATGTTCTAAACGTTTTCAAAACATCTTTCCATGGCCATGTCCTTTACAAGATCAGTGATTTTTAGCATTCTTGGACTCTGAGGTTTTTCCCCAAAAAAAAGTTGCTCCATGGCTTGCTAAGGATATGCACAGTAATTTTTGCATACACTGTATACCAAAGATATTAAACAATATCTCCTTAGGATCAAAGGAAAGATGATAAAACTATGTGACAGGACATATTACATCCATGTTTACAGATGAAGAGATTAAGGTTCAGAAAAGTTAGGCAACATGCCCAAGCTCACACAGCCAGTGAGTAACAGGGCTCATTTTCAATCTAAGCCTGTTGACTCAAAAGGTATACGCTCGTCCTAAAAAGACAACTAAACATAAGAAATTAAAAAGAACTTTAAATGTTGTTCACCTTTAAGGCAACTCCAATACCCTGTATTTTATTTCATTTTCAATATTTCTATCTTTGCTGGTATATAGAGAAAACTAGCAAAGACATAAAGGAAAGATTCTCTCCATTTCTGTAGTCAACTCATCTATAGACTCATTCACCCACACTTCCCTCTGGCCAGAGAACAAATTTTAAATTTCAGATTTTAGGTAAAGCTAGATATTACAAAGACTATCTCATAACTTGATCACTCTCCCACCCAGGAGCATCTATTTTAAATGATATTATATCATGGAGCTGTCTTAAAAGAACCATCAACTCTAATAGTTTGAGGTCTTTCAGCGTTTGCATATAAAGCACCCTAAAAGAATATAGCAACAAGATCATACCAAACAGCCCACAGAAAGAAGCATATGAAGCAACACAATCGTCACAATTGTAGCCAATGCAATGCGTCGGTTATCTTCACGAACAGCTGGCCAAAATGTCATTGCCAAGACAGATCCTGAGATGCCCAGTGCAATCATGACTAGAATCCAGCGAACAGCTTTTTGGGGGATGATCCACAGTATCTGAAAGAAGAGAAAAGGGATCTTGGGAGGCATTTCAGAGAGGTGTTTGTTCATTCCAGGCATATGTACTTATAACAGTCTCTAAACCAATCAGGATCTGAGCCCCACTGCGTTCTGGTTTTTCACAGCAGCCAGAGAAGCACCACCAGCATGCAGACTGAAGCAAATGCTTTTATAATGAAGGGCTCGAGATTCAGTGAAGGCACTTGGCTCCTTAACTCTATCCATGATCAACTTGAAGTCAAAGGGTATTTTTCAGGAGCACAGGAGTGTTATGTGATAGGTTGGAATGATGATGCTGGCTGAATTTTCAATTAAGAACTGGGTATCGTTCAAAATCTGTTCCATAAGCGATGATACTTACTGCTGTGGGAATATAAATGAAGAGTGAATATCCATAGACGCACACAATCTC
The DNA here is from genome assembly GCF_000299155.1 of Elephantulus edwardii. Classification (NCBI taxonomy): domain Eukaryota; kingdom Metazoa; phylum Chordata; class Mammalia; order Macroscelidea; family Macroscelididae; genus Elephantulus; species Elephantulus edwardii. The sequence goes on from NW_006399755.1 coordinate 10,255,281, forward strand.
CAAAAACGAGTAGGAAACGATGTTCATAACTTTGCTGTTTCTCCACATGAGAAAACCCCAGAGCGCAAAAGGAACAAGCCAGGCATAGGCATAGATGACGGTAGCTGCTATGGACACTGAAGAAGTGAGGACACAGTTTTAATAACTAACACACCATTAATACCTTAGGAAAGCATGGCCAATTGTCTCTTTCTAGTTGTTGCTTGTCATCAAGTTGATTCCCATTTACAGCAACCCTACAGAACAGACCAAACCTGCCTCATTCAGTTTACAACACTGTAATCTTTATGGGAGAGATAGCTAGGGTTTTTTTCCTGTGGGGCCTCCAAGTATGTTTGAATCTCCAATCTTTTTTTTTTTTTTTTCATTTTATTGTGACTTTAGCAAAAGTTTACAGAAAGAATGGGTTTTTATTCCTTCTTTGCTGCACATGCACATTTTCCTTCCTCTCCCCGACCCAGTCCACTCTACAATGTCCTTCTTGTTCCAGATTGTTGTTTATACAATGCCTAATCACACTTCCCTTTCAGACAGTTCTTTCCCTTATCTGTTCCAATGCAGGGTTCATTATCTATCCACTCTTTTCCTATTCTCCCCCAACTCCTCATGTCAGTCCTATTTTATAACAGTGGTGTTATGCCATATATCCTTTTGTGACTGAAACTTCCCTCAACATAATGGTTCACCCATGTTAATATTTTACAAGTTTATTGTTTTTTAATGTTGTGTAATATTCTATTGTGTGTATGTACCATAGTTTTTCTATCCATTCAATTGCTGATGGGCACTTGAGTTGCTTCTATCTCATTATTATGAATAATGCAGCAATAAACATGGGTGTGCAAACATCTGTTTGAGTCATGGATCTGATTTCTTTAGGGTATGTTCCCAGTAGTGGAATTACTGGGTCAAATGGTACTTCTATTTCCAACTTTTTGAAAAAGCGCCAGATCACCTTCCACAGTGGCTGTACCACCGAACCAGCAATCTATTGATCAGCAACTGATTACTTAGCTGTTATGTCACTAGGGCCTCTTTTGACAATACTGTATTTATTTCCTAACATCCACCTACTTCTTTAGATTACAGGGTCTTTGAATGATAGAGATTGTGTCTCACTGGTCTTCACAGTCCCTAAGCAGGGCAACTCTGGAATGTTTATTGAATTAATGAATTATTAACAGTTGTCTATTTGTAATGACTAGTAGTCTTCTAAATTATGTTTATAATTCATTTAATAATAACTATTATTATTATTAGTTGGAGCTCTGATGGTCTCCTGATAATGTGTTGCTCTGCCAACCGAAAGTCAGACGGTTCAAATCCATCAGTGGGTCCACAGGAGAAAGATGGGCAATCTGAAAACCTACTGGAGGGTCAGTTATGCCTCAAAGACATATAAAAACAATATTATTAAAAAACCAGAATTATGTAACCAAAATGCTTCAGAGGGCCAACTGCAAGTGTTTAAATATACTGAACATTTCAATCAAATAAAAGTCAACTATCCCCTTGGAAGAACACATCCTCTTTCCTTGTATAACAAGAGCTGACACTGATTTCTTTAGCAAATTTATTAAAATGCCCTGGGTACAGATTAACTTGCTCTGCATGCTACTTAGAGATCTTTCTGTCTATGAAATGGGGAGTTCCAGCTCATTGATGAATTGCTGGAAATATTCTCCAGTTTCACTTTCTTCTTTAAATAATTCTGTCTCTGTGGCAGAAATGCTATTTAGTGGCTCCTCAGAGCAGCAATGTTCAGTATATCACTGTCCCTCCTTCCTTCTTCTCCTCCAGTAGCAGCACACCCTAGAGGATTCCTTTTTCCTCTTCTGGAGTGGAGGATCATAAAGTGTGGCTAAGCCTCTATCACCAGTCCTTCCTATAGGAAAATCAGCAGTTAATTCATTTTAATGCTCTAGGCAAGGACAAAGGCACACCCAGCTATTACAGTCAGACTCTGGTCAAGACGTAGGACTGTGCAACAGTTTTAGCTCCCAGGCCAGTTTTTACACATTGGGAACTCCTCATTTAGCCCAAATGGAATTCTGCTGACACAGTGCCTGTTTCCTGGACAGCAAAGTAAGTGATGGAGAAGAGAATTTCTACTATGGATATCTGGACCTAGGAATAACACTGAATGCTTTATTGAGAAAAAGAATCCTCCTACCATACACTTGGCTGAGACTCACAGCAGTCCCCCATATGATTTCAAAGCTGTAAATTACAAAAGGAGGAGCCCACCCACCTGGTATATCCAAACAGCCAGTGGCGTCACACACAGTCTGTTGGTTAGCAGCACGAGTCACTATAGATTCTGCCATCAGAGCTCCCTGATTTATTGAAGGACACGTAGTATAGCAGTCTGCTAAGGATCTCTAAAAAAACCCCAACTACCCCAAATCAAAAACTAAGTCCCAGAGATTAGTGGAAAAATGGGCAGAGTGACAGAACAGGCAAGGCACAGTGAGCACTGGATGAGAAGTGCAGACAAAAGGCACTGGTCACTGTAATTAATACTGCAAACGTAACATTTATGAATGATTTGCTTTACTAAAAACGAGTAAAAAATAGAAAGGGTCTCTCAACTGGAGAACAAGGGGGAGAGAGGCAGAATGCTGAAAAAGTGACAAAGAAGGTCAATCTCCTAGAAGGATGTTTTTCACTGTGGGGAGGCCGTCATCGGCCATGTTCCTAAAAGCTATTTTTAAACAACACTGTACTGATGACAGTGTCCCTGAGGAGGGACAAGTATGGAACGCTCGGGGTTCTTATGGCTTTCTTTTCGTCCCAAGTGGGTGTCCACAGATGGGACTTGCCAAATGAACTGGGGGTCTCCGGCCCAGAGTCCGTCAGCATTTGGGCAGCCAGAATTTTAAAATACTGAAATGCTTGGCCACACCTGCAGGCTGAGGGCTACTGTATGGTGAATTGGTTTATGCCGGATCATAGGATGGCCTCTTGCGATAATGGGTACCCATGTTGGACAGTGTTTGGTGGAGCTCCTGATTAAAACAAGCTTGGAAGTAGGAGTGGCATCCACTTCCGAAATAGCTTGCCTCTGGAAACCCTATGAATCTGGAGAAAGGATGGAAGTTATACAAGTGTTCGGGTCTTTCATTCATAGGGTCGCTGTGAGTCATCTATGACTCGATGGCTCTTAACAACAACATACTGATGATACAAGAAAGGAAGTTTTAATGCGGGAGTGTCATTCACACGTCCATCTCTAGGACACTCATTCCTGCAATGTTGGTTATCGGTAGACTTCTAACAAGGCTGCTAACACAACACAGGCATAATGCATGAGTTTTCAGTGCAGCTCTACAGCTTCATAATTAGCATTGCAGACTCTCCCAGCTCAATGGGTCTTCACAACTTAGTAACTTAATGCAAAGACCCTAAAATAATAATATTCCTACTGGGTTTTGACTTTTGGATAATGCAAATAAACTATATGAAGACCTTCATCCATACTGTTTTTTACTTATTTTGTACATTTTTCTTAGGAAAAATTTCAGTAGCTATTGGGCCTTGCTTTATATCTTCCAAAAGACTATGTGGATTTATACTGGTCAGTGGTAAATTCTGAAACAGCAGGAATGTTTGAACTCCTATACACAGAAAGCAACAGCTATAGCACCTAGCACCTGGAGAGAGGACTCTAAGAATTAAAAAGAAAAAGAATTCATGGATATAAACTGATAGCTTTCCAGATTAGTCAAGCTATTCACCAACCTTTCTGGAATTCAGGCACATAATGGTACGTCTTCTCTCCCAGATGGATTAAAAAATTGGAAAGATTCCCACTAATTGCTATGGCAAAGACCAATGTGGCACATATCCAAAAGGGGCCTGCAAAGGAAATCAAACCATTGAGAGACAAGCAACTGAAGCACCGGCTTTCAGACTCTTACAGGATAATTTCTTATTTCCCTCATCTTATTCATGAAAGCAAGGGAAAGTGAATTTTAGATACAATCAACACTCATTCAGTGGGAATTTCCTCTTTTAAAAGGTCAAAACACAATTCCGTAATTAGCTGCCTTCAAAATCGGGAGGATTGAAATGTAAAGGCTGGAACACTTTCCACAATTAAATGAATAAAGGTACTGATTTGTTTACAGCTTCTTTTATTGAAGGATCATAAAAAATTGTACATTTTGTTAACCCTTAACCATAAGAATATAAGCAGCAAGGATTGTTTCTCTTATCTAGGTATCACATTTAATGCCAGGAAAAAACCACATCAGAGCTCTTGTAAAGTATAAACGAAGCCTGGGAAAGCAGATGCACTGGAACAGTGAATACAACAAGCTTGGCACAACAGAGACTGTGAGGATGGGAGAGTATCAGGCAGAGCACCTAAAATCACTGAGAGTTGGAACCAATTTTATAGCACCTAATAACAAGAACACAGAAAGCGAGAGAAGAGAAATAGGAAAAAAAAGAGAAAGGAAGAAAGAGAAGTGAAGGAATGAGAGAGAAATAGAGAAGGAGGGAGAGGGAAGAAAAGAGATCCATGTACAATAAGGTAAGAAATTCTAGTAAGAATTATAGTCAAATGGTTCTTAGAACTACTTTCTGTCACCACCTATTCTGTAATTCCTTTGTCCTCTGCCAACAAGTTGGCTGGCCAAAGTACTCTGCCTGGTGTATGAAAATCTTACTTCCTGTAGGTTCTGGGCCATTAGCAGTCATGCTTCAATTTGTCTGCTGCACTTTTCCACTGACCTTAACCACAGGACACAGCAGTATTAAAAGATACTCCTAAGAAAGATACCCTAAAAGAAATCCTAAGGAATTTCCTAGATTCCAAGTATATCTTTTGTTGCCTCCAATATGTAGTATCAATCTGATATCTCATTGATAATCAGGATGAATCACAGAAGGCAATATATTAACTCCCTTCCTTACCTGTTGATCCTACGGCATGAGAAACCCAAAGTGGCTGGGTGGCATGGAATCAATGTTGTATCTTTCAGTGGGTGAATTTCTTCCTTTGGAACTAAGACTCTGGAATCACAGTGTATAGTGTTTCAGAAACAGGAAGCAAAACTTTGCTAAGTGGGTCATTAAGAGTAACAGTGAGTGGTGCCACTCACACTCCAATAACAGACTGTTAAAAGATTTTTACAGCATCAAGGTCCCTACAAATGAAATTATGACATAAATGAGTTGATAGACCTTTGAGCTAGGACAGTGGAGGTGTAGTACAGGCCTTGCTAGCTGAAGGTAAATTACTTAAAGTGATTCTTAGAAATCAGAATCAGAAAAAGGCATTGGCCATATTATATACAAAAAAGGGTGCGAGGAAGAGAAAGAAAGAAAGGAATTGGTCCCAAGAAATGAACAGGCCTTTATTGTGTGGTCTGAGAGGGACGCCAACTGACCTGGCTGCATAGCATGCAGACAAGATCAAAATAGCGTGTGGGCATTTGGGGGCTTTCCTTTTTATAGGGGTCCTGGGGAGGACTAAGATGGTACTTCTCAGAATTTGGCTTATTAATTAAGTTCGGTCTTAGCTTTTTTCATCAAGCTCAGACTCTTATCAGGATCTATGGTCTGGTCTTTGATATGACCAGCTTAGGTGTTATCAAGTTTCTCAGGAAGTGATCAAGCTGGGGGGTGCTGGGGAAACTGCCAAATTCTTCCTTCAGGCCAGATTCACAGTTTCATGTGAGATCAAGTGTTGTTGTTGTGTGTTGTCAAGTCACCTGCAACTCATAGCAACCTATGTACAACAGCTCTGAACCTGCCCTCTCCTGAGCCAGTCTCACTGACACACCTAATCCCATCGCCTCAGTTATTATGTCAAACCATCTCATCTGGGATCTTCCTCTCCTGCACTGTCCCTCCACTCTTCCAAGCATGATGTCCTTCTCCAAGGACTGGTTCCTCCTGGCGACATGCCCAAAGTATATGAGACAGAGCATCAAAATCTAGGATAAATAATGTATACTTCATTGAAACAGATGAGGGAGAGAACTGTTTAAAAGGGATATATGATTAGATATTATTATTATGACAGGATTCCAGAACGAAGGCAGCATAGTGGCGTGGACTTGGGGGGAGGGACTGAATAACAAAGAATTTTCTCTTTTATTTTTCAAAAAGAAAAGCAAAATGGGGGGGGCATGGAGAAAAGTGCAACAATGAATGAATGGAAATCCAAAGTCTCTGTAAACTTTCATTAAAAAAAAAATAAAATAAAAAACCAAACAAACCCTAGCCTCCAAGGAGAAACTTGGTTTCACCCTCTCCAAGACAGACCTATTTGTTTTCCTGACTGTCCACGGTATGCTCAATACTCTTCTCTAGCATCATAAATCAAAGGCATCATCCTTAGTCATTGTCCAATTCTCTGATCCATAACATGTAATTGTGAAAACCTTGGCCTGGATCAGGCACATCTTAGTCTCTAGACTGATGTCACCGTTCCGCAGCATTCTGGAGAGGTCCCTGACAGCAGCTTTACCAGAGTGTTGATTGTGGAGCTGAGCAAGCTGAAATTGTTAATAACCTCAGTCTCATCTCCATCTGTCATAGTGTTGCCAACTGGCCCAGTCATGAGAATCCTTGTCTTCCTGATGTTTAGTTTCAATCTATATTGAAGACTACAGTCCTTGGCCTTCTGTAGCAACCACTTCAGGTTCTCCTCAGTTTTGGCATGCAAGGTTGTATCATCTGTTTAACACAGGTTGTTGATGAGTCTTCCTCCAGTCCTGACGCCACACAGTTGTCCTCATGAAGTCCAGCCTCTTGAATGATTTGTTCTTCATAAAGATTGAAAACATCTGGAGACCGGATGCATCCCTGATGTACTCCTTTCCTGCTTTTGAACCAGGCTGTGTTTCCCTGCTCTGTTCTGACCACTACGTCCTGGTCCAAGTATAGGTTTCACATGAACATAAATCAGATGTTCTGGGATTCCCATTCTTCTCAAAATTAGCAACAGTTTGTTGTCGTCTACACAGTCAAATGCCTTTGCATACTCAATGAAGCACAGACATTCTTCTGGTACTCTTTGCTTTCAACCAGTTCCATCTGACATTAGCAACAATGTCTCTAGTGCCAAAGCCTCTTCTAAACTCAGCTTGTATTTCTGGTAGTTCTGTGTTATTGCACTGTTCCAGTCATTTTTGGGTAATCTTTAGCAGGATTTTGTGTGTGATATTAGTGATACTATTCAATAATTTCCACACTTTATCAGGTCACATTTTTTTTTTTTTGGAGATAGGAATAAATATGGATCTCTTCCAGCCAGTTGGCCAGGAAGTTGTCCTTTGGATTTCTTGGCACAACCTTGTTAGCACGTTGAGGGTATCATTTGTTTATGGAAATATGTCAACTGGTAAGCTGTCAACTCCTGAGGTCTTGTGTTTTGCCAATTCCTTAAGAGAAGTATGAACTTCCTCCTTCATCCCCATTGGCTCTTGATCATATATTGTTTCATGAAATTGTTCTGTGTCAGTAAATTCTTTTTGGTACAGTGACGCTGTATACTCCTTACATACTTCTTTCAATGCTTTTTGGATCATTTAATATTCTGCCCACAGCATCCTTAAGTATTACAACTCAAGGCTTGAGTTTGTTCTTCAGTTCCTTCAGCTTAAGAAATGCTGAGTGAGACTCCAGCTGAGACCAATAGCTGCTCATTAGTTTGCTCAAGCAATGAAACCACACCTGGGACAGCTTCTGCAATTGGAACCATCACATGGTAACATCTTCATAATCCAATGTAATTCTCCACAATCCACCTGTTTTTATTTTTATTTTTTTTTATTATTCTCATCTTTATTAGTAGGAGTAATAGTACTTCCCACACTAAAGAATCTTAGGATGAAAAAGGCACTAAAGAATAAATAGTAAAACAATGTTAAAAGCTCTATTTCATTTAGTCAGCAATTTACTGACTTTGTATTATGTGCGAGGCACTATCCAAATGGGGCAGACAGAGCAGAGTAAGGTCGTCAGTCAGCACAGCTCTTGATTGCATATAGTTTACTTCATAGTGGAAAGCTGTAACTCAACAGAATCATTTGCCTTAGAGTAAATTCCAATCCTGGAGATTCCATGTGTGTCAGAACAGTACTGGGTTCTGTAAGTTTTCAATTGTTAAAAAAAAACCTATCATCAGACCTTTCTTGCAAGGTGCCCCAGGGTGGGCAAGAACTACCAATCTTTCTGTTACTGGTCCACGCGTAAATGAAAGATTGTACAAATCAATGTATATGGATGAAGCATACTGTAAAGGTATTATATGAAAATCAAGAAAAATTTATACCAAAAAAATTCTAAAAGTTCTCTATGTGGTTGCACGGCAGCATCTTCCATGAAACAAGAGCAAAGGGCAGACGCCCAGGTTTCATTCTTCCTTCCTCTCAGCTCTACCAGGCAGATTTGGATTCAGGTGAGTTTAGGGTTGGCACGTAGGCCAATTTTATTTTTGTAAAATGTGCCGGTGGTGCATCCAGGTTTGTTTGAAGGTTCTGCTAGTCTGTCCTCTAGCTTATTCAAGGTATTGTGACCCTCGCAAGTTTGCCAGGGAAGGGTGCGCATCACGATCCCGCCGCCGGAGTGGCCAGCCCGAGCGACCTTAGCGGGCGGCAGGGGATGTAAAGGGCCATTGAGGCCAAACCCACGGTCAGCAGTGCCTTCTGCAGCGGGGAGGTGGGGATGTGCGCGGGATAGAGCAGGCCAGCGCCATGGCTCCTGGCCCTGAGGGGCACAGCTGCAACAAGCCGCGAGGACTGGGGAGCCAGCGGAGGGGATGCACAGGCTGGTCGCTGAAATGTCATCCTGTTTTTATTATTATAAGCCAAATAGATGAGTAGAATGGGAATGATGAAGGAATTACCACCCCTGTATCCTCCAAGTCCTAGATGATGTTGAGTGTCATTGATTCGAATATAATTCATCTGATCCCTAGAAACGATGCATGTGAATCTTGTCTTATCCTGTACCATCCTTATGAACTCAGATATTCTCAAGGCCATTGACAGTCACTGTGTCAATCCATTTTGTTGAAATGTTCCTTCGCCCCACCCCACCTCCAACCCCGATCTGGACTTTGCTGACAGATACCCAAAGCATGTGAGATGAGGTTTCATCATATCTGCCTCTAAAGAGCATCATAATTTCCTTTCTCCAACAGACTTGTTTGTTCTTTTGGCAGGCCAGGGGAATCTGTACTCTCCATGAACACAATTCAAAGGCATCTAGTTCTTCTGTCATCCTTAGTCACTGAACTTTCAAGCAACTGACAATACCATGGCTTGTGTGAGGTGCATCTCAATCTTCAAATTCACATCTTTGCTCTTTACAAGTTTGAGAGGTCCTTGACAACAGACTTCTCCCAGTGCAATCCATCTTGTGATTTCTTGACTACTGTTGTCATTGGTATTGACTGTGGGTCCAAGTAAAACAAAATCGTTGACTTGATCTTTTCTTGATCTATCATGATGTTGCCTATTGGTCCAGGAGAGGACTTTTGTTTTATTGATGTTGAGATGTCATTCATATTGAAGACTGTAGTCTCCGATGTTCTACAGCAAGTGTTTAAAGTCCTCTAAACTTTCAGCAAGTAAGGTTGTGTCATTTGCATAACTTGCATTTACTCACTTTAAACCCTATATTTATTGTTCCCTTCCTCTATTCAAACAACTGCTTCTTGGTTTTGTATGAGCACAATTAAGTGTTTGGGGAATTCCCATTCTGGAATTCTCAATGTTAGCCAAACTTTGTTATGATTCACACAGCCAAATGCCTTTGCATAGTCAATAAAACACAAATAATCATCTTTCTGGTTTTCTCTGATTTCAGCCACAAACCATATGACATGAGCAATGATATCACTCATGTCACAGCCTCTTCCAAATTCAGCTTGAATTTCTGACAGTTCCTTAATGAGATATTATAGTTCCAACCATTTTAAAATTATTTCCATCAAGTTTTTACATGAATTATTTAAGTTACTGTTCAATAATTTCCACATTCTGTTGAATCACCTTTTTGGGGGGATGGGAACAAATATGGATCTCTTTCTGTTGGCCAAGTAGTCTTCCAAACTTCTTGACTAGTGAGCATGTCCAGAGCTTCATCTATTTACTGGATCATGTCAACTGATATTCCATCAATTTCTGGGGCTTATATTTTTACCAATGCTGTCAACATAGCTTGAAATTCTTCCTTCAGTCCTATTCATAGTTTTTTTATCATATGCTACTTCCTGAATGGTTTAAGTGTCAATCAATTATTTCAGTCAAATGACTCTGTATTCCTTTCATCTTTGGAAGCTTCTCAGATCATTCAAGATTTTGTCTACAGAATCTTTCAGTATTGCAAATTGAGGCTTAAAATGTGTTCTTCGAATCTTTCAACTTGAGAAATGCCAAGCATGTTCTTTCTTTTTTGGCATTCTAACACCAGATATTTGCACATTCTGTTATAATCCCTTGCTTTGTTTTCTCAAATAGCACTATTTACTTCAATCCCTCCAAGAATGTGCTATTGCTTTCGGTGTACTATTTTTTCTATTTAGAGGCAGTACTAATGGTTTTCACTGCTTTTCCTACCATCAGAACCCTTATTCTACATGTCATGAGACACAGTGTAGGGGTTCTTGTAGTTATCGAGTATGTCTATTCAAATTATGCATTCTGTAATTAGGGAAATCACCAGTGGATAGAATTGGGAACCCACTAGACCAACTGTTAGATGGGTCTGAGCTAAGACTCGATTAATAACTTGACTTTCATATGCTCCAATTCTGATGGCTCAGATTGATATTTTGGGTCTCCTACAATTAGTGTCAGTTCAGAGTCAGTGTCCAGTAACTCTTGAAAAGTTTAGTTCTTTTCTCTTCTTTCCTAACAGATTAGTTATTGTCTTAAAAATCTACAGAGTAATTATTCTATATTCTTTGGGGAAAGATGAGAGAAAGATTAATAGGATACATTCTTGGCAATATCACAGGGTTCTCCCTCAACAGAATATGGGTTCCCCTGTATTTAAAGGGTTCTGATCCCTGACATCCAAGCAGATATATGCACACCCATGTTTATTGCAACTTTGTTCAAAACAGCAAGGAGTTAGAAACAACCTAAGTGTCCATCAACAAATGAATAGACAGAGAAGCTGTGGTATATTCACACAATGGAATACTACGCTGCATTGAAAAACAAGGAACTCATGCAATATTATCCAAAATGGATGACTCTGGAGGACATTATGCTGAATGAAGTATCTCAGTCACAAAAGGACAAATACTGCATGGTGCCACTGTTGTGAAAAAGGACTGACATGGGGTTGGGGAGAGATTAAGAAAAATGGGTTCAATAATGTATACTGCATTGAAACAGATGAAGGAGCAAACTGTTTAAAAGGGATATGTGATTAGGTATTTTTGTCATGACTGGAGTCATGAAGGCTACATGGTGGAGTGGCCCTGGGGGAGGGTTTGTAAAACAATGAAAGAATTTTTCTTTTACTTTTCCAAGAGTGTAGTGTTCTGGGGGGAGGGTTGGGAGGGGAGAAAAGTGCAACAATGAATGAATGGAAATCCAAAGTCTCTGTAAATTTTTACTGGAATTAATAATAAATTTAAATAAAACAATAAAAAAGGGTTCTGATCCAAGTCTTTTTTTTTCCTTGTTGTGTACCATCAGATCAGACTGGCACAAGAGAAGATTGCCCCTCCTTCTCCAGGTGGAGCATCTGGTGGATTCAAATTGCACACCTTTGGAACTGGAGCACAGCTTCTTGCTAGTAGGCCACCAGAGCTCCCATTTAAAGGGCTCTATAAACTGGCTCATCTTAGAACTGATTGGAGGGCTGTGACTCTATTTTGACAATTCTTATTAGACTGCTGTCACTTGATCCAGAAATCTTGAATTCTTTTGCTTTCAGAGATCAAGAAAATAGAGATATCCTGTCTAAGTAGTCAGCACAATGGCCACTAGAGTCAGCCTATTTTCTGAGTACTGCAGTCCATGATGGTTAACTATACTCACATTTTCTTAGTTGATTATGTGCTGCAACTTCACCTCTACCAATATGGGGTACAATCAGCCCCACTGTGGTTGTTGTCTTTTTAAGTGCCGTCGAGTTGAATGTGACCCACAACAACCCTATGAACAACAGATCTGAACCCTGTTCTATCCTGTGGCATTCTCACACTTCCTGATACACTAGAGCCAATGGCGGCAGTCACTGTGTCAATCCACCTGGTTGAGGGTCTTCTTCTCCTTCACCAACTCTGCCTTTGCAAGCATGATGTTCCTCTCCAAGAAATATCTTCTCCTAGTAACATGCCCAAAGCATGTGAGATGAAGCTTTATAATCTTGACCTCCAAGGAGTATTCTGTCTGCACTTTCTCTAAAACGTATTTTTTTTAAAATCCATGAGATGTTCAAAAATCTTCTCCAACACCATAGCTCAAAGGCATTAATAATTCTTCTGTGATCCTCATTCACTGTCCAACTCAGATGCGTAGCAAGTGATCGGAAAGACCATACCTGGAATCAGATGCATCTTAGTGCTCAAACTGGCATCATGCTCCTCAATAATATGGAGAGGTCCCTGACTACACTTTCTCACTGCAATACATCTTCTGATTTCCTGACTTCTGGTATCAAGGGTGTTGACTGTGGATCCAAGAAAGATGAAGTTGTTGACAGTTTCAATCTTTTCTCCATCTAATATGATGTTGCCTGTTGGTCCAGTGGTAAGAATCTTTGTTTTCTAAATGTTGAGCTGCAATCCATATTGAAGTCTGTATTTTTTTATCTTCTGCAACAGGTGCTTCAAGTCCTCCTCACTTTCAGCAAGCACAGTTGTGTCAGCTGCATAATGAAGATCACTGATGAATCTGAATCTTCCTTTGATCCTGATGCCACATTCTTCTTCATTGAGTCTAGCTTTTCTAATCATTTGCATAGCATACACACAAAAAAAGATATGGAGAGAGAATACTGATGGACTTCCTTCTTAATTTTAAACCATGCAGTGTTCACCCGCTCTGTTTCACGTAACAGTCTCCTAGTCCACACACAGGTGTTGTGTGAGCACAAGTAAATGCTCTGGGACTCCCATCCTTCTCAATGTCAATTTGTTATGATCCACACAGTTAAATGCTTTTGCACAGTCAATAAAGTATACATGGACATTCTTCTGGTATTCTTTACTTTCAGTCAGGATTCATCTGACATCAGCAATGATATACCTGGTGCTATGGCCTCTTCTAAATCCTGCTTGAACTTCTGGAAGTTTCCTATCCATGTACCATTCTAGCCATTTTTAAATGACCTTCAGCAGTATCTGGCTTGCATGTGATAGTAGTGATATTGTTTGATAGTTTCCACAATCTGTTAGATCATCTTTCTTGGGGATGGGAACTAATATGGACCTCTTCCAATCTACTGGCCAGACAGCTGTCCTCCAAACTTCCTGGCATAGCCTGGTGAGTGTAGCCAGGGCTGCATCTGTTAACTGAAACAAGCCAACTGGTATTCCATCGATTCCTGGGGCCTTTTTTTGCCAATGCTTTCAGTGCAGCTTCAGCTTCCTTCTTCATTCCTATTGGCTCCTGCTCATATAGTACTTCCTGAAATTTTTTTAGTGTCAGTCTGTTCTTTTTAATACAGTGACTATGTGTATTCCCTGTATCTTCTTTTTATGCTTCCTGGGTCATTCAATACATTGCCCATAGCAATGTATCTTTCAATACTGCAACCCAAGACTTAAACTTTGCAGTTCTCTAAGCTTGAGAAAATGCAAAAACAACTTCTTCCATTTTTATTCTCCAATTCTAGGTCTCTGCACATTCCATTACAGTACTTTTGTTTGTCTTCTTAAACTGCCCTTTGAAACCTTCTGTTCCGCTCTTTTACTTTGCATGTTTTCCTGTTTTGGCTTCTCAACACGCTAGTGCAATTTTCAGAGTTTCTTCTGACGCCCATATCAGCTTTTTCTTTCTCCTGTGTCTTTGTAATGATTATTTGTTCTCTTCATGGATGATACCCTTAATGAAATCCCACAACTCATCTGGTCTTCAATCATTGGTATTTAATACTTCAAACTTAAAGAAGATTTTGAAATTCAGGTGGAATAGACTCAAGATCATGTTCTGGTTCTCATGGACTTACTTTCATTTTCTTTAGCTTCAATCTGAACTTGCACCTTAGTAATTGATGGTCTAGGTTTGACTGTTAAGTTTCTCCAATGATTCCCTCCACAAATGTAGTCAATCTGATTCCTATGCAGTCCGTCAGGTCAGGTTCATGTGTAAGGCTGTTGTTTGTGTTTTTTGGTGTCTTAATACATGTAGAGTAGCTCTTCCATAGGAGGCCTACACGCCGCCATGTCTCTAGTGATCCCAGAGAAGTTCCAGCACATTCTGCAAGTACTCAACACTAACATCGATGGGCGGCAGAAAATAGCCTTTGCCATCACTGCCATTAAGGGTGTAGGGCGAAGATATGCTCATGTGGTGTTGAGGAAAGCAGACACTGACCTCACCAAGAGGGCAGGAGAGCTTACTGAAGAGGAGATGGAGAGTGTGATCACCATTATGCAGAATCCACGCCAGTACAAGATTCCAGACTGGTTCTTGAACAGACAAAAAGATGTGAAGGATGGGAAATACAGTCAGGGTTTGGCCAGTGGTCTGGACAACAAGCTCCGTGAAGACCTGGAGCGACTGAAGAAGATCCGTGCCCACAGAGGGCTACGCCACTTTTGGGGCCTTCGAGTTCAAGGCCAGCACACCAAGACCACTGGCCGTCGGGGCCGTACTGTGGGTGTGTCCAAGAAGAAATAAGTCTGTAGGCCTCATCTGTTAATAAATAGTTTATACATCTTAAAAACAAAACACATGTAGAGTAGTTGTCCCCACTGTACAACCTGACTTACATAAAATAGTAATCACAGCAGTTTCAATGATACTAGAGCTCCCTTCACAAATGTGTTCCTCACTGTTGTGGAAAAAGTTGCCCTCTGCGTATTGAATGCATAGGTCTATGAGTCTCACTTGATAAATCCATTTTAATATATGTCTCAACTAATGGACATATAATACATGTTTGTATATATAATATGTGGAATTTTCTATATAACCAATTTATAGAAAGGAAATGTTTGTGAAGGGATTTTTTTTTACCTCCAAATTTCCTTACAAATGAAAATTTACATAGCAAACCAGATTCACATTTTTGCATAGATCATTCTGTGACATTGGTTATAATTTCTGTAATGTGTCAGTATTTCCATTTATTTAGGCACTCCCTTGCTTTAAGTTTTGCTTTGTTTGGTAAATCCTTACTTTGTCTATTTATAGAGTTGATTCTTTTTTTTTTTTTTTAGTTGATTCTTTAGGGGAACACACATTCCTCACAGACAGGAGTTTGTTTGGTAAGACAATTTAGTAATAAATAAACTGAAAGGTGACTTCCAGCAGTGAGCTGTTTTTCTTGTCTTTCTTAAATCATAAAGTCTGGTCTTTGTTTGAAATTTGAAGTTTTGTTCTACATTTTTATCTTCTTTGAGAACTGATATTGTATCCCTGATCAAAATGCTAGGTAGTAGCACCTGTGGGTATGTAATAGGTGGAAAAAATACTGTACTTCTGGTCTCAGGTCAGAAGAGGTGACTTGTGTATGCTGTTAGCCTTGTTTATTAATTTATTTTTTTTAATCTTTTGTTTTTCTTTTGCTCAAGACTGGAAGAGATCAGTAGTTTTATATCAGATTACTCCTTATCAAACAATGGTGTAGAACAAATGTACAAGGAGCTGGAGTCAGAAAATCAAAAGGGATGAACTTGCGCAGCATTTTTCTTTTTTTAACTGACATTTTAATGAAAGTTTATAGAGACTTTGTATTTACATTCATTCATTGTTGCACATTTTCCTCCCTGCCCACCTCTCCCCCTAGATGGTTTTTCTCTTTGAAAAGTAAAAACAAACAAACAACTTTCATTATTATACAATCCCCCCTTCCCCAAGTCTACTCCCCAATGAAGCTCCCATTCTGGACTTTTCTTTCTGGGTTTTCAGTGGCAGTCAGTCACATGAGAGGAAGAGATTGCTCATCCTTCCCCCATAGCAGCCTATGGATCTGAACCACAAGCCTTTGGGATTGCAGTTCTTATCACTAGGCCACCAGAGCTCCCACAGAGATAGTTGTTGTTGTATGCCATCAAGTCAGAACTGACCCATAGCTGAACCTCCAGTGGGTTTTCAGAAGCAGTAATCACATGGGAGGAGACTGTCCACCTTTTCCTGAGGAGCAGTTGGTGGATTTGAACTGCATGCCTTTGGAATCACAGTGTAGATTCTTACCATTAGGCCATCAGAGCTCCTGCAGAGTAAGTCATTGTTAGGTGCCATAGAGTCAATCAGAACTTATAGCGACCTTATGAATAGTTACCTGACACTTGCCCTATCCTGTGGAGCAAGGAGATGCTGAATAGTTTAAAATCAGGCAAGTTTTGTCTATTTGTAGAACTTTTTAAAAATCACGTCTTTTTTTAAAAAATTTAATGTTCTTCTTCCTGGGTCATATTTTGTACATAACCGCTTGGAGGTCACTGGGACTTAAGCTATTAAAGATCTAGAAGTAAAAATAGGTGGTGGGGTTAGGTCCAGGGACATTCAGCAGTGTTTCATAAAGCATCTGCTCTGCAATGCCCCAGATAATGCTCCAGTGTTATCGCAACAGAGCCTCTTCAGGCATTTTCAGTTTGAAATCAGATGAATGTGGAAGAGATAATGATTTTATAGGGGAGAGTAGTTTAGCAAATATAAATGGAATAGTCTCTTCAGATAAGATTTAAATGGCTGATTCTTTTGGCAGAAGTGATTCAACAGAATTTGGGGTCCCAGTATTTCAGGCTAACTGGTTATCTATCTTTATGTCCCTGTACCAAGTTTCAGGATTACATTTCTTCACAATCAATTCCCTAACGTTAACTTCAGACATCATATGAGGTGGGAATTCAAATTGTGTTGTAGTTCTGTCACTCTTATTATAAGATTCTAAAGTCATGAACCTAAGACTCTTGGTTTGGTTTTGGCAGTATTAGCTGTTACAGGAAACAAGGTTTCTTTCAGAGCACAAGTAGCAAGTTCTAGGTCTTTTATGTGGTACTAAGCTGGGACTCTGACACTATGAGCTTATCTTTTTATTTCTAGGGCCAACCAACCAGTTTCCTTACACTTCTCATGCTGACTTTATTGGGGGAAGAAAAAGTATTAAATATGCATAATCACCCAGCCATTTCTTTCTCATAAATAGTCGTTTACTGTGGTAATATTTTTGCATACTTCTATCACCCACTCATACCACAAATCAGCAATATACTCTTGACTTTATTATTAGCACCTTTAAGACTAGCTGGATTTTGAGAGCCCGTTCAAAAAATTTATCCTTATAATTTTATTCCTCTAGAATCACAGTAGGCTAGGTTCACCAAAGGAGCAAAATTAGTGAAACATGTTGTTGTTGTTATGTGCCGTCAAGTCGTTTACGACTCATAGCGACCCTATGTACAACAGCCCTAAACCCTGCTCTATCCTGTGCCAATCTCATTGCCTCTGACACACCCATCCCGATTACCCCAGTCACTGAATCAGTCCACCTCATAGAGGGTCTTCCCCTCCTGCGCTGTCCCTCCACTCTATCCAGCATGATGTCCCTCTCTAAAGACCTGTCTCTCATTACAACATGTCCAAAGTATGTCAGGCGAAGCCCCAGAATCCTTGCCTCCAAGGAGCAGCCTGGTTTAACCCTCTCTAGGATGAATCTGTTTGTTTTCTTGGCAGTCCATGGTACATTCAATACTCTTCTCCAGCACCACAGCTCAAAGGCATCAACTCTCCTTCTGTCCTCCCTAGTCATTGTCCAACTCTCTGATGCATAATAAGTGATTGCAAAAACCATGGCCTGTATCAGGCGCACCTTAGTCTCCAGAGAGACACCATTGCTCTTGAATACTTTAGAGAGGTTCCTAACAGCAGACTTTCCCATTGCAATACGTTTTTTGATTTCCTGGCTACTGGTGCCAAGAGTGTTGACTGTGGAGCCGAGCAAACTGAAGCGGTGAACAATCTCAATCTCTTCGCCATCCATCCTGATGCTACTGTTTGGTCCAGTGGTGAGAATTTTTGTCTTCTTGACACTGAGCCTCAGTCCATATTGAAGGCTGCAGTCCTTGACCCTCTGCAGTAAGTGCATGAGGTCCTCCTCAGTTTCAGCGAGCAGGGTTGTGTCATCTGCATAACACAGATTGCTGATAGATCGTCCACCAATCCTAACGTCTCGCTTCTCCTCATAGAGCCCAGCCTCCTGGATATTCTGCTCTGCATACAGGTTGAAAAGGTATGGAGACAGGACACATCCCTGGCATACACTCTTCCCAATTTTGAACCATGCAGTGTTGCCCTGCTCTGTTCTGACGACTGCCTCTTGGTCCAAGTATAGGTTTCGCATTAGCACGATTAAATATTTAAAGAGTGATTCAATTCAAGGCTATGCCCCACATAGTTGTGAGGGCTGGCAAGCCCCTATCCAAGGGTCAAGTGTCAGGCTGGGGGCTTCTGATTCATATGGCTGAGGGTCTGACAAACTCAAAATCAGCAGATCAGATAGAAAATTGCTGACTCATGTGACTGTGTAAAATGGCAAATCCCACAATCTGCAGGTTGAGTAGCAGCAGTCAGCTAGCTTATGTTCCACCAACTGAACGCTGGAGGCTGACAAGTCGGAAACAGGATTCAGAACAAGTGTGAGCCTATCAGACACAGGTCATATCTCTGAGGAAATACCCTTACAAATGATTGGCTGATGGTAGCAAATCACATCATGAAAGTGAAATGAGATCACTGATAACTTGAATGTTTTTTCTCCATTTATCATGCTGTTGCTTAATGGTGAAATTGTGAGGATTTCTGTTTTCTTTACACTGATGTGTAAGCCATACTGAAGGCTGTAGTCTTTGCTCTTCTCCAATAAGTACTTAGGTCAGATTCTCTTTTAGCAAGTAAGCCTGCAAAGTCATTAACATCTGTCCACCCACCAATTTTGTCTAGCCCAGTATCAATAACTCATCCCTGGGTTGGCCATTATTTCCAACAACAACAACAAAAACCCTTTTCAAACCCTTAGTATTTTTGTATCTTTATCATTTTTCTGGCCTATGTGTAACCCTTCCAATAATTTTCCAGTGCTTAAGAGCACAATCAAAATTCCCTAGGCTGATATAAAAGATCTACCATGATCTGGAAGCTCTGCAATCTTTCTACCCACTCCCAGAAGAGGCTCAGGGTCCAGAGACACAACAACCAATTTGTCTCATGTTGTTTCATTTAGATTCCAACTGAAGGCAAATCCTGTCTCCTTTATTCCAAATTCTTATTCTTCTACAGTGTGGAAGCTCTAGAGGGCCGGGGGTAAAAAGCTTTGCTGCAATCCCAAAGGCACGTGGTTTAAATCCACCAGCTGCTCCATGGGAGAAAGACAGACAATCTCCTCTCACATGATTTACTGCCTCTGAAAACCCACACTGCAGGGTCAGCTATAGATTAGTTCTGACTCGACAAGGACACAAGAACAACAAATAGTATGGGTGGGAGGGAGCTTTAGTACAGTTTTATATTTATAATGCAGATTTTACAGCATTTTTTTTAAATTAAAAAACCCACAAAGAATTGGGGGAACCCCAAGCCCCACTGGTAGACTCATGATATCACTTCTTCAAATCTTTTTAATGATGTCATGTTATTTGGAGCCTTCTGGTGCTTGCTTTTTTCCCCCCACTAAAACTCATCCATGTTGATTTTTATACATTTCACCCATTTAAAAAAAAAAACCACAAACCAACTGTTTCATGTATGAATATACCATGATTTATCCATTCTCTGAAAATGAACATTTCTGCCCTTTCCAAATATTTGCAATTACAGACAATGCTGCATTGAATAATATTTTTCTATAAGTTATTTTATACATATGAGAATTTCTAGGAATACATGTCTAGGAATAGAACAGCTGAGTCAAACAGGATAAGCATCTTTAAACTGTTGTAATTTTTCTGTTAGTTACACATCCAAGTTCTCTTTACTCCCTATCACAGGGAATACAGACGTTCCAAAAGCAGAGCCAGAACTCAATACAATCTCTCACCCCTTGCCATCAAATCTGCCACAAATCAAAACTCTACTCAAAGTGACTTAATTTATCTCAATTGTGTAATGTCTTCGAATATTTTCAAAGCAGAAATTATTACTTTTAATTATGGCATTAATATAATACATAGTTGCATTTTTGTGTCTAACCTTTTTACAAGGTTTATAGTAAAAGGTCATTGCAAAAACAGGAAGGAAAAAAGACTAAGATGGATGTCAGTACAGACTCTGAATATTGCACTAGACTGTCAAGAAGTCAAAGCAAAGGGAAGAAATCAGTAAGTTAAGAAGTTAAACAAAAGATTCCAAAAGGTAGCTTGCGAAGACAAAACAAAGTATTATAATGAAATGTGCAAAGAACTGGAGTCAGAAAACCAAAAGAGATGGACTCAGCTGGCATTTCTTAAGCTGAAAGAAGAACAAATTCAAGCTTTGAGTTGCAATATTTAAGGATGTTATGGGCAAGATACTGAATGTTCCAGGAAGCATTAAAAGAAGATGAAAGGTGTACACAGAGTTGATGTACCAATAAGAATTGGCTGACAAGTTAGAATTTCATGAAACAACATATGATCAAGGGCCTATGGTGATGAAGGAGGAAGTTCAAGCTGTTCTGAAGGAACTGGTTTAAAACAAGGCCCGAGGAATTGATGAAATACCAACTAACATAATTCAACAGGCAGGAGCTACCCTGGATGTGCTCACCATGTTGTACCAGGAAATCTGGAGGCCAACTACCTGGCCAACTGACTAAAAGAGATCCATATTTGTTACCATTCCAAATAAGGGTGACCTGATAGAATGTGGAAATTATTGAACAAATTCTGCTGAAAATTATCCAAAATCAATGGGAATAGTACATCATCAGAGAACTACTAGAAAAACAGGATGAGTTTAGAGGAGGCCATGGCATCAGATGCCATTGGCATTAATGCCAATGCTAGATGGATCTTAGGTAAAAGCAGAGATTACCAGAGGAAAGTCTATATGTGTTTTTTCATTGACTATGCAAAGGCATTTGACTGTGTGGATCACAACAAACTGTGGCTGACACTGGGAAGAATGGGAATCTCAGAACACTTGATTGTGCTAATGTGAAACCTAGACCTGGACAAGAATAAGTTGTCAAAACAGAGCAAGAAAACACTGCAAAAGCAGGAAAGGAGTGCATCAGGGATGTGTCCTGTCTCCAAACCTTTTCAATCTATATGTGGAAAAGATCATTTGGAAGGCTGGACTTTATGAGGAGGAATGTGGAATCAAGATTAGAGGAAGACTCATCAACAACCTATGTTACGCAGATGACACAACCTTGCTTGTCGAAACTGAGAGGACCTGAAGCATTTGCTACAGAAGGTCAAGGACTATAGTCTTCAATATGGACTGAATCTTTCCATCAAGAAGACAAAGATTCTCACCACTGGGCCAACTGGCAGCATCATGATACATAAGAAGAGACTGAGGTTGCTAACAACGTCAGCTTGCTCGGCTCCACAATCAACACTCTTGGCACCAAAAGCCAGGAAATCAAAAGACAAATTGCTGTGGGGAAACCTAAGGTCAGGGACCTCTCCAGAAAACTGAAGAGCAACGATGTCAGTCTGGAAACTAAGGTGCACCTGATCCAAGCCATGGTCTTCTCAATTTCTTGCTATGCATCAGAAAGCTGGACAATGATGAGGAATGACAGAAGGAGAATTGATGCCTTGGGAGTTGTGGTGCTGGAGAAGAATACTGAATATATCATGGACTACCAAGAGAACAAATAGACTTATTCTGAGTCAGTGAAACCAGACTACTCCTTTGAGACTAGGATTTTGAAGCTCTGTCTCCAATATCTGGGGCATGTGGTTAGGAGGGATCAGTCCTTAAGAGAAGGACATCAGGCTTACAAGGGTGGAGGAACAATGTCGGAGAGGAACACCCTGGATGAGATGGATTGACTCAGTAACTTGGGTAATGGAGTAGGCTTATCGGAGACAGTGAGACTGGCTCAGGATAGAGTAAAGTTCAGTGCTATTGAACATAGGGTCGCTATGAGTCGCAAGTGACTCAGCAACACACAACAACATTACCAAAGCTCAGAAGAATCAACTTTGCATGTCTCATACATAGTACATTTCTCCACCTTTTCAGCAGCCCATACGCTTACCCGAGTTCAACCAGCATACGGGAATGAGTCAAAATGGCAACATACATACCGTAGAGATCGGGATTGCTGCGGATATACAATCTTACAAAATTTTTTCCAGGTATTGGCAAAAGAGACCCTTTTATTCTGTCAAAGACCTAGAAAACAACATAGCAGTAAGCCTACTGAAGATTTTCCTAAGTTTAATAAATTCAATTATTAAAAAACTGACAAGTATTAGAGCTTGTATGCTGTTGTTCTTGATGTTAGGTGCTGCTGAGCTGAGTACAACTCCTAGTGACCTATGAACAACAGATCTGAACCCTGTCCTAACATGTGCCATCCTCACAATCTGACACACTCAAGCCTACTGCTGAAGTCACTGTGTCAGTCCACTTGGTTTAGGATCCTCTATCTTTCCAAGTACGATGTCCTTTTCTAAGAAATAGCTTCTCCTAACAACAATGCCCAAAGTATGTGAGATAAAATGTCATTATTTTTACTTTGTATGAATACAGCATTTTTTCAAATAGTAATAGCTCTTTAGGGAGCACTCGTGGCTTAGTGGTGAGGACCTGCACTGCCAGCACAAAGGAACACAGTTCAAATCTACCAGCTACTCTATGAGGAAAAATAAGGGCAATCTCATCTCATATAATTTATTGCCTCTGAAAAACTACTGGAGGGTTAACTATGGGTAGGTTCTAACATGATGGTATGCAATAACAATAACAGCTCTTTACTTTTGTAAAATCATTCCTAAGATAGAGGGGCTTTTATATTATTTGGTTGTTTAATCAATGGAAGAAACAAGTCTCCAACACATGTAAAAGGGAAGGTGAAACTAGTTTACAAACCTGGTAAGTATCCACATCAAAAAATGTCTGATAATATTCAAATGTCCAGAAGGGGGAGCTTTTCTTCTGTCCAGCGAGTAACTGTTCAAAACAAAGTAAACATAATGAACATAGAAGCAATTTGCTAATTCCAGCTACGCATAGACACAGCAACAGAGACAGAGAGATAGAGCGACAGAGCAAGAGTGAGAGCGAGAGAGAGAGAAAGAGAATACGCACAAGAGCAATCTATTTAATGAAAAATTAAGATATGGAAAAGATCAGACTCCTTAATCATAAACCATTTCTGCAACAGACACACTTGATATCAACTAGCATCAATTTTGAAGTCCTAGCAAGTCTTTTACTAAATAGCTTTGGCAAATCAGTGTATTTTTCTAAGTTATCTTTACTGTTGTCAGTTATCTTCAAGTTGATTTCAATTCATGATGATCCTGTGAGACAGAGTAAAATTTCCCCATAGAGTTTTCAAGGTTATGACCTTTTGGACACATAGCCTATCTTTCAAGGTGCCTCTGAGTGGATATGAACCCAACTTTTTTGCTAGTAGTTAATGGTTCGTATCACCTAAGGCCTAACACTCTCACTGCTACTGAGTCAGAACTGCCTCATAGCTGACCCGCCACTGGATTTCCAAAGCTATAAACTAATCAGGAGGAGACAGGAGACTGTCCAGCTTTCTTCCTTGAAGTAAGTGGTGGAAACTTTGGATTACCAAGACAACTCCCTACTCAGTACGCCACCAGAGCTACCTTTGGACTAACAAGGTCTGTATTACAGGATTACAGATGTAATGTCTATTAAAGACATTAAAATTAAGTAGTTTATACAGTGGATCAGGACAAGGAAGCATCAACCTGGGAAGTATTGAAAAAGGACAATATGGCTACCGCAATTAGCAAACAGGTACAGGTTTTATTTAACTGTTCAAAAAGAGGGGCAACAAATAAAAGGGAAAAGGAGAATGGAGAAAACCACTGGGACAGCAGAGATTAATGGACAGATGGTGAGGGGGTGAAGAATAGCTAAGGTATAAGGACATATATTGAGACAGAGTGACAAAAGGCATTGATCAATAATGAATGATTGATTACATAATACACAAGTACATGAATGAGGTGGGTCTGATTCAGGCCATAGTTTTTCCAATCACTTGTTATGCATCTGGGAGCTGGACAATGAATAAGGAGACAAAAGAATTGATGCCTTTGAGCTATGGTGTTGGAGAAGAGCACTGAACATCCCATGGACGGCCAAGAGAACGAACAGATATGTCTTGGAGACAGTATAGCCAGAGTGCTCTTTGAGGCAAGAATGATGAGGCTTTGCCTCACATATTTTGGGCATGTTCCTTGGAGGGGCTATTCCTTGGAGAAGGACATGATGCTGGGAAGGGCTAAGGGTCAGTGAAGGAGAGGAAGATCCTCAGCCAGGTGGACTGCCATGGTAACTTCCACAAATGGGCTTTTGTGGTCTCAGGAAGTGTGAGGGTGGTACAGGACAGAACATGGTTCAGACCTTTTGTTCAAAGGGTCACTATGAATCATACTCGAGTTGATGGCACCTAAAACAACAACAACAATTATACATACACACATCACAGTCACTGTTGTCAAACTGGCTCTATATGTACAACACTGTAAATGTCATTTCCCATTTTTATTCAAGATCTTTACCACTGTTACCACCTGAATTCTCAAAAATTTGATAGTTTGGTTTACTCTAAAGTACTAAAAACTTAAAATATTACTGCTATGACACAAAAAAAATTAGAACATAACACATAACTGGAACATGTACAGAGTATGAATCTAGAAAAACTGGAAGTTGTAGAAACAAAGACTGATACTTAAAATTTTAACTGACATCTTAGGCATTAGTGAGCTGAGAGAGACTGGTAATGGTCATTCTGAATAAAACAATTGTATAATTTATTATGTCAGGAATAATAAACTGAAGAGGAATAGTGTTGCATTCATAGCTATAAAGGGCATTTCAAGATCTAACCTTGGATGTGAGGGCGATGCGGCTGTGACATCTGTCACCCCACTGATTGCAAGGGTTGATTTGGCTGATCTGGCCGGCTGGGTGGTGTTCCCCTCTCCTCTCACCGATCCATGTGCATCCCTCCTGAAGCTGTGCGCTCAGTTGAAGAGGACAACCATTCCCGATAGAATCAACACCGCCCTTCGCTCAAGAGTACATGAGTAGCTGAGCTCCCCTGCTAGAACCTCCAGACAAGCTCTCTAGATGTATCTTGAATTACATTAATGAGATTACAAAGTCAGAGGAGAAAGAAAACAACAAAATGGATGATGGCTGATGGCCTAAAATTTGCACTAGAATGTTAAGAGGCCAAACAAAGGGAAGCAATGTAAAAGAGATGAACAGGAGATTTCAAAGGGCAAGCTGGAGAAGACAAAGCAAAGTATTATAATGAAATGTGCAAAGAATTGTAGTTAGAAAAACAAAAGAGAAGAACTTGTTCAGCATTTCTCAAGCTTAAAGAGCTGGAAAAAAAAAATTTAAGCCCTAAGCTGTAATACTGAAGGATTCTACGAGCAAAATCTTGAGTGATGCAGGAAGCAACAAAAGATGGAAGGAGTACAGTTACTGTACCAAAATGAACTTGTCACCACTGAGCCATTTCAGAGAGTAGCATATAACTAAGAACCAATGACAATGAAGGAAAAGGTTCAAACTATATTGAAGACATTGGCAAAAAGTGAGACACTAGAAGTTGATGGAATACCAATTGACATGTTTCAACAAATGCAGCACTGGACATGATCACTAGTCTAAGTTAAGAAATTTGGAAGTGAGGGAGCTCTGGTGGCCTAGTGGCAAGAAGCTGCACTGCAATCCCAAGGCGCATGGTTCAAATCCACCAGATGCTCTGCTGGAGAAGGAGGGACAATCCTCCTGTACCAGTCAGATCTGATTTGATGGTACACACACACACACACACACACACACTAATAATAATAATAATAAAATATTTTTAAAAAGAAATTTGGAAGTGGTCAACTGACTGGAAGAAATCCATATCTGTTCTCATTCACAAAATATGTTATCCAACAGAATGTAGAAATTACTCAAAAATATCATTTCAGTACAAACTTGCTAAAGATTATTTTTGAATGGCTGACACAGTATACTAACAGGGAACTGTAAGAAATTCAAACTGGATTCAGAAGAGGCGGTGTGGCATGAGGGATGTGAGTGCTGGTATCAGGGATATCAGCAGCTGATGTTACATAGATCCTGGCTGAAAGGACAGAGTATCAGAAAGACAGTTACTTCTGTTGTATTGAATATGCAAAGGCTTTTGACTGTGTGGATGATAATAAATTACGGGCAACACTGAGGAGAATGAGAATTCCTGAATACTAAATTGTGCATCTGAAACCTGCACATAGATCACGAAGCAGCTGTCAAGACAGAATGACACTGCATGGCAAGATGAGGAAAGGTGTGACTCAGAGTTGTTTCTTTCTGTACACATATTAAATCTGTATACTGAGTAAATAAAAAGCTGGATGATATGAAGAATAGTGCTTTGGCACTGAAGATTCACCAACAAACTGCATTATGTAGATGACGTAACCTTATCTGTAAAGAGTGAAAAGCACTTGCAGTACTTGCTGCAGATCAAAGACTACAGTCTTCAGTACAGATTACTTTTCAACATCAAGAAAACAAGCATCTTCACCACAGGACTACTAGGCAACATCAGGATAGGTGGAGAAAAAAGTAAAGTTGGCAATGATTTCATTTTACTTGGATCCATAATCAGCATCTATAGTAACAACTGTCAAGGAATCTGTTCTCAAAAACAATGTATTCGAACTCTGTAAATAAACTAGCATTTAAAAAAAAAGAAATTAAAAGATGTGTTACATGGGGAAAATCTGCTGTCAAGGACCTCTCCAAATGTCAGTTTAAAGACTAAGATGTGCCTGATCAAAGCCATGGTCTTTTCAATTGCTTCCTATGCTTCTGAAAGTTGGACAATGAAGGATGACAGAAAAATAACTGATGCCTTGGAACTGTGGTGCTGGCAAAAGCACAAACAAGCCTGTTCTGAAAGAAGTGCAGCCTGGGTGCTCCTTATGACGCAAGGATGGGGAAATGAGGAGGATTCGTTCCACAAAGGGTACAGATCGAGTCACCTTCCAGGACAAGCACAAGTAGATAGTTTTTGTTTGTTAAAAGGAAAAATATTTTACAACTAGATTTCCAATAATGGCATGAACTGCTCATTAACTGGAGGCATTCGAGTTCTCACCTTTCTGACATACCGAAGATAGCATTAAAACCTCAGAGGGGAGGATAAAATAACAGACACTGAAGGTTCCTGTCAATTTTATACAACTCTATCACCTAAGTGCTCCTCCAGGACACTGCCATCATGATTTATAAAGCAGTAATAGAAATACTTTTCTGGAAGATAGCAATGATACACATTTAAGAACTGGCTTCTATTCCAGCTGGAAACCAGAAGTCACCTTAGACAACTTCTTTCTCATCAACTCTTGCTGAGTCTACGTCTTATGGATCTGTAGTACACAACTCTAGCTCAGTCTTCATCATTAGAGCCTGACCAGTCTCCTACTTCGTCAGCTGACTCCTGAGTCCCTCTCCTTTCATTTCATACTCTGCATGCCCACGTCTTCACTACACCCAGCCATATTGCTTAAACTTTTTCAATCTTTCAGTCTTTTCAGTTTTCAGAAAACAATTCATACTCCTTTGGGTTGAGTTCCCATCTATTTGTCAGGATTCACCATCTGTCTTCACCTATGCTTTGCTCTTATTGCTTTAGAATTCTTAGCCTCCTGTCTAAACCATACCTTTCATGCCTCTGTCACTTTACCAAAACCTTTACCAATATTACCTTTCCCCACCTTTTCTCCCTGGTGAGCTCCTATTCTTTCAGATAGATGCATTTTAGTGTCACTGCCTCTCACAAGACTTCTATGATTTCACTGTTTTTGCTCTCACAGTTATCATGTTCCCTCCAGAAGTGCACTTCAATGTGTTCTCATGATGTGTTTGCTAGTCTGTTTCTCCCATCAATCTAGAGGTAAATCTGTGTCAGACTTAGCTCTGGGTTGTCATTATGTGGCAGGAAACCTGGAATACTAGTGTACCCGTGTGAACAAATTTTGGAAAACAGACAAAAAATATCCAAGTCGAACCTCTGTTTTGTCTGAGTCATCGTTCCCCAGTAACTCATCATCCTCTTCTCTCCCTGAGCCTCTTGGGGTTCTTGGCCGATGCTTTGGGGTTTCGTCAGGATCCTCAATATTTATCGTGGTATCTTCTGGATTTGCTGATAGAGTAGTGCCGGCATCACCAAATTCTGAAATCAATTAGAGCATGAAGACATCAAAGGCCTTATCCACACAAGATACGCCACACATGTAAATTTAAAGATAAGCTATCACAACCTTAGCTTTAGTCTAGACCCTGTGTAATAGCAAAAAGCATTGAAAAACATCTCATCAAGAAATCAAAGCGACATAGAAAAATTATTAAGAAGACAACAGAATTTTGAGTCAGACTTGGATTTTAATTTTGGTTCAGCTACTTATTAATTATAGAAGCCCAAGCCAGCAATTTAACTTCTGGAAGCCTAGTTCTCTCATCTACGCTTTAAAACAAGATTTCTTTCCAAGAATTTGAGTAGAGTTAGAAATATTACCTATGGGGGTGGGGTGGGCGGGGACAAAAGGGCAACAATGTATGAATGGAATTCCAAAATCTCTGTAGAAGTTCATTGAAACGAATAAAAAAAAAAAAGAAATATTGCCTATGTAAGGTCTCCTTCACACATGGAGCATATCTATGAATCACATTAAGAAAACAAAAATCCATCGTACTGGACCACACAGGCAGCATAATAATGGAGAAAATATTGAAGCTCTTTTAATTTCATTTTACCTGGATTCACAATCAACATCCAAGGTAACACCAGTCAAAAAATGAAAAGATGTGTGTACTGGGAAAATCTGTAGTCAAAGTCCCCTTTAAAGTGCCAAAGAGCAACAATATCAGTTTAAAGACTAATGTATGCCCGATCCAAGCCATGGCCTTTTCAATTGCTTCCTATACTTCTGAAAGTTGGACAATGAAGGATGACAGAAGAGTAATTAATGCCTCTGAATTGTGGTGCTGGAGAAGAGTAGTGGATATCCCACAGACTGCTACAAGAATAAGTCTGTTTTGGAGAACATACAGCCAGGGTGCTCCTTAGAGGAAAGGATGGTGAAGTTCGTGCCACATATTTTGGGCATATTGTTAGGAAGGGTCAGTCCATGGAAAAAAGACATGAGGCTGGGAAAGGGGGAGTGTTACAGAAAGAGAGGAAGATCCTCAACAAGATGGACTAACACAGTGAGCAGACACTGTGAGGACAGCGCAGGATAGGACAAGCTTCAAATCTATTGTCCACAGGTTAGTATGAGTTGCAGTCGACTTAATGGCACTTACCAACAAAGTTCCCCACAGAGTGCCTATCCTACAACCAGTACCCAATCAAATCTCTCCTTTTAGTTCAATGCATTTTAATGAAAGCTATTTTTCTAATGAGTTATGTGTAATCCCACAAAGAATATGGAGACAAAAATGAAAGTAGAAAACATAAAAGAAAACATTCTTAGTCCCACCACTCTAAGGCAAGGACTACCGTTTTGGTCTATTTCCTTTATTCTATATAGTGAGAATCATGCTATTTATGATTATGGTAGTAGTGCAGAAGAGGTGATTGGATATTGTTGTACCATCAAGTATGACTCATAGTAACCCTAGAACAACAGCTCTGAACCCTGCTCTATCCTGTGCGAACCTCGTCTCTGATGCACTTGAGCCCTGTTGTAGTCACTGTGTCGATCCATCTTGGTGATATCAGAGAAATAAACTTGAATATGCAGTTGACGGCATTTGACAATAAACTATGCATCTCTTTACACATCCTGTCTCTTTTCCACACAGCAGAGTGGCAGCACAGATAGTATAAAGAGGAGCCAGACTGATTGGGTTAAATCTTGGCAGCACAGCTATTATTAGATGCCATCCAGACAAGATTTCATAAGCACCCTATGAACAACACTGAAATTTTGCCCTATCCTGTACCATCTTCATGATCTCTGCCATGCTCAAGTCAGCTGCTGTAGTCACTGTGCCATCTCATTGATGGTCTTCCTCTCTTTCAGGCTTTTCCCTGCATGATGTCTTTTTCCAAGGACTGGTTCCTCATGAACTCAACTGAGTACTTTGGAGTCCTCACTTTTTCAATGTTAATCGTAGTTAACAACATAGTCAAATACTTTCGCATAGTATAAACACTTTTTTCTGGTATCTTCTGCTTTTGGTCAAGATCTCTAGCTTACATCGCGATAATATTTCTTGTTACACAACATCTCTGAATCCAGCTTAAATTTCTTAAAGTTCTCTGTCAATGCACTGTTCCAGCCACTTAAAAATAATTTTCAACAAGATTTTGGTTATATGTGCTATTAATGACATTGCCAATTATATCCAAACTCTGTTGTATCCCCATTTTTTTTTTTTTAATAAGTACAACTAAGGATTTCTTCTAGTTGGTTAGCCAAGTAGCTATTTTCTCAATTTGTTAGCACGGAATCGTGGGCACATTCAGGGCTGCATTTGTTTGCTAAAACACCTCAATTGGTATCCCATTAATTCCTGGGGCCTTATATTTTTGCCAGTGCTTTCAGTATAATTCTATAGGTTCTAGATTATATGCTACCTCCTGAATTGGTTCTGTTTTGGACAATTCTTTTTGGTACACTGGCTTTGTGAATTCCTTCCATCTTCTTTTGATGCTTCCCGCATCAGATTTTGTACATACAATCTTCAGTATTGTAACTTGAGGTTTTATTTTTTCCTCATTCTTTTGCTCTGAGAAATGCACTGTACGCTCTTTCCGTTTGGCATCCTAACTCTAGGACTTTGCACATTTAATTATAATACTTTGCTTTGTCTCTTCTGGCTGTCTTTTTTTTTTTAAAAAAAATATTTTCTGTTAGTGTGCTTACAAAGTTCATATACACGGTATTTCACTCTCCTTCATTCACATTTTTTCATACAATCATCCCCTCATGTTTAATAAAATTAATCATTTAACCATTACAGTCTTTCGAGATCCCTGTCAAATCTTTCCCATTTCCTATACTCACCTACTCCATCCAATCACCAAATTGTGCGACCTTATGCTTCCCCCATCCATCCGTCCTCACCCCTCTGCTACCCTCTCTCGCCCCCCCTTGGATCCTCATACACATTTTACTAGTTATCTATTTCTACAATGATGATTTTATGCAGTGTTTGTCCTTATGAGACTGAGTTAGTTCACTTAGCATAATGTTCTCCATTCCCTCCCAAAGTTATGTAGTAATTTTCAAAATTGTTGCTCCCGAGTGCTTGCACCAGTATTCCATCATGTGAATGTACCCCAACTTTTCAACCCATTCAATTGTGGTTGGACATTTGGGCTGTTTCCATGTTCTTATAATGGTGAATAATACTGCTATGAATACTGATGTACAAATCTCCATTTGTGTCTCATTTCTAATTTTCTCAGGATATATTTTCAACCTGTATGCAGAGCAGATTATCCGAGAGGCTGGGCTCTATGAGGAGAAGTGTGGCATCAGGATTGGTGGAAGATCTATTATTAACAATCTGCGGTATGCAGATGACACAACCCTGCTTGCCAAAACTGAGGAGGACCTCATGCACTTGCTGCAGAGGGTCAAGGACTGCAGCCTTCAGTATGGACTGAGGCTCAATGTCAAGAAGACAAAGATTCTCACCA
>NW_006399755.1:10287641-10290224 GCF_000299155.1 Elephantulus edwardii
TCATCCTGGAAAGGGTTAAACCAGCCTACTCCTTGGATTCTGGGGCTTCATCTGACATACTTTGGACATGTCCTTGGAGAGAGATATTATGCTTGGTAGGGTGGAGGGACAGCGCAGGAGGGGAAGACCCTCTATAAGGTGGATTGATTCAGTGACTTGGGTAATTGGGACAGGTGTGTCAGAGGCAATGTGATTGGTACAGGATAGAGCAGGGTTTAGGGCTGTTGTACATAGGGTCGCTATGTGTTGCAAATGACTCGATGGCACATAACAACAACAACAACAACAACATATTTCTAGCAGTGGAATAACTAGGTCATATGGAATTTCTATGCTCAGCTTTTTGAGAAAACGTCAAATTGCTTTCCAGAGGGACTGTGCCATTTTAAAATCTCACCAACAGTGTATGAGTTCCTATCTCTCCACATCCTCTCCAATATTTATGGCTTGCTGTCCCATCAAACTTTATCACAGCTACTGGAGTGAGATGGTATCTCATTGTGGTTTTGATTTTCATCTCTCAATTATTGCCAGTGATTTTGAGCATTTCTTCATGTGTCTGGTGGCCAGCTTACTGTCTTCTTCTGTGAAAGTCTTTCCATGTCTCTTGCTCATTTTGTAATTGGGTTATCAGTTTTCTTCTGGAGGCCCTGTAGTATTATGTAAATGTTTGTTATGAGACCCGTGTCTGAGACTGTATTGCCAAATGCTATTTTCCAGTCAGTAGGTTTTCTTTTCACTCTGTTAGAAAAAGTTTTTTATGTGAATAGGGATTTAATCTTTGTTGTTGTTGATTGCCTTCTAGTTGAGCATGACTCATACCAATCCTATGAACAAAAGGCCTGAAGCTCCTTTACAACTTCTGATGTTTATCAAAGTTCACAGTTTCCAGAGGCACATTATTTAGGAAGTGAATGCCCCTCCTACTTCCAAAATTGTCATAGTATGTTACTATTATGTGCCATTGAGTTGCCTGCAATGTATAGTGTAGAGTGTACAGCCTATGTACTGTGGCTCAGAACCCTTCCCTGTCCTGAGGTAGTCTCACTAATTCCTACACACCAACCCCCACTGCCCCAGTCACTGTATCAATCCAACTCATCTGAAGTCTCCCTCTCCTGAGCTGTCCATCCACCTTCCGAGCATGATGTCCTTCTCCAAGGACCAATCTCTCCTGACCATGTGCCCAAAGTAAGTGAAGCAGAGCTTCAAAATCCTAGCCTCCAAGGAGAGACCTGCTTTTCACCTTCTCCAAGACAGACCTATTTGTTTTCTTGGGAGTCCACAGTATGTTCAAGACTCTTCTTCAGCACCACAACTTGAAGGCATCTATTCTTCTTCTGTCATCCTTAGTCATTGTCCAGCTCTCCAAAGCATAACAAGCAATTGAGAAAACCATGGCCTAGATCAGGCACACCTTTGTATCTAGACTGACATTGTTGCTCTTCAGCACTCTGGAGAGGTCCATGACAGCAGATTTTCCCACTGCAATTTGTCTTTTGATTCCCTGATTGCTGGTATTAAGAGTGTTGATTGTGGATCTGAGCAAGCTGTAATTGCTAACAACCTCAATCTCCTCTCCATCTAATATGGTGCTGCCAATTGGCCCAGTGGTGAGAATCTTTGTCTTCTTGATGTTGAGCTTCAGTCCTTGACCTTTTGCAGCAAATGCTTCAGATCCTCTTCAGTTTCAGCAAGAAGGTTGTGTCATCGGCAAATCATAGGTTGTTAATGAGTCTCCCTCCAAACGTGATGGCATACTCCTCCTTTATAAAGTCCTGCTTTCCGAATGATCTGTACTGCATACAGATTGAAGAGGTACAGGAACAGAACACATCCCTGACACACTCCTTTCCTGATTTTGAACCACCCATGTCTCCTTGCTCTGTTCTGAGGACTGCTTCTTGGTCCAAGTATAGGTTTAGAATAAGTACAATCAAGTGTTCTGAGATTGCCATTTTCCTCAAGGTTATCCACAATTTATTGTGATCCACACAGTCAAATGCCTTTGCATAGTCAATGAGACACAGACATTCTTCTGGTACTCTGCGCTTTCTGCCAAGATCCATCTGACATTAGCAACAATGTCCCTAGTGTCACAACGTCTTCTAAACACTGTATCTCTAGTAGTTCTCTGTCAATGTACTGTTCAAGTCTTTTTTGGATAATCTTCAGGAGGATTTTGTTAGTGTGTAATATTAGTGATTGTTGTTGTTGTTATGTGCCGTCGAGTCGTTTGCGACTCATAGCGACTGACTCTGAGAAGAATGGGAATCCCAGAACTTTTATGCAATATTAGTGATACTGTTTGATAATTTCCACACTCTGTCGGGTCACCTTTTTTTGGAATAGGAATAAATATGGATTTCTTCCAGTCAGCCAAGTAGGTGTCCTCCAGATTTTTTGGCACAATGTGGTGAGCACATGCAGGGAAGCATCTGTTTGCTAAAAGACGTCAACTGGTATTCCATCAATTCCTGGGGCTTTATTTTTTGCCAAGCCCTTCTTTTTTTATTTTATTTTATGTTTTTTTAAATTCAGTTTGTTTATTTTTCATTTCAATGAACATCTACAGAGATTTTG
>NW_006399755.1:10291591-10364176 GCF_000299155.1 Elephantulus edwardii
TTTTTTTTGGTATAATGTCTCTGTATACTCCTTCCATCTTCTTTTAATGCTTCTTGGATTATTCAATATTCTGTCCATCGCATCCTTAAGCATTGCAACTCATGGCCTGAATTTATTTAGTTCTTTCAGCTTAAGAAATGTTGAGCAAGTTCAGCCCTTTTGATTCTGACTCCAGCTCCTTTCACATTTCATTATAATATTTTGCCTTGTCTTCCTGAGCAGCCCTTTGAAATCTTCTATTTAACTCCTTAACGTCTTGATTTCTTCCCTTTGCTTTGGTTTCTCAGTGCTCTAATGCAATATTCAGAGTCTCTTCTGACATCCATTTTGGTCTTTTATTCTTCCTTCCTAGTAATAACTTTCTGTATTCTTCATGAACAATATTCTTGATATCTTCCCACAGTTTATCTGGTTTTCATTCATTAGTGTTCAAGGCCTCAAAGCTATTCCTGAGTTGGTTTTTAAACTCATGGGAGATAGACTCAGGTCAACTTTTGATTCTTGTGAATATAATTTAACCTTTTTGAGTTTTAATTTGAACTTGCATATGAGCAGCTAATGGTCTGTTCCACAATCAGCACCTAGCCTAGTTTTTACTGTTGATATTGAGCTTCTCCAATGGTTCCATTGACGTAATCTATCCGATTCCTGTGCATCCTATCAGGTGAAATCCATGTGTACAGCCTGCATTTATGTTTCTTATAAAAGGTGTTTGCTATGAATAAATCATTGATTGTACAGAATCCTATCATTCTATCCTCAGCCTCATTTCTGTCACCAAGTCCATATTTTCCGAATACTGATCATTCTTCCTGATTCCCAACGTTTGCATTCCAGTCACCCAATATTATTAAAGTATCTTGATTACATGTTAGATCAATTTCTGACTGCAACAGTTGATAGAAATCATCTATTTCCTCCTCTTTGGCTCAGGTTGTAGGCGCATAAATTTGAATGATAGTGGTATTAACAGGTCTTCTTTGCATGTGTATGGATATTATTCTGTCACTCACAATATTACATTTCAAGATGGATCTAGAAATTGCCTTTTTAAAAAAATTATTTTATTAATTTTAATGAACATTTACAGATTTTGGATTTTCATTAATTCATTGTAACATTTTTCTCCCTGCCCACTCCCCTTCCCCCAATTTGCTCTTCTCTTTGAAAAATAAAAAAAAAATTCATTCACTGGGATAAAATCTCTCTCCCCCACCCAGTACACTCCACTATGCAACCTTCATTCTGGACTCTTGTCATAACCATAATACCCCATCATATATTGTTTTTAAACTGTTCTCTCCCTCATCTGTTTCAATGCAGCATACATAATTTACACTATTTTTCTTAATCTCACCTCAACCCTGATGTCAGTTCCGTTCTACAACATTGGCACTATGACATATCATCTCACCCCAGTAAGAACAGTAAAATTTAACAGAGCAGCAAACAACAAATGCTGGCGAGGTTGCAGAGAAACTAGAACCCTTATTCACTATTGGTGGCAGTATAAAATCATGCAACCACCATGGAAGGTGGTATGGCGCTTTCTCAAAAATTTGCAAACAGAAATACCATTTGACCCAGCAATTCCTCTACTGGGAATATACCCTAAAGAAACCGTAACTGCCACCCAAGCATATATATGCACACCCATGTTTATTCATGTTTATTGCTGCTTTGTTCACAATAGCAAGGAGCTGGAAACAACCTAAGTGCCCATCAGCAAACAAAAGGATAGAGAAGCTGTGGTATAGTCACACAATGGAATACTATGCTGCATAGAAATAGCCTTTTTAACTGTGAAAGCTTTTTCTCAAATTTTCATCTCCAGCATAATAGATCATATGATCACGGGATTCAAAACATCCTATGCCAAACCATCTCAT
The DNA here is from genome assembly GCF_000299155.1 of Elephantulus edwardii. NCBI lineage: Eukaryota > Metazoa > Chordata > Mammalia > Macroscelidea > Macroscelididae > Elephantulus > Elephantulus edwardii. Next base: position 10,293,481 of record NW_006399755.1, read on the forward strand.
TGTCTATTCAATTTTATCCTCCCTTAGTTGTGTATTTCTGGCTGTATTTGTCAGCCTTTCTATACCATGGACTAGGCCTTCTAAGCTTGCTCTCACTTTGTCTCTTATGAGCTTTAATGTTTTGGGCTTTACCCATAAGTCTCTGATTCACTTTGAGCTGATTTTTGTGTATGGTGTGAGATGTGGATCCTGCTTTAGCTTTCTTGTAGTAGAAGTCTAGTTTTGCCAGAACTGTTTGTTGAAGATGTTGTCATTTTCCCATTTGATATGTTTTATTTCCTTATCAAGTATCAGTTGACCCTAGACAGGTGGATTAATTTCTGGTTCTCAATTCTTTTCCATTGGTCTTATGTACCGGTACCATACTGTTTTGGTTACTTAATATAGCTATACAGTAGATTTTGATATCAGGGAGTACTATGCCTTCCACTTCACTCTCGTTTTTGAGAAGTGCTTTGCTTTTATGGGGTTTCTTTCCTCTCCAAATAAACTTGACAATTGCTTTTTCTCCCTCTTCAAAAAATGAATTTTGTATTTGTATTGGGATTTCATCATACATGTGGATTCTTTTAGCAGAATTATAATTTTCACTATATTGAGTCTCCTTATCCATGAACAGGGAACATTTTTCCATTTTTTTTTTAAAGTTCTTTCATTGTTTTCATAGAAATGTTTTGTAGTTTTATTTGTAAAGGTCTTTTGTGTCTCGTTAGGTTTATTCCTAAGTATCTGTGTTTCACTGATTATGCAAAGGCAATTGACTGCGTGGATCATAACAAACTGTGGCTGACTCTGAGAAGAATGGGAATCCCAGAACATTTAATCGTGCTAATGCGAAACCTACGCTTGGATTAAGAGGCAGTCGTCAGAACAGAGCAGGGCAACATTGCATGGTTCAAAATTGGGAAGGGTGTACGCCAGGGATGTGTCCTATCTCCATACCTTTTCAACCTGTATGCAGAGCAGATTATCCAAGAGGCTGAGCTCTATGAGGAGAAGCGTGGCATTAGGATTGGTGGACGATCTATCAACAATCTGCATTATGCAGATGACACAACCCTGCTCGCTGAAACTGAGGAGGACCTCATGCACTTACTGCAAAGGGTCAAGGATTCTGGGGCTTCGTCTGACATACTTTGGACATGTTGTAAGGAGAGACAAGTCTTTAGAGAGGGACATCATGCTGGGTAGAGTAGAGGGACAGCGCAGGAGGGGAAGACCCTCTATGAGGTGGATTGATTCAGTGACTGGGATAATCGGGATGGGTATGTCAGAGGCAATGCGATTGGCACAGAATAGAGCAGGGTTTAGGGCTGTTGTACACGGGGTCGCTATGAGTCGCAAACGACTCGACGGCATATAACAACAACAACTGTAAATGGTACTGCTTTCTTATCTTCCTTCTCTGTGTTTTTGGGGATTTTTTCTGGTTTTTTGTTTGTTTACTATAAAGGAATCCCACTGACTTTTGCATATTAGTCTTGTATCCTGCCACTCTACTTAACTAGTATACCAGCTTTAACAGGTTTTTTCCTTAAATCCTTGGGGTTTTCTGTGTATACTACCAAATCATCTGCATATAGTGACAGTTTCACCATTTCTTTGTCCATCTGGATGCCTCTTATTTCCTTCTATTGCCGTATTTCAAGCTGCCTTCTGCTTGACTCTTACTTCTCCTTCATGGTATATCCCATATTCTTCACCAACACCAATTTTTGCACACATGTGAAGCAATGGAGAGTACCATGGCATGGATGGGGTGCACCTTAAAGTGACATTCTTGATGCTTGGCACTTTAAAGAGGTCTCTGGCAGATTTGCTTAATGCAATCCATCTTGATTTCTTGACTGCTGTTTTTTGGGAGCTGACTGTGGATCTCTGCAAATTAATATCTTTAACAACTTCAAACGTTTCTCCATTTGTCATGATGCTGCTTATTGGTCAAGTTGTGAAGAGACATTGACCACAGCATAAGAAATCGGCAGCAGCTTGAAGCGTTTGGAATCATAGAAGCCCATAAAGCTTGAGATATAAGCTATCAGATCAAGGTATGGATAGCGGGAGACAGGTGTTGAAGGGAGTAGGTGGAAGTAGAAAGGAATGCTGGTGGAGAAGGGAAATGTGTAAAGGACGGGGAGAACACTGAAACTATGGGTTATTTCTACAATTGGGAAATATCCTTCATCTGCATTTTCCCATAAAATGCTTATCTGTCAGATAATTTTCTCAATCTGAGCATTCAGATTAAGACAGACTAAGAAGAAAGATTGGTCATCCACTTCCAAAATAGCAGGCCTTCAAAAACCCTATGTACAACAGAACACCACTCAGACTGGCAGATAGAACTTTCAAGTACAGAAATACAAAGGAAGAGGAACAGTTGTAAGCAGACACTAGTAGTTGGAACATGGAACATGAGCACCATGAATGTAGAAAAATTAGCTATTGTTAAGAAAGAAATGTTGTTGTTGTTGTGTGCCATCGAGTAGAAAGAAATGGAACACATAAATATTGACATACTAGGTATTGGCGAGATGAAAGGGATTGGCATGGGGCATTTTGAGTTAAGACGATCATATGATTTACTATGCTGGAGATGAAAAGGTGAGGAAAAATGGGATTGCTTTCATAGTTAAAAAAAGTCATTTCTAGATGCATCCTGAAATAAAATACTGTGAGTGACAGGATAATATCCATATGCATACAAGGAAGTCTAGTGAATATCACTATCATTTAGATATATGCATCAACAACCAGAGCCAAAGAGGAAATAGAAGATTTCTACCAACTTTTGTAGTCAGAGATCAATCGAACATGTAATCAAGATGCATTAATAATAATGGATGATTGGAATGCAAAATTGGAAACAGAGAAGAAGGATCAGTAGTTGGAAAACATGGACTTGGTGACAGAAATGAAGCTGGAGATAGAATGATAGAATTTTGCATAATCAACAATTTATTCATTGCAAATATGTTTTATAAGAAACATAAATGCAGGTTATACACATGGACTTCACCTGATGGTATACATAGGAATCAGACTGATTACATCTGTGGAAAGAACTACTTGAGAAGCTCAATATCAGCTGTGAAAACAGCCAGGTGCTGATTGTGGAACAGACCACCAATTAATCATATGGAAATTCAGCTGAAGCTGTTGTTGTTGTTATGTGCCATGGAGTTGTTTGCGACTCATAGCGACCCTATGTACAAGATCCCTAAACGCCGTTCTATCCTGTACTAACCTCGCTGTCTCAAATACATTCATTCCCACCACTCCACTCACAGAATCGATCCATCTCATCGAGGGTCTTCCTCTCCTGTGCCAAACATGATGTCCCTCTCCAAGGACCAATCCCTCCTTGCAACATGCCCAAAGTATGTCAGAGGAAGCTTCAGAATCCTTGACTCCAGGGAACATTCTGGCTTTACCCTCTCCAGGACAAACCTGTTTGTTCTCCTAGAAGTCCATGGTAAGGAAAATAAAATTAAAACCATGGGAACCAAAATATGACCTTGAGCTTATCCCACCTGAATTTCAAAACCATCTCAGGTACAGGTTTGAGGCCCTGAACACTAATGAGCAAAAACCAGATGAGGTGTGAGAAGATTATCAAGAATATCATCCAGGAAGAGTGCAAACAGAGGAGGAAGAAAAGACCAAAATGGATGTCAGAAGAGACTCTGAATATTGCACTAGAGTGCAGAGAAGCCAAAGCAGAGGGGGAAAAAAAATCAAGATATCAAGATTTCAAAAGGCAGTGTGGGAAGACAAGGTAAAGTATTATAATGAAATGTGCAAGGAGTTGGAGGCAGAAAATCAAAGGGGCCGAACTTGCTCAGCATTTAAGCTTAAGGAACTGAAGAGCAAATTCAAGCCCCAAGTTGCAATATTTAAGGATGCTTTGGGTAGATTATTAAATGATCCAGGAAGTATTAAAAGAAGATGGAAAGAGTATACAGAGTAATTGTACTAAAAGGAATTGGCAGACACAGAAGAATTTCATGAAACAATGTATGAGCAAGAGCCTATGGTGATGAAGGAAGAAGTTCAGGCAGCTTTGAAAGAATTGACACAAAATAAGGCCCCAGAAATTGACGGTATAAAAATTGACATATTTCAACTAACTGATACTGCCCTAGATGTGCTCACCAAGTTGTGCCAAGAAATCTGGAGGACAACCACTTGACCAACTGACTGGAAGAGATCTGTATTTGTTCCGATTCCAAAGAAAGGTGATCTGACAGAGTGTGGAAATTATCGAACAATATCAATATCACATGCAAACCAAGATTCTGAAGCTTATCCAAAAACGACTGGACAGCACATTAACAGAGAACTGCCAGAAGTACAGGCTGGGTTTAGAAGGGGTCGTGGTACTAGGGATATTGTAGCTAATGTTATATGAGTCTTGGCTGAAAGCAGGGAATACCAGAGGAATGTGTTTCATTGATTATGCAAAGGCATTTGACTGTGTGGATCACAAAAAACTGTGGCTGACTCTGAGAAAAATGGGAATCTCAGAACACTTGATCATACTAATACAAAACCTAGACTTACACAAGGAGGCAGTCGTCAGAACAGAGCAAGGAAACACAAAAAGGTTCAAAATTGGCAAGGGTGTACGCCAAGGATGTGTCCAGTCTCCATATCTTTTCAATCTATATGCTGAACGGATTATCCGAGGAGGCTGGGCTCTATGAGGAGAAGTGTGGCATCAGGACGGAGGAAGACTCAACAAAAATATGCGTTACGCAGATGACATAACCCTACCTGCTGAAACTGTGGAGGATCTGAAGCACTTGCTGCAGAAGGTCAAGAACTGCAGCCTTCAATATGGATAGAAGCTCAATATCAAGAAAACAAAGATTCTCACCACTGGGCTAATTGGTAACATCATGATAGATGGTGAAGATATTAAGATTGTTCACAGCTTTAGTTTGCTTGGCTCCACAATCAACACTCTTGGCACCAGCAGCCAGGAAATTAAAAGACATATTGAGATAGGAAAGTCTGCTTTAGAGACCTTTCCAAAGTACTGAAGAGCAACAATGTCAGTCTGGAGTCTAAGGTATGAAGGATACAGGCCATGGTCTTTGTAATCACCCGCTATGCATCAGAAAGCTGGACAATGATGAGGGATGATAAAAAGAGAATTGATGCCTTTGAGCTGTGGTGATGGAAAAGAGTATGAAGAAGTTCATCCGGGAGAGGGTTAAACCGGGCTGCTCCTTGGAGGCAAGGATTCTGAAGTTTCATCTGATCTACCTTGGACATGTTGAAAGGAGGAACCAGTTCTTGGAGAGGAATGTCATGCTTTGAAGAGTAAAGGGACAGCCCAGGGGAGGAAGACCCTCGATGAGATGGATTGATTCAGTGACTGGGGTAACGGGGGTGAGTGTGTCAGAGACAGTAAGACTGGCACAGGATAGAGCAAGGTTTAGGGCTGTTGTACAAAGGGTCACTATGAATCGCAAGCAACTCAATGGCACATAACAAAAACAACATGTTAAAGTGTAACCTATAGTTTGATCTTCTTCAGTAAATGTTTCAAATCCTCTTTACTTTCAGTAAGGTAGTATCATCTGCATATTGCAAGTTATTGATGAGTCGTCTTCTAATTCTGATGCTGCATTCTTCTTCACCGAGTCCCGCTTCTCAAATGATTTACTCAGCATATAGATTGAATAGGTATAGAGAAAGGATACAATTCTGACATATACCTTTCCTGATTTTATATCATTCCCTTGTTCTGTTTATATGTTTCTTGGTCTACAAGCTGGTTCTGAATGAGCATAATTAAGTGTTCTGGAATTTTCAGTCTTCTACATTTTGTCTATAATTTATTATGATCCACACAGTCAAAAGTCTCTGTATAGTCAATAAAATACAAGTAAACATTTTTCTGATATTCTCTAGTTTCAGGCAAGATCCATTTGATGTCGGCAATGATCTCTCTCATTCCATGTCCTCTTCTGAATTAAGCTTTGATTTCTGGTAGTTCCTTGTCAGTGTACTGCTAGCTTTGTATACTCATTGTTGTTATGTGCTGTCGAGTCGTTTGCGACTCATAGTGACCCTATGTACAACAGCCCTAAACCGTGCTCTATCCTGTGCCAATCTCACTGCCTCTGACACACCCATCTTGATTACCCAAGTCACTGAATCAATCCACCTTATAGAGAGTCTTCCCCTCCTGTGCTATCCCTCTCCAAGGACCTGTCCCTCCTTACAACATGTCCAAAGTATGTCAGCCGAAGCCCCAGAATCCTTGCCTCCAAGGAGTAACCTGGTTTAACTCTTCAGGATGAATCTGTTTTCTTGGCAGTCCATGGTACATTCAATACTCTTCTCCAGCACCAAAGCTCAAAGGCATCAATTCTCCTTCTATCCTCCCTAGTCATTGTCCAACTCTCTGATGCATAACAAGTGATTGCAAAGACCATAGCCTGTATCAGATAGATGCACATTAGCCTCCAGAGAGACACCATTGCTCTTAAGTACTTTAGAGAGGTCCCTAACAGCAGACTTTCCCATCGCAATACGTTTTTTTATTTCCTGGCTGCTGGTGCCAAGAGTGTTGACTGTGGACCCGAGCAAACTGAAGCTGTGAACAATCTCAATCTCTTCGCCATCCATCCTGATGCTACCAATTGGTCCAGTGGTGAGAATCTTTGTCTTCTTGACATTGAGCTTCAGTCCATACTGAAGGCTGCAGTCCTTGACCCTCTGCAGCAAGTGCATGAGGTCCTCCTCAGTTTCAGCAAGCACGGTTGTGTCATCTGCATAATGCAGATTGTTAATAGATCTTCCACCAATTCTGACGCCACACTTCTCCTCATAGAGCCCAGCCTCTCAGATAATCTGCTCTGCATACAGGTTGAAAAGGTATGGAGATAAGGACACATCCCTGGCGTACACCCTTCCCAATTTTGAGCCATACATGCATTTATTTATATTTTTTTCGTTTGAATTAATGTTCACAAAGTAGATTAGTATTGTTGTTATGTGCCACTGAGTCACTTGTGACTCATAGCGACCCTATGTACAGCAGCTCTGAAGCCTTCCCTGGGCTGAGCCAGTGTGACTCATTTTAACACACTTACATCCATTGCCCCAGTTATCAATCCATCTCATCTGGGATCTTCCTCTCCTATGCGGTCCTTCTATCCTTCTGCTCATAATGTCCTTCTCTAAGGACCAGTCCCTCCTGGCCACATGCCCCAAGTATGTGAGATGCTTCAAAATCCTAGCATCCAATGAGAAACTTGGTTTTACCCTCTCCAAGACAGACCTATTTGTTTTCTTGGTGGTCCCTGGTATGTTCAATACTCTTCTCTAGCACCACAACTCAAAGGTGTCAATTCCTCTTCTGTCATCCTTTTGTCATCACTGTCCAGCCCTCTGATGCATAGTAAATATTTTGAAGCCCATGGCCTGGATCAGGTGTACCTGTCTCTAGATGTCATTGCACTTTAGTACTCTGGAGAGGTCCCTCACAACAGATTTTCCCAGGGCAATTCGTCCTTTAATTTCTTGACTGCTGGTGCAAAGTGTATTGACTGTGGAGCCAAGCCCCTGCTTGTGTAATTGTTAACAACCTCAATCTCTTCTCCATCATGGTGGTACTAAATGGCCCAGTGCTGAGAATCTTTGCTTTCTTGATGTGTGAGCGTCAATCCATCTGAAGACTACAGTTCTTGCCCTTCAGCAGGTCCTCCTCCATTTCAGCAAGCAAGGTTATCTGCATAACGCTTAGACATTGCTTTATGACACGGATTACAATCTCCACATTGTATCATCTTTCTTCCCCCTATCTCTCTGTGATTCCTGTTTCTATTTATCCCTTGATTCTCTCCCTTACTACCTTCTGAATTTTATCCTTGGGTAAATGCCACCCTAATGATCTTGTGTAGCTACATTTTCTAAGTACTGGCTATCTCCTTGGTGCCACTGTTCTCCTTATGGGTCTATATATTGTTTGGCCGAAAGTTGTGCCTCAAGAATGGTTAAGGTCCACAGTCTTGGGGGTTCACTAGACTCGGACATACTAGTGATTTTTACCATTACTGTGACTTTAAAATATATATTTATCTCCTACTCTATTCAGGACCTGGTATAGTAATGCCCTTCTGAATAGTTAACAGTAGTAGACAGGACCATATAGTCCTGGTCTCAGAGTTGTCAATGTTGAGGACTGTGTGGTCCACTGGTGCTATGGACTAAATGTTTCCATGCATCTTTGATTTTCTTCATTCATCTCTGCTGCAGACAAAGTGAGACCAGTGGGTGCACCTCATGTGGCCACTCACAAGCTTTTATGTCTCCAGTCACTACTCACCAATGTACAGTGTAGAACTCTGTCTTCGTGAACTATTGTTGGTGACCCTGGTATGCCTTGAAGCTATGATCCTGAGGCCCCATGATCAGTGACCCATTCCCTCAGAGAATGGTTAGGATTAAGAAGTTTATGTAATATTGCAGCTGTTGGCTATGTGGACACATTAAACAAATGACAGTCTCTATCTTTAGACGAAGAGCTTCCCAAGAACAGAAAATGTTGTTCACCTTCTATCCTTGATAACCACAACTGCCTGGTTCATGGTCACATTTATGAGCTACTTGACTCAGGACAGGATGTCTGATCAAATTTCAACAGTTTATACTTTAATAAATCCCACCAGTATATAAATTTCTTATTTATGGTTTTATCTCTAGTATCTCATAAAATTCCAAGCACAAAATAGACACACAATAGGCGTTTGCTGAACTAAAGCAGGTACATATACTTTTTGCAATCATTTTTCTAATTATGATCTCCAATTTGAACAAAAGAATTAGTGTGAAAAATCTGAGGATGACTGACATTCTCTTACTAAGATTTTTGAGGTTATTTTCTTTAACACGATCCAGTATACCACCAAAAAGCTGTGATTATGATTGTGGAAAGAATAATCATAACATACAGGTGAGTACCCAAACTGATGTACCTTCAAACTGCAAATCATCCACAGCTGCCATTCAGCCAGTGGGTCTTCCACCAATTACTCGGAAGAAAATCTGCAGCGGTCTGAAAACGAAATGAGTAAACTTAGTAAGAGTACTAACAAGATAAAATAATCGCAAGCAAATTTTAATTCCGCATTTGAAACAGTATTGCTTTCCCTTACCTCCTTTTCCAGTGAGGTCTGTTGGTTTTCTATAACGTAAGTATTTAGCATCAGGTATTACTAAAATTACTTAATAATTAATTATCAAAGGAGAAAAAAACAAAACTTAACCCAGGGGATTAAAACTCCATCCAATCTCACTCACAGCGTGTGTATTTAGGGACTAGATGCAGCCAGGAGACTAGAGGATAAGAAGAGACCATAGATAGAAAAGGGGTTTAAGGGGGAGCGGTTAAGTGAAGGTAATTTAGCCTAGCCAATGGTTAAGGGCACAGGCTCTGGGGTCAGAGAGACCTAGGTTTGACTCTGGATTCTCCTGCTTCTCGCTGCTTGACTATTCCTCGAGGTCTCAATTTCCTCATCTGTAAAATGGGTTCATAAAGGTATCTACTAACAGGGCTGCAGGGACTATTAAATGAGTCAGTGCACAGAAGGTGCTGAGCGCAGAGCCAGGCAATTTGCATGCGCTGGGGATGAGTGCTGGAGACCCTGCAGCCTGGGAGAGCATGAATCCAGGTGAGTTACGGAAAGAGCTGCCCTGGAAGCAAAGACAGAGGAGATAGGCCACAGCAGCCAGTTGCTCCTGGCTCCTCACCACCCCGGATCGGCCCCACAGGTCTGGCCGCCTCACCTTGCGGGGCTCAATTCCCTATGCTTCCCGGGGAGGTTCGGGCTTCCAAAGCTCAGCGCCAGTTCCGGTAGCACCCAGTTGCCGGAAGCCGGAGATCCGGGGGCGGAACAACCCCGCCTCCTACGGGCAGAGCCCTGCCACCTTAAAGAGGCCGTAGCTCGGCGAACTCAAGCTTTCCTGCACCTCCACGGGCAGGGATGCTCTCCCCTCGCCTTGCTCGCCTCGCCTCTGGAAGGCGGCTCGCTGAGAGTCCAGTTCCCCTAAGCTTCACTCAGGGTGACGATCAGAATTATTCCCAGGAGTATCAGGATTCCCTGCTGTTTGTTTATACTTCTCTTTTATCTCTGGTGTTAAGAGATCGCTTCTCCGCCTTTTGGCTAAGATCAAGTGAAGAAAAGAGTACTGAATACCCCACAGACTTACAGAACCACAAACAGGTGTTTCTTGGAGAAAGTGCAGACAGAGTGCTCCTCGGAGACAAAGATGATAGAACTTTGTCTCACATACTTTGGGCATGTTGCTAGAAAAAGCTATTCTTTGGAGACAGATACCAAGCTTGGAAAGAGGGAGGGATGGTGAAGGATAGGAAGATCCTCAACCAGGTGGATTAGCACAGTGACTGCCACAAAGGGCTCTGGTGGGTCAGGAAATGTGAGGATGGCACAGGACAGGACAGGGTCCAGATCTGTTGTTTATTGGGTCGCTCTGAGGACGGCACCTAACAACAACAATCTAAATTTAAAAACAGGAGCCCTTATGGCATCGTCCACAAGAGAAATACAAGCGATCTTCTTGCGTGCGAGTTACAGCCTCCGCAAACCACTGGAATGGTGGTGAGTTCGAGTTGAAGATGAATGTGATGATACAATATGGGGGGGAAGCTGGACTTTAGGAGGAAGACTCACCAGCAACCTGTGTTATGCAGATAACTCAACCTTTGCTCACTGAAACTGAGGAGGACTTAAAGTATTGGCTGTAGAAGGTTAATAACTGTAGCTTACAATATTCATGGAAACTCAAAATCAAGAAAACAAAAAATCGAGCCTCCTGGCTGGGAACACAAATTTAAAAAGGTGAGGGGAAGCGCCCCCCCTCACTACCCTATCTGGGATAGTAACAGCCCATCCACCCTACTTAAGGTGGAAATGCTGGATCTGAAGGTAGACAAGGATGAACTGGGGGTGTTCAGTAAGGGTGCCTCATTGCTGGACATGAATTCCTTCAGTTCTTTGATGCCAACCTCCCTTTTATCAATGTTTGTTTGTTGTTGTTAAGTGCTGTCAAGTCATAGGAAACTCATAGTGACCCTATGAATTAAAGCCCTGGACACTCATCCTTTCTCCAGGTTCATAGGGTTTCTGGAGGCAAGCTCTTTCAGAAGTTGATGCCACTTCTGCTTCCACGCTTGTTCTAATCAGGGAGCTCCACCAAACACTGTCCACCATGGGTAACCATTCTTGCCTTTGACACATCAGTGTCACAGTGTACAGCTTCACAGCTACCATGAGTTACCTCTGTACAGCAAGTGGACAGACCAGGGCTATATGACCTAGATGAGTGTTTCACCAAAATCAATTCAATTAAAGACAGGCCTGAGGGCCGTGGATTTGAGTCACCCAACTTTGGCTTGGAAGTGTCACTTTCTATCCACTAGGCGAACTGAGCTCTCTTTATGCCTTCTTTGTTGTTAAGTTCCATCGAGTCGTAGGCGACTCATAAAAACCCTATGAACGAAAGTCCTGGACACTTGTAAACCAAATTAAATTTGAAGCTGAGCCATGTTTGAAAGATTGGTTCATTATAGCTGATGAACCCAAAAGCCATGTTACTATAATTGAAACTTTAATTACTTTCATGAGGATTAAGACATCTTATAGTGAGTTTGGCTGTAGTGAGTTTGAAGTTAGAAGATGCTATCAAGATTTTCTGTGGTTGAAGGGAAGACTTGAAGAAGCACTATGATTATTCCTTCATTGTCAGAAGTTTATAGTAAAAGGAATGGTGAAACAATTCAGTGACAACTTAATTGAAACACTGAGAAAGATGTTGCATAAATTTTTTAATCATATTGCTGATAATCCAACTTTAACATTTAATGAAGACTAAAGTTTTTCTTACTGCACATACGTGGGAATTGTCTTCTCACAAAAAAAAAACACAACACATCAATCAGCTGAATGGGGCAGATGGTCAGAGCTGTTTCATACTCAATGGGAGGAATTCATAGATATGAATAACTTTATTGAAATATTTGTTGTTATGTGCAGTCAAGTTGCTTGCAACTCAGTGACCCTATGTGCAATAGCCCTGAAACCTGCTCTATCCTGTGCCAACTTTACTATCTCCAACACACCTACCCTCATTACCTCAGTCACTGTATCAATCTCCTCGATGGTCTCCCTTTCTTTCTCTGTCCCTCCACCCTTCCAAGCATGATGTCCCCCTCCTTGCAAAATGCCCAATGTCTGTAAGAAAAAGCTTCAGAATCCTTGCCTCCAAGGAGCAGCCTGGTCTCACCCTCTATAGGACAAAACTTTGTTCTCCTGGCATTTCATGGCATATTCAAACCTCTTCATCAGTACCATAGTTCAAAGGCATCAATTCTCTTTCAATCATCCCTAATCACTGTCCAGCTCTTGCAAGCAATTGCGAAGACTATGGCCTGGATCAGGTGCACCTTAATCTGCTGACTAACACCATTGCTTTTCAGTACTCTGAAGAAGTCTAGACAACTGACTTTCCCAATGCAAATCCTCTCTTGACTTCCTGGCTGCTGGTACAAGAATGTTGATTGTGGAGCCAAGCAAACTAAAGCTGTTAACAATCTCAATCTCTTCACCATCCATCATGATGCTGCCAATTGGCCCAGAAGTGAGAATCTTTGTTTTCTTGATGTTGAGCTTCAATTCTTGATCTTGTGCAGCAAGCTCTTCAGGTCCTCCTCAGATTCAGCAAGCAGGGTTGTGTCATCTGCATAGCACAAGTTGTTGATGAATCTTCTTCCAATCCTGATGCCACACTTCTCATAGAGCCCAGCCTCCAGGATAATATGTTCCACATATAGATTGAAAAGATATGGAGATAGAAGACATCTTTGATGTACACCCTTCCCAATTTTGAAACTTGCAGTGTTTTCTTGTTCTGTTCTGACGACTACCTCCTGGCCCAAGTATAGGTTTCACATAAGCATAATCAAGTGTTCTGGGATTCCCATTTTTCTCAGAGTCAGCCACAGTTTGTTGTGATCCACATAATCAAATGCCTTTGCATAGTCAATGAAACACAGATAGACATTCCTCTGGTACTCTCTGCTTTCAGCCAAGATCCATCTGACTTTGGCTAGAATACCCCTAACTTTCTGCTTTCAGCCAAGATCCATCTGACATTGGCTATAATACCCCAAGTGCTACGGTCCCTTATAAATCCAGCCTGCACTTCAGGCTGTTCTCTGTTGATGTGCTATTCCAGTTGGTTTTGGATAATCTTCAGGAGAATCTTGCTTGCATATGATATCCATGATGTTGTTGTTGTTAAGTGTCATTGAGTCTAGATGACTCATAGTAACCCTATGAACAAAAGACCTGAACACTTGTATAACTTTCATCATTTCTCCAAAATCATAGGGTTTCCAGAGGCAAGCTGTTTCGGAAGTGGATGCCATTCCTGCTTCCAAGCTTATTTTAATCAGAGAGCTCCACCAAATACTGTCCACCATGAGTAACCATTACCACATTTGACACATCACTGTCACAGTATTTAGCATCACAGCAACAACGAGTTACCTCTGTACCACAAATGGATAGACCAGGGCTATACCACTTAGAAGAATGTTTGACCAAAACAATTAAAACTAGGTCTGAGGACCACAGATTAAAATCACTCACCTTTGACTTGGTAGCATAACTTTTTATCCACCAGACCCACAAAGCTCTTTATGTTGGCGTTGGTGTTGTTAAGTGCTGTCGAGTTGTAGACGACTCATAGCGACCCTATGAACGAAAGACCTGAACAATTGTATAACTTTCATCATTTCTCCAAGTTCATAGCATTTCTATAGACAAAGCTATTTCAGAAGTGAATGCCACTCTTGCTTCCAAGCTTGTTACTGTTCGATAATTTCTGCACTCTGTTGGGTCACCTTCCTTTGGAATGGGAACAAAATATAGATCTCTTACATACAGTCAGTTGGCCAGGTGGTTGTCCTCCAGATTTTTTGGCACAACTGATGAGCACATCCAGGACACCATCTGTTTATTGACATATGTCAATTGGTATGCCATCAATTCCTGGGGCCTTGGGTTTTTCTTTCAGAGCAGCTTGAACTTCTTCCTTCATCACCACAGGCTCTTGCTCATACATTGTTTCATGAAATTCTTCTGTGTCCACCAATTCCTTTTGGTACCATGACTCTGTATACTCTTCCCATTTTCTTTTAATGCTAACACAGGAATGTCTAGCTGTGTTTCATTGGCTATGCAAAGGCATTTGACTGTGTATATCACAATAGGCCGTGGCTGACTCTGAGAAGAATGGGAATGCAAAACCTATACTTGGACAAGGAGGCAGTCATCAGAACAGAGCAAGGAAACACTGCTTGGTTCAAAATTGGGAAGGGTGTGTGCCAGGGATGTGTCCTATCATCATATCTTTTCAATCTATATGCAGAACAGACTATCTGGGAGGCTGAGCTCTATGAGGAAAAATGTGGCATCAGGATTGGAGGTAGACTCATCAACAATCTGCATTATGCAGATGACACAACCCTGCTTGCTGAAATTGAGGAGGACTTGAAGCGCTTGTTGCAGAAAGTCAAGGTCTGCAGCCTTCAATATGGATTGAAGCTCAACATCAAGAAAACAAAGATTCTCAACACTGGGCCAACTACTGGAGCATCATGATGGATGGTGAAGAAATTGAGATTCTTAGCAGCTTTAGTTTGCTTGGCTCCACAATCAACAATCTTGGTGCTAGCAGCCAGGAAATTAAAAGATGGATTGCATTGGGAAAGTCTGTTGTCAGAGACCTCTCCAAAGTACTGAAGAGAAATTATGTCAGTCTGGAGAGTAAGGTGTGCCTGATCTAGTTCATTGTCTTTGCAATTACTTGCTATGCATCAGAAAGCTGGACAATGACTATGGATGATAGAAGGAGAATTGATGCCTTTGAGCTGTGGAGCTGGAGAAGAGTATGGAATATACCAATGACTTCTAGGAGAACAGACAGGTTCATTCTAAAGAGGAGATGTAACCTATATCAAAAGCTGTAAATCTCTAGTCTTTAGCAAGAATTTCATGTCCTCTTCATTTTCAGCAAGCTCAATGGCATCTAATAACAGCAGCAGTGGCTAAAGATTGAAAAATTTCTTCATGTATTTGTTGGCTGCCTCTTCATTTTCTTTTGAAATAAGTGTTCATGTCCTCTGCCTATTTTCAAATTTGCTTATTTGTCCATTTGTTATTGAAATGTTAAAGTTATCTACAGATTTTAGTTGAAATTTGTACATCTGAGTATTATAATGTGAGATTCTAAAAATCAGATTCTTCTGCCCTAGAGTTTCTGGTGGCCTACTGGCAAGAAGCTGTGCTGTAATCCCCAAGGCATACAGTTCAAGGTCACGAGCAGCTCTGTGGGAGAAGGATGGGCAATCTCCTCTAATGCGATTAACTGCCTCTGAAAACATGTCAGAGAGTCACTATGGGTTGGTTTCTATAGTACACAACAACAACAACAAGTTGTGTCTTTAATAGTTAAAAGTTGTAGCAGTTCTTTTAGTGACTTCACTGATTTTACAAAGACTAACTTTCTGGCCATGTGTGAATACTGGAGTCTCCGTTTTTTAGCTTGTGTTCCTTGACCATCAGGGGCAAAATAGAAAAATAAATCAGTAAACAATAAACAAACTTGGCAAATCTTTCTAAGTTGACCTTGCAACATGACTTTCCTTCAAGACTTAGCTAGCTTTACACAGAGCCTCACAATCAGTACAAATTAAAATAAGAGTCTCTACAAGTAGCAACAATGTCAGTCTGGAGACTAAGGTGCACCTGATCTAGGCCATAGTCTTCACAATTACTTGCTATGCATCAGAAAGCTGGACAATGACTAGAGATGATAGGAGAATTGATGCCTTTGAGCTGTGATGCTGGAGAAAAATACTGAATAAACCATGGACTGGTAGGAGAACAAACAAGTTTGTCCTGGAAAGGGTGAAACCAGGCTGTTCCTTGGAGGCAAAGATTCTGCAGCTTCATCTGACATACTCGGGACATATTGCAAGGAGGGAACAGTCCTTAGAGAAGAATGTCATGCTTGGGAGGGTGGAGGGACAGCGCAAGAAATGAAGACCCTTGATGATGATTGATTCAGTGATGGGTAATTGGGGTAGGTGTGTCAAAGACAGTAAGATTGGCACAGGATAGAGGAGGGTTTAGGGCTGTTACACATAGAGTCGCTATGAGTCACAGATGACTCCATGGCAAATAGCAACAACACAAGTAAATTCAAGGTCTCTACAACAGAACTCTGGCGGCTTAATGGTAAGGAATTGTGCTGCCAACGCAAAGGTACCTGATTTGAACCCGCCAGTTGTTCCACAGAAGAAAGATAGGCAGTCTCCTCTCATGCAATTCACTGCCTCTGAAACCCTGCTGGAGGATCAGCTATGAGTTGGTTCCAACTAATGGTACATAACAAGTATTTTGTGAAAATTCATTTTGCCCTGGGCATATGCGTAGCATTCTCATTTCCCCTACATGCACAGTGCTTTTGAAAGTTCCAGTTTCATAAATATCTCTCCTTGGCTTCTCCTGCCAGTCCTTAGGTACCTGTTGTTTACCCTAATCACATGTGTTAGCATCAGTCAGTCAGAGGCAATTACAGCCCTGGGCCTTACCTGCCGGCCCTCTGCCTCCAGAATGAGAACCTTGTTTCAGTCCTTTAGGCAACCTCCAGGCCATCAGAGTGGACGCGTACAAGTTGTTGTCACTGCTTAGTCAGCTAACTCAAAGTCCACACTCCAGTGGGTTTCCAGAGGCTGTAAATTGCACTGAAAGAGATTGTCCATTTTTCTTCCATGGGTAGCTGTGGATCTGAATCTAGTACTTAGAGTTGGCAGCACAACTCCTTATCACCCGGCAGCCAGCGCTCCCAGAAGACACATACAACAGTGGCAGATAAAGTTGGTTGTGCTCCCTCAGAAGCCAGGATCTTCCTCTCTGGGAGCGAAGGTCAACTCTATTTAAAGATAACCAGGCTGAGCTGGTGTTTTGATGGATGGGTGCAAGTAAGCAGGAAACCAAAGTTTTCCAATTTAGAAGGTGTCCGTTTCTGTCCTTTTTCTTCTTTTTTTTTTAAATGCTATTTGATTGTGTTTTCTTTTAGCTTTTTAATTTTAATTATGATTTTAATGAACTTTTATACAGAACTTGGATTTCCTTTCATTCATTGTTGCACGTTTCCCTCCCTACCCACCTCTCCAGTTTGCTTTCCTCCTTGAAAAAAAATTCTTTCATTGTTGCACAATTTCCTCCCCTTCATTGTGTTTTCACTGAACCTCTACACAGCAAATCAAGTCCTTATTTGACAATCTCTACTCAACTTGTTCAGTTACATTTCCAACAGTGTTTATAATTCCCATTGGTTTGGTTCTACTTATTCTCTTCGCAGTACTCTAACTCTTCAGTTGAAGTTGCCTTTCTCTTGACTCAGCATTTATTTAGTTGCTGTAACCCCTTGGCCTTTCTTTTTGGTCCAAAGTTTTGAGAAACTTGGCCCTGCTAGTTTCTGTTTGTGTTTAAATGGGGGTTTTTATGAGAAAATGGGAGTAAAGTTGGACATATTGTCTGTCTTCTTTTGGGGGAGAAAGGAGTGAAGGTGGGAGAGTCAATAGTTTGGTTTAGTTTTGTTTTTCAGTAAAGTTGTGGTAATATATACATCACAGAAATATCACATATACATCCAGTTTTTTAAAAGTGTACAGTTCATTGAAACGAATTAAATTCCCCATGTTGTGCATGTCATCAGTGTCTGTTTGCAATTTTAAAAAATAACTCTTTAGTTTCTTTTTTTTTTCCAGAGACTGTACTGATCACTGCCATGAAGAGGACTCTAGAGATCTATCTCTTTGGAAGCAATGAAGACAGAGTAACATTACAAAAGTGGAAACTCATAATAAAGCAAAAAACCAAACCAAACCCAATGCCATAAGTTCCAATTAAGTTCCCAATACCATAAGTGCCAATTCATAATGACCCTTCATTGGGTTTCTGATGCTGTAAATCTTTACAAGAGGCCCACCATTTTCTCAGGGAGTGACTGGTAGATTTGAATCACCAACCTTTTGGTTATTAACATGCATTATTCTACTGGCATTCCATAATTGAGTTGGAGAGGGTACAGCTGGAGTGCTTTCTGGAGGCAAAAATGATGAGAGATTCCACATCTATCCTATTTCACCTGCACACTTCATGACACACAAGAGCCCACTGTGGCAGTCACGGCATCAATACACCTGGTTGAGGGTCTTCCTCTCCTTCACTGACTCTCCACCCTTCCCAGCATCATGTCCTTCTCCAAGGAATAGCCCCTCCTAGCAACATGCCCAAAGTATGTGAGATGGAATCTCTCATCATTTTTGCCTCCAGAAAGCACTCCAGCTGCATCCTATCCAAGACATATCTCTTCATTCTCTTGGCTGTCCACGGGATGCTCAGTGCTCTTCTCCAATGCCACAGCTCAAAGGCATCAATTCTTCTGTCATCCTTATTCATTGTCCAGCTCTCACACACATAGCAAGTGATCCGAAAGTGGCCTGAATCAGATACATCTTAGTACTCAAACTGACATCATTACTCTTCAATAATTTGAAGAGGTCCATAATTGCAAATTTTCCCAGTGCAATGTGTCTCCTTATTTCCTGACTGCTGGTACCAAGGATGTTAATTGTGGATCCAAGCAAGATGAAGTTGACAGTTTCAGTCTCCTCTCCATCCATCAAGATGTCATCTATCAGTTCACTAATTGTAGAGCGAAACAAGAAGAAGCTGTTGATAGTTTTGATGTCCTCTCCACTCATCATGATGTTGCCTGTTGGTCCAGTGGTAAGAATCTTTATTTTCTTGACATTGAGATGCAATTCATACTGAATGCTGCATTCCTTGATCTTCTGCAACAAGTCCTCCTCACTTTCAGCAAGCAAGGTTGTGTCATCTGCATAACACAGGTTATTGATGAGTCTCCCTTCAATCCTGATGCCACACTCCTCCTCACGGAGTTCAGTTTCTCAGATAATTTGCTCAGCATATAGCACATAGAGCATATAGATTTCCAGTCTATGCCAGGAAATTTAGAGGACAGCTGGCTGGCCAACAGATTGGAAGAGGTCCATATTTGTTCCCATTCCCAAGAAAAGTGATCCAGTTGAATGTGGAAACTATTGAACAATATTAATACCACATGTAAGCAAAATATTACCAAAAATCATTCAAGAACAGTACATAAATAGGAAAATTCCAGAAGTTCAACCAGGATTTAGAAGAGGTTGTGGGTGGCACCAGCGATATTGCTGATGTCAGATGGACCCTGGCTAAAAGTAAGGAACACCAGAAGAATGTCTATTTATGCTTTATTGACTATGCAAAGGCATTTGACTGTATGGATCATAACAAGTTGTGGATCATAACAGGTTGTGGCTGACATGGATAAGAATGGGACTCTCAGAGCTCATGGAGAACCTGTACTTGGACCAGGAGGCTGTTGTACAAACAGAACACAGGAACACTGCATGGTTTAAAATTGAGAAGAGAGTGCAGCTGTGTTGTATTCTCTCTCATGATCACACCTTAGTGGATGTGAAATGAGAGAATGATTTCTACACATTCAAAAGCAACCTGGAAATAATAGCGAACACCCTTGGAATTAAAGATGCCAGGCTGTAGAAAGAAGCATATATACCCACTGGCTCTCCCAGATGAGGATGCCATGGGTGACTCAGTGACATCTATGTGGGAAGATGACAACAAGACAAAATGTTGTCGTGTACTGTCAAGTTGAAACTGACTCATAGCACACCTTCAAAGGGTTTTCAGAGGCAGCAATTGAACAGGAGGAATACCTAAGAACAAGGTGTGATCGCCTACACTACAAGTTTTAATGGAAGAAGTGTTAATTCAAGTGAGGAAGACTTGAAACACTTACTAAAGAAGATCAAAGACTACAACCTTTAATATATATATATATATATTCAGCATCATGAAAACAAAAATCCTGGCCAATCAGCAGTGTCATGATTGTTGTTAGTTGCCGTTGAGTTGAGAAGGACTCATAGCCCCATGAACAACAGATCTGAACCCTGTCCTATGAAAAGTCAAATTTCATACCAAATATTATATGAAAAACCATATGCTTGTTCAGGAATTGAAGGAATTACAAATTTATAAGTTAGGATTTCTCTTGTGACAGATTACATAAAATGAGCTGTTTCCTGCAGACAAGAGACAGCTAGGGCCTCCCTACAGAGGGAGTGTAAATATCTGTGAAATACTTCCTTTCGGAGCTAAAGCATTAGGTTGACAAGAGAGAAAAATTTGGCTTCATTTACAAGAGAATTCTCTTTATGATAATCCCCTGGTATCAATAAATACAGAGAAAGGCGTGCCTTGAGAGGCTTCAGTCATTGGAACTGCTGGCTCTGTCTTTTACACTCTCTGTTTTATCTCATTCCTGGTTGTCTGTCTCACTATTAATAATTATAAAAATACTTACTCCTCGGTCTGCAACACTGTCCCTCTGACACACTTAAGTCCATTGCACCAATCACTGTGTCACTACGTCTGGTTGAAGGTCTCCCTCTATTTCATTGACCCTCCATCTTTCCAAGCATGATGCCCCTTTCTAAGGAATAGCCTCTCCTAGCAATATGCCCAAAGTATGTGAGACCAAGCTTTTCCATCCTTACCTCCGAAGAGCATTCTGCCTACACTTTTCCCAAGACATATCTGTTTGTTTTTTGACAGTCCATGGGATGTTCAGTGCTCTTCTCCAACACCACAACTCAAATGCATCATTTCTTCTGTCATCTTTTCTCATTGTCCAGCTTTTATATGCATAGCAAGTGATTTAGAAGATCATAGTCTGAATAAGGCACACATGAGTCTTCAAGCTGACATGATTGTTCCTTAGTTATTTGGAGAGGTTACTGACTGGTATATCTCCTGATATCCTGACTGCTGGTACCTAGGCTGTGGATTGTGGGCCCAAGTAGGATAAAATTATTAACAATTCCGATCTTTTCTCTATCCTTCATGATGTTGCTTATTGGTCCAGTGGTGAGGATTTTTGTCTTCTTGATGTTGAGCTGCAATTCATATTGAAGGCTATAGTCTTTGATCTTTTGCAGTAATCATTTCAAGTCCTCCTCACTTTCAGGAAGCAAAACTGTATCATATGCATACTGCAGTTTATTGATGAGGCTTCCTCCAATCCTAGTGCCACATTCATCTCCATAAAGTCCAGCTTCTTGAATGACTTGCTCAGCATAAAAATTGGATAGGTATGAAGAAAAGAGTACAATAATTTCCTCTTTTTAAACCATGCAGTGTTCCCTTATTCTGTTCTGACAAGAGCATCCTAGTCTAGGTATAGGTTTCATATACTTAGGACTCAGTACTTGAAGGAAGAGAGACATCATCCTGGGAAAAGTAGAAGGTCCATGAGAGAGAGCAAGGCCGTCAGTGAGGTGGATTGACACAGTGACTATCCCACTGGGCTTGAGCTGGACAGAGACCATGAAGAAGGCATAGGCTAGGACAAGGTTTGGATCTGCTGTTCACAAGGTCACTGAGTCTAGTCAACTTGATGGTGTCTAACAAGAGCAACAACACAGAGTAACTATGAGTTAGAATTGACTAGATGACAGTGTTAGGGTTTTTTTTTGGGGGGGGGAGGGCAAAGGGTTTTCTATTCTCCCTCTGTCTCTGTATTTAACACACCAAGAAGTTATTTTCTGTTTACCTACCTCTTCCCTTCACTGGACTATGACCCACCTGAGAGTCCAGAGAGTATTCTCATTATCACTCTACCCTAGTGCTGAGCGGAGCCCCAGACTTGCTGGGATCCACTTTCTCTCGGGAGGGCTGTTGCTGTAAGAAAGAACAGTCTTCATTACTAAAAAGAAGAATTAACATTAGGATCTATTTACAAATAGAGTTTTACTTTAAGTGGCATCTTTACAAATATTTGTTTTTAAAAACTCATCAGTGAAAACAACTATGAAATATCATCTCACCACAGTAAGAATAGCAAAATTTAACAGAACAGCAAGCATCAAATGCTGGCGAGGTTGTGGAGAAACTGGAACCCTTATTCACTGTTGGTGAGAGTGTAAAATGGTGCAACCACTGTGGAAGTCTTTATGGTGCTGTCTCAAAAAGTTGCAATACCATTTGACCCAGCAATTCCACTACTGGGAATTTACCCTAAAGAAACCATAACCACCACCCAAGCAGATATATGCACACCCATGTTTATCATGGCTTTGTTCACAATAACAAAGAGCTGGAAACAAACCAAGTGCCCATTAACAAACAAACGGATAGAGAAGCTTTGATATATTCACACAGTGGAATACTATGCTGCATTGAAAAACAAGGAACTCATTAAATATTATGCAAAAAGGATGACCCTGGTGGACATTATGATGAGTGAAATATCTCAGTCATGAAAGGACAAATATTGCATACTGCCACTGGTGTGAAATGGGACTGATATTGGGGTTAAGGGAAGGCAGAGAAGGAGGAGATGAATCATGTATACTGCATTCAAACAGATGAGGGAAAGAACTGTTTAAAAGGGATATATGATTGGGTATTATTGTCACGATAGGAGTCCAGAATAAAGGCTGCACAGTGGAGTGGACTTGGGGGGAGTTTGCATAACAATGAAAGAGTTTTTCTTATACTTTTCAAGAAGAAGAGTGAATTAGGGGGAGGGGGTGGGCATGGAGAAAAGTGCAACAATGAATGACTGGAAACCCTAAGTCTCTGTAAACTTTCACTAAAATTAATTTTAAAAAAACACACAAAACAGCACAACTCATCCATGAGAGAATCTAAGATCTGAAGTCTCCTCCCCTAAGGAACCCTCAAGAGTCACCTTGTCTTGGGGGTGGGAGACAGTTTTCAAAGTGGCATTTTAAAAAATTATTTGCTTTTAAAAATATAAGAGTGGGGAGCTCTTGTGGCCTAGTTGGAAGAAGCTGCACTGCAATCCCAAAGACTCATGGTTTGAATCCACCAGAAGCTCTGCTGTAGAAGGAGGGGCAATCTTCTCCTCTGCCTGTCGGATTCAATTCCACCACACACACACACACACACACACACACACACACACCCCACGTATGAGAGAGACAATCTAGCATCTTGAGCCTCCCAATCCAACAGTCTCTCAAAAGTTAAGACGAAGTGTCAGGAATGATCATGACTAGAAGAAACCTTGTGCACGTGGCTTGGAATTTTCTACTTTAGTGACCGGAGGAAAACGCACACCTATCTTGCATCCGCCTCCTCCCGCCCTACTTGGCTGCCCTGAGCCTGCACCTTTGCTCGGCTCCGCCCAGTCCTCTTGGCTGTGACCTCTTTGTCCATCTGCCACAGAGCTGGCTCTGGCTGTGCAGAGATGGGGCCACCCCGGCCAGGGCTCTGGCTGAAGAGACTCTGGGTATTCTTGCAGGTGGCCCTGCATGTGGCTGTGGGCAAAGTGCGAATGACACTCTTCCCTGAGAAGGTCAAGCAGAACATCTTGGCCCTATACCCCAACTTTAACTATGACGTGTGGGGGCCAACCTTCTTCAGTATTCCATACTTCTGGTTCATCCTCAAAGTCTATTGGCAGAGATTAGAAGACGATGCCAAGCAAGGGGGTCTGGCCCCAAACTGCCCGGTGATTCGCCTCTCTGGCCAAGAGTGCAACATTTGGGACTTCATGAAAGGTCAGTAGGTGAATACCATCTTGAGGGATGCTTAGGTTGAGGGTGGCCAGAGTGGGGGATTGTGAACAGGAAAGTCTTGAATTATTTTCCTGCTGCTTCCACTACTCCTTCTTTGACTTCTAGCTTGAATGTAGGAATTCTCTTGGATTGCCTCTTTTTCTTTTCTACAAGTCAATCAGTCTTCTCTTTCCTGGACACTGTTTTTGTCTTATAGTAAATCCTGCCTGGGATTCATTCATTCTCATTCTCATTCTCTCTCTCTCTCTCTCTCTCTCTCTCTCTCCTCCCTCCCAGGTTAACTGCTATTCATTCTTAAGACTTCTGCTTAACGACATTTCCTTCAAGAAGCCTCCCCCAACCCTCCAGACTAAGTCATCCCTCCTATGTGCTTCAGTCACATTCTAAGCTTTTCCTTATTACACATGGTGTAGAATTATATGTGACTATTTGATTAAAGTCTGCCATCCCCATAACCTCCAAGGAGGGCAAAGGCTGTAATTCTAATCCACTAATGTATCCCCTGGGCCTGATGCTGTATTTGGCCCATGGTTGGTGCCCACTGAATACACACTGACCTCTCTCTCTCTCTCTCTCTCTTTCCTTCATTTTTTCTTTCTCCTCTCTAAGCAGACAATCCAATCTACCTACTTGGGTTCTTAAGGACTTCTCTTCCCTCAGTTTTCTATTTTTCATCCACACACTTCTGGGCACTCTCTTTGCTTCCCTGCTGCAGAGGTGGTCCTGGGTGCAGAGAGATGGGGCTGATGGACCTACCCCGGTGAGGGCTTCTTCTTCCCTCCCTTGTGCTCTCTTCCAGCTCTGCTTGGGAAAAGCTGTCAGATCACTTTTCCAAAAATACATATCTGACTCACAGGTGCACCCAGCTTGATAACAGGTCTCTTCTGTGTTCAGAACTCAGAGCAGGCTCAGCCTTGTACCCCAATTTCATCTCCCAGCTTCACCTCACCTTCATTTCCTCTAGTCCAGCTGAACCCCCTGTTGGGCCTTGTTCAGCCCTACAATTTCTCTTACACCTTTGCATTGGCTTGTCTGAAATACCCCTCCCCTTCATCATCCCTCTCAACCTTCCAGCTCTCAAGTCTCCTTTAAGGAATTTTCTCAGGACCCTGGAGGCAGGCATGCACTCTCTCCACCTTCTCCTGACTTCCTGCAGGGGCCTCTCCGGGACACTGATTTCCTACCCAGAATCTGACTACCTAAGACTTACCTTCTGATGGAGAGGCACGTGACAGGGCTTATGTCTAGTTCTTATCTAGATTCCTCAGCACGCTTTGTCCAGGGCTTGGACACTGCACATAGAGAAGTTCTCCAAGGAATTTCTGTAACTTAATACTTTTCAAAGCTTCTTCCTTGGTGCCCAAGCCCCACAGCTATGCTGTATTACACCGAATTAAGAAGTGTGGCAAGCCCTGCCATGCTAGATGCCCCTCCTGGGGAGTCCTTCACAGCTGCATTCATGACATCTGAGAAACACACACCAGACTTTCTGGAGCATGGGGAACAGATGAACCCCTGAAACTATTGCCCTGAGATAATCTTTAAAATTTAAATAAAATACATCCCTTGAAATCATCTTAAACCCAAATAAGAGTTCAGCTTACTTCAGTTGCTCCTTAGAGGCAAGGATGGTGAGACTTCATTTACATACATGCTTTGGTCATATTATCTGGAGGGGGCAGTCCTTGGAAAAGGGTATCATATTTGGGAAAGGAAAGGATCAGCAAAGGAGAAGACCCTCAGTGAAATGGATTGGCACAGTGACTGCAGCAAAGGGCTTAAGCCCAGCAGAAACGGTGCGGATGGCACAGGGTCAGGCAAGGCTTTGATCTGGTGTCCACAGGGCTTCTGTGAGTCAGAGTCATGCAAGAACACCTAGCAACAGCTAACAGACACACACAAATCTGACTTGAGCATTACGTTCTTTAAAAACTCATCTGTAAGGGATCAAATTAGCAACAGTAAGTCAAAAGACAGTCAATGAAAGTTTGGGAGCTGTGAGTTCAGAGTTTACAATGAGGAAAGACGAGCTCAGAAAAGGAGTGTTAGGACAATTGCACAACTTGCAGAATGTAATCAGTGTCAATGAATTACACATGCAGAAACCGTTGAATTGGTGAGTGTTTTGTTGTGTATATTCTCAACAACAACAAAATGTTAAAATAAACCCCCTAGCCATTTCTATATCATTAAGAGACACCTTTAGAGTAAAATTATATTCTATGTGTTTAAAATGAACACATTTTATTATTATTATTGTTGCTGGGGAGCATTGCGTCAAGCTTTGGTTAGTAGTGCGTTTCTGTAATACGTCAGGCTATAATCCAAAGGTTGATAGTTTGAATCCACTAGCTGTTTGCTCTTGGGAGAAAAATTGAGTCTCTTCCTGTAAATATTTACAGCTTCAGAAGCCCAATGGAGGGTCATTATGAGTTGCAAACAACAACACAGTAGAGGGTAGTATTTGCAATGACAGTTCAATCCAGAAGTGGGGATGGGGGTGGTGACAGAGAAAACCTTATGCAAATTTAGAAAAAGAATTTCCAATTTAGATACTTTTATTAAAAGAAAAATGTATAATGATAAATAAAGTATGATTAAGCTTTTTGGGTTTATAAGTCAGGGACTTCTTTTATAAAAAACTTTTCCCTTTTATTTATTCACTCATGTACATTTTCTCCTCCCTTTCTCCCCCTTCCCCTAACCACACCTGCAATATATCCCTTGTTCCAGATATGAAATGCATAATTATATATTCCTTTTGGATAGTTCTTCCCCTCATCTGTTCTAATGCAATGTTCATTATCTATCTACTTTCTGCTCATTCCTTCCCAAACTCTCATAGCTGTCCTATTTTAGAACAGTGGTGCTATGCAGTATGTATCCTTTTATGACTGAAATATTTCACTTAGCATAATGTCCTCAAGGTTCCTTCACGTTCTCTAATGTTTTGCTATGTTTTTCAGTGCTGTGTAGTATTCCATTTTGTGACTATACCATAGTTTTCCTATCCATTCATTTGAGGGACACTTGGGTTGCTTCTATCTTCTTTACTATTGTGAATAAAGCAGCAATAGACAAGGGTGTTCATACATCTGTTTGAGTGGCAGCTCTGGTTTCTTTAAGATTATATTTTCAGTGGTGGAAGTGGTGGGCCAAATGGTATTTCTATTTCCAACTTTTTAAGAAAGCGCCAGGCTGCCTTCCATAATGGTTGTACCATTTTACACTCCCACCAGCAGTAAATAAGAGTTCCAATCTCTCCACAACCTCATCTGCATTTGTTACTTGCTGCCCTATTGAACTTTGCTTTTGTCGCTGTGGTGAGATGATATCTCATAGTTGTTTTGATTTAAACAAACATTTTAAGTAACATGTAAAAAAAAGACTCTGAAAAGCCCTAAAATTTAAACAATAAAACAGGGGGGGGACGGACAAGTTTTTAACACAGTATGAACCAGTTTTCTACAGGAACCTACCTTTCCCATACACATGTTTCCCAGATCCTATCAATGGAAAAGAGAACTCTGGTGGCCTGTTGTTGTTATGTGCCATCGAGTTGCCTGAAATTCAGTGACCCTATCTATGTACATTAGCTCTGGGCTCTATCCTGAGCAAATCAATCTCATCGTCTCCGACAGACCTAATCCCATTGCTCCAGTCACTAAGTCCATCCATCTCATTTGAGTCTTCCTCTCCTGCACTGTCCTTCTACGCTTACAAGCATGATGTCTCTCTCCAAGGACTGGTCTCTACTGGCGCCGTGCCCAAAGTATGTGAAACAGAGCCTCAAAATCCTTGCCTTCGGGGAGGAGTCTGTTTCGCCCTCTCCAGAACAGACTTATTTGTTCTCCTGGCAGAGTGGTAAGGAAATATGCTGCCAACACAAAGGCATGTGATTCAAATCCACCAGCTGTTCTGCAGGAGAAAGATGGACAATATTCCCCCACATGATTAATTG
Source organism: Elephantulus edwardii (assembly GCF_000299155.1). Taxonomy (NCBI): domain Eukaryota; kingdom Metazoa; phylum Chordata; class Mammalia; order Macroscelidea; family Macroscelididae; genus Elephantulus; species Elephantulus edwardii. The sequence continues at coordinate 10,321,248 of NW_006399755.1, forward strand.
CCTCTGCAAACTTTCTGGAGGGTCAGCTATGTACTGGTTCTGACTTGATAGTCCATAACAACAACCAACCAATGGGGATGTCCATTATCACTTTATTGATTCCCTGAGTAATTTGATTACTAGTCATAAAGTTTAGTGGATTGAACCCCATCAGAGGTCCCTTGTAAGAAAGGCTTAATCATCTACTTCTGAAAGTTCTACCCTTTGCACATGGGGTTTCTGTGAGTAGGAATCTCCTTGATGGCAATAATATTGTGTGTGTGCATGTTTTGTTGTTGTTGTGCTAAGAACATTCTTTGGCAAATGTCAACTGACTTGATCCAATCCTTCTGTTTCAGAAGGAAAATGGAGAAAACTGAGTCTTAAGAGAACAGATTCAATGAGTGGCAACAGTCACAGCCTGATCAGGGACTCTCCCTCTTGCTTATTTAATGCATCTCAGCAAACATTCATGTGCCAGGCCTCAGCTCAATGTCACTCACTCATTGCCTTGGAATTTGGAACCAACTCACAGCTGAGCTAACAGTGGACTTTTGGAGACTGTGAATCTCAGGTGGAAGATTGCCCATCTTTCTCCCTAAGAGCAGCTGGTGGATTTGAATGACCTTTGGGTTAGCAGTACAACTCTCTATCGACTACCCCATCATAGTGCTCTCAGCTAGATGTCAGGGATGTGAAATTAGGTAAAAGGCTGCTCCTTTGTTCAAGGAATTTATAGACACCACAGAGCAGGTGGATAGAATAAACAAATCTCTAAGCTCTTATGAGATAAGAGCAAAGGTAAAGGTGTAAACTTTGCTTGGAGGGCTGGGGAGGTTTCCTGGAGGCAGTGGCTTTGGAAGTAGGTTTTGAAGAGTAAGATTTTTATGTTGTTTTTTTTTTAGCTTGAGAAGGGAAAAGGGGATCCCAAAATCTCTGTAGATGTTCATTGAAATGAAAAATAAACAACCTAAATTTAAAAAAAAAAGGGAAAAGGGGAGCAAGAGGAAGAGAAGAAAGTATTTTTTTCCTCTTGATTTTAATCCACATTATACAAATAACATCTGTTTATGAAACCACTGATAAGAAGAGCAATGGGATGATAAGGTTTATTAGGTATCTACCATATGTCCCTGGGTGCTGCAAATGGTTAACTTTTTGGGCTGCTAAATAAGAGATTAGAGATTTGGATCCACTCAGAGTTACCTTGGAAGAAAGACGTGGTGACCTACTGAAAAATCTGCCATTGAAACCTTATGGATCACAGTTATATCTGGTACATATGGGGTGGATTGCAGTCAGTCCTATTTGAATCCATGCCAAGACTGAGATTGAACCAGGACAATTTGCTGAAAGACAATCAGGCAATAATCAGTTCCCTGGAAGCCACTTGCCTTGTGGCTAATTCACAGGGTTTGCTTGCTTTTGTAGTGGACCACTTCACTTTTTTTTTAATTGAGATTTTAATGAAAGATTATAGAGAACATGGATTTCCATTCATTCATTGTTGTACATTTTCCTCCTGGCCCCTCCCCCCTCCCCCCAGCTTTTCTCCTTGAAAAAAAAAAATTCTTTCATCGCTATAATCCCACCCTCAGTCCACTTTACTATGCAGCTTTTATTCTGGACTCTTGTCATGCAAATAACATGTTAAATACTTTTCAATTTGTCTTTACTCCTGCTGCAGCAGAGACTGAAGAGTAGGGATGAAGGACCTGAAAAGAAAATAATTCCCACAAAACCTGGTATTTGTAAAGCAGAGTTGGTTTCAGCAGGTTGACCCAGAGCCAAGGAAACAAGTTGTCAGCAAGTCAACTGCGATTTATAGCCACCCTATAAACAGCAGATCAGAACCTTGCCCTATCCTGTGCCGTTCGCATCATCCAAGACATACTCAAGCCCAATGAAATAAGAAGTCCTAGCAATGCATCAGGGAGCTCTGGTGGCATAGTCCATAAGGAGTTGTGCTGCTAGCTCTAAGGTCCTCTCTAGTGGTTCAAATCTACCAGGAGGTCTGAAGATGAAAGGTGCAACACTTACACTGAGCTTTATAAGCCTCAGAAACCCAGTGGAGGGTAAACTTTGAGCCAATTCTGTCTTGATGGCAATGAGCAAGAGACAGCAGTATAGCACAGCATCAAGTGCTGTTTCATTCTGTTGTCCATAAGGCTGCTATGAGTTGGAGCTGAGTAGATGGCATCCAAAACAAGCAATGCAGAAACAACACAATTGTTCCCATTTCTGGAAGAGTCCATAACCCAGGGAGTGAGCTGGTGGTGAGAGAGTGAAGCAGAAAGCCCTGGATGAAGGGACTCCTCTGATGAGGCAGGGGAGGGAGGTGGCTAAGGGGTGACTTCCTGGAGGAGAGGACCTGAGCTAATTGTCTAGAGACAGTGAAGTCTGGGAGTGGGTGAAGAAGAGGAGAGTAAGCAGGAGGGGAGAATAGGAGAGAGCGGAGAAAGTCTGAGATACGGATGCACATCTTTCACTTTGGCAGATGTGTTGGAGAAAGGCGTGGGTGATGAAACTGAAGACATCACTGGAGTCCAGAGCTCAGAGTCTGTATGTCTTACCAAGAGTGTGGATTTTATCTTAAGGTTATTGGCTAACCCTGGAAAGATTTTTTTAAGCAGTAGAACTAATGCCATCAACTCTGCATATTAGAAAGAGATTCTATAAGTGTGTCAGAAGACAGCCAGTCACTAGAAAATTAAATCATATAATTAGGATTAAAAACAGTGCAGGCAGTGGTGTCTGGATTGTACTCACCAACAAGGAAGAAACAATCTACAACAACATCAATAGCATAAACCTGATTCTTATGAGCCATGCCTCTAGGCTCCCTTACATATGTCTATCAAGTCTAACACCAGTTATTTTTCTCACAGCTCTTTCTCTGCTATTCAGTTTGCTAATTCATTGCAATGGCCACATAGAACTTATAGGCCATATTCACAATTATGGAGCTTATTAGGGAAGTAACAGGTTGCATTTCAGGTTGGAAATACCAAGGATATAATTGTTTAATCAGGACAGCATCTTCTCAGGCATACTCTCAAGCCAGCTCCCTCTGACCTTCAATCTTGGGGCTCTGGATCCGTTGTTTTCTGCCTCTGAATATGTGCAATTTGAGTCTGGCAGGATAAGAAAACTTAACCAATTCCCCTTCGAAGTAGTAGTTGTTGTTTTTAATATGCTGTTGAGTTGACTACAACTCATAGCGACCTTATAAACAATGGCTCTGAACTTTGCCCAATCTTGAGCCAACCTCACCATCTCTGACATACCTGTCCCCATTGCCAAAGTCACTGTGTCAATCCATCTCATCTAGGATCTTTCTCTTCTGAGCTGACCTTCTGCTCTTCTAAGCATGATGCGTTTCTCCCAAGATTGACTCCTTCTGGGGACATGCTCAAATTATATGAGATGGAGCTTAAAAATCCTTGCCTCCAATGAGCACACTGGCTTCTCTCATCGCCAGGACAGACCTATTTGTTCTCTTGGCAGTCCATGATATGTTTAAAACTCTTCTTCAGCATCACAACTCAAAGATGTTGATTCTTTTTTTGTTGTCCTTCATTGTCCAGCTCTCAGACTCACAACAAGCAATTGAGAAGCTTGGATCAGGTGCACTTTAGTTTGTAAATGAGTATCATTGCTTTTGGATATTTAGAGAGATCCTTCATGGCAGATTTTCCAAATTCAGTTCCTCTTTTGATCTCCGACTGCTGGTGTCAAGCATGTTGATTGTGGATCTAAGCAAGATGAAATCATCAACAACCTCGATCCTTTCTCCATCTATCATAATGCTGCCTATTGGCCCAGTGGTAAGGAATTTTGTTTTCCTGATGTTGAGATACAATCCATGTTGAAGGCTGCAGTCTTTGACCTTCTGCAACAAATGCTTCAAGACATCCTCTGTGATAAATTATGTATACTGCATTGAAACAGATGAGAGAGAGAACTGTTTAAAAGGTATATATGATTAGGTATTATTGTCATGACATGAGTACAGAATGAAGGCTGCATAGTGGAGTAGACTTGGGGGGAGGGATTGTATAGTAATGAAGGGGAGGGGTGGGCAGGGAGAAAAGTGCAACAATGAATCAATGGAAATCCAAAATCTCTGTAAATTTTCATTAAAATTAATAATAATAAGAAGAAGAAAAAGACTTCCTCTGTTCGAGCAAGAAAGGTTAATGTCATCTGCATAATGCATGTTGTTAAGCAGTCTTCCTCCAATTCTTATGTCACATTCTTTTTCAAAAAGTTCAGCCTCCCGAATGATCTGGTCAGTATATCAGTTGAAAAGGTATGGAGAAAGGGTACATCCCTGATGCACTAATTTCTTGATTTTGAATCATGCATAGGTTTCACATAAGTACAATCAGGTGTTCTGTGATTTCTTTTCTTAGCTACAATTTGTTGTGATCTACACTGTCAAATGCCTTTGCATAGTCTATAAAACACAAATAGACATCCCTCTGGTATGCTTTGCCTTCAGCCAAGATCCATCTGACACTGCCAACAATATCTCCAGTGCCACAGTCTCTTCTAAATTCAGCTTCTATTTCTGGCAGTTCTCTGTCAATATACTGTTCTAAATTGATTTTGTATAATCTTCAGCAAGATTTTACTTACATGTGATATTTGTGATATTGTTTGATAATTTACACATTCTGTAGGATCACCTTTTTTGGGAATGGGAATAAATATTAGTAGTAGAACACATTATTTTTGTATTCCTACTAAAAGATACTGTTTAATTTATTGACATTATTAGTCTAATCCCCATGGTGAGGCCAACACCACTCTATATTTATATAGTCCCTGGGTTGTTATGTGGTAAAAGTCAAAGCCTAAACAAGATACATTGAATAATCCACTATAGCACATTGAGTGTAAACTCTCAAATGAGATATGGTAGATTCATTACAGAGATCTAAAACAATCTCTTCATTTTTTTTTCAGATGCAAAGATCCAAAGGGTAAATGATTTGTCAGATCCACATAGCAAGTTCTTATAGTGTCAGAACTCGAATCTGTACCTGATGACTCTCAGTCAGTGCTGTTGTTGTGTGCTGTTGAGTCAGAACCAACTCGGCTGACCTGAATGGGTTTTCAGAGGCGGTAGATTACATGGCAGGAGTTGGCCTATCCTTCTCCCACAGAGCAGCTGCTGACTTTGAACTGCAGCCCTTTGGGATTGCAGCACAGCTTCTTACCTTTAGGTCACCAGTTTTGTTTTTGAGAGTTGGGTGAAATAAGAGAGGTTCAGAGAAACTCCCCACCACCTTTGAATGCATGTACTACATGTACGGCTAATGCACACAGGGTGCGCTCATTCTCAGACACTCACGTAGCACACAGCATGGATTAATTGACAGGTTGTAGCAGAAGGGAACACACTATTTTTTAATTAGCTTAAAGTGAATATGAAATTAGCTATATTTCATCTCCTATTAAAAAAACGTCTAAAAAAAAACAAACCAAACTTCTAGAATTCCAGGCATACTTATAAAGCATACTACAGTGGCTATCAGTAGGCTTTCTCTGTGGAGGGATTCATTTCTCTACTGGCAAGGTTAATTTACTGACCTGGGAGTCATGGGAAGTGAGCTGAGAGGCCTGACCTACTCCAGAATTGTTTTCCATCTATACAAACAAATTGCACTTGAGAGGCCTTGTCTGACCTGACATGCTTATGAAATGGTATTCTTTGCCCTGTGACCTGTGGACCAGGGAAGGGGGCCAGCCCTCTCAGTACAGTAACCCTGTAACACTCATTAATCTTCCTCTACTACCAGAAAACTAGAGAACTAAGTTTAGACTTTGTCCTCAGATCTTCCAACTACACTATAAGTAAACAAATGGCTTTGTCTCGTGTGGGATCCTACTCAGAAATTATTTATTTCTGTTGTCTAATTAAGATAAATTTCCAGACAGCTAATATTTAAAGCTGGTCTTAACCCTGAGTCTTCGGGCTCCTATCTGAAGAGGGAGTCTCTGGGATCACTGGAGGTCAGGGACTGGTCACCTGGCTGTGACTGGACCTTGAGCCACCCTGATGAGGCCAACACAACCTTTTCACATGACTGAAGAGTCACCATCCAGCCAACCAGCAGGGCCAGAGATATACCCAGGACCTCCTAGCACCTTCCAAGAAAACCTTTGTGTGCCAAGAACAAGGAGAGTTTTGTATCACCAAAGTCACTGGCCTGCTTTCTCCTAATGCACTGAAATTTGAGAAACATACCAGCAGCCAGGAAATGAAAAGATAGATTGCACTGGGAAAGTCGGCTGTCAGAGATCTCTCCAAGGTACTGAGGAGCAATGAAGACTAAGGTGCACCTGATACAGGCTATGGTCTTTGCCATTATTTGTTATGCATCAGAGAGCTGGACAATGACTACAGATGATAGAAGGAGAATTGATGCCTTTGAGCTTTGGTGCTGGAGAAAAATATTGAATATACCATGCACTGCTAGGAAGACAAATAAGTTCATCCTGGAGAGAGTGAAGCCAGGCTGCTCCTTGGAGGCAAGGATCCTGAAGCTCTGTCTTACATACTTTGGACACGTTGCAACGCAGTATCGGTCTTTGGAGAAGGACATCATGCTTGGGAGGATGGAGGGACAGCACAGGAGAGGAAGACTTCTGATTCCGTCACTGGGGTAATGAGAGTAGGTTTGTCAGAGACAATAAGGTTGGCAAGAGATAGAGCAGGGTTTAGGGCTATTGTACATAGGGTCGCTATGAGTTGGAAGTGACTCGACAGCACATAACAACAACAACATGACCCATTGCATTTCTTGTTTTATTCAGCCACCAGGAAACTCAAAGTCAGCGATGTATAACTCAATTATAACAAATGCATAAATGGGACCTTAAGGCCTGTTTTGTCCCATTTCTTCCCCTTTTTTATGCCTCTTACTCACCCACTGCTGACAAGCTGAGTTTGAATCACCGTGACTCTCCATCAGGCTTTTGAAATTGTAATGCTTCCCCCTAACCCAAGTTGTAATGCTTTTTGGAATCATCTGGTGGATTTGAACTACTAACCTTTCTGTTAGCAGCTCAATAAGTTATGCATTATGCCATCAGGGTTCCTTTTCTCTTATGGGGATATAGTTTTCAAACGTCTGTTTTAATATTTTATTATATGTGTAAGCAATTCCAAATCCTTTGCAGAACAAGGTAGGGAGATGTGTTAACAAACCACAAGCAAGTTAAGATTTTTCTCTTGTGTTCCCATTTTTCTTAGTTATCTAGTGCTGCTGTAATCAAAATACCACAAGCTGATTTGCTTTGACAAACAAATATTTATTTTCTCATAGTTTAGGAGGCTAGAAGTCCAAACTTGGTTCACTCACTCTGGGTGAAGACGTTCTGTTTCCATCATATCTGGAAAAATATCCTTGCCTTATTTTAACTCTGCTCACCAGAGATAAAATTCTGCTCCTTGTCTCCTTTTAGCTTCTGCTCAGTCCCTATCTTCCCCTATCTCTGCTTGCCTCCTTGCTTAATATACTATTTTATATCTGACTTAAGAAAATGGATTCAGATACATCCTACACTAATACTGACTCATTAGCATAACAGAAAACCCAGATCTGTGAGGTTATAATCACAAGTTTATGAGTTAGGATTTACATGTTTTGGGGACACATAAATGTCTTTCAAGAAATTCTATCAATCTACCATTTCCTGTACACTAGTCCAAGCACCCACTATTGCTCATGTGAAATTCTCCAATACCTGTAAACTGGCTTCTCCCCGCTTTCATTCTCTATGAAGCAGTCAGGGTGTGGAGATGGTGGCATGATGCAGGGGCATCTGATCATCCTCTAACTTGGTGAAGTGGGAGAATCACCAGCGGCAGTAATAGCCCATAACACAGGAATCAGAGAAGCCCAACTGAATGATCTTTTTACCAATTCTGGCACCAATTGTCCCTCTCACAGCATAAAAATCCTCTCCTGAGTTTGATAATTTCATAATTACTTGTAATGACTACACAGAATTCACAAATCATACTCATGATTATGGTGTTTATTAGACCATTAACAGGTTATAACTAAGGATCAGAAACAACTCAGGATATAGTTCTTCAGAGGACAGCTCCTCAGCCATGCCTGCTGGCAGGCCATCTCCAGCCTTTAGTCTAGCTGTTCGGATCTGGCTTCTGTCCCATGCTATCAGGTTGTTTCAGTTCTGCTGATTAAGTGTTGAAAAGCACCCACCCCACTAACAAGCCTAGAACCAGAAGTCAATTACAATCTATGGTGCCCTCCTGTCAGGTTTCTGAGGCTGCAAATCTTTACAAGACTGTTTCATATTTTTTCTGGCAGATAGGGAGGCTACTATATTCCATCCAACCTCTGACTGTTTCATTAGTAGCCCAACATGCAACCCATTATCTTGGAGTCTGTATTTTGTAAATGATGTCTAGCAAGACACTAGCATGTCCTAGGGATCTGAAGCTTTGGCGCATGTGCAGTCCCAGTTTCTGAAGCTTCCCAGCTTTCATGGGCATGTTATCCAGCCTCCTTCATCCAGACCCTATCCAGAAATCACAGAAGGGCTTGGACACAGACCTGGGGAACGTTAGGGTCAGACACAGTCACCCTGTAGCACCTCAGACGTTAGGGTCAGACACAGTCACCCTGTAGCACCTCAGAGCAGGAGATTGTGGCAGTTGTTCTAGTCAAATTCTAGTGACCTAGTAGATAGGAAGTTGTGTTGCCAGTTGGGAGAAATATGAGTAATCTCCTATGCAATTTAAAGCTTCTGAAAACCCACTGAAGAGTTAGCTATGAGTCAGTTCTAACTTAACGGCAATGAGGAGGCTGAGGAGATCCCATCTCAGAACATTATGACAGTAAGGTGTGCCTGATCCAGACCATGGTCTTCGCAAATGCTTGCTATGCATCAAAGAGCTGGACAATGACTAAGGATGACAGAAGAAGAATTGATGCCTTTGAGTTGTAGTACTGGAAAAGAGTCGTGAACATATCATGAACTGCCAAGAAAACAAATAGGTCTGTCTTGAAACCAACTTTCTCCTTGGAGGCTAGGATTTTGAAGCTCCACCTCACATATTTTGAGTATGTGGACAGGAGTGATTGGCTCTTGGAGAAGGACACCATGCTCAGAAGGGTGGAGGGACAGTACAGGGGAGAAAGATCCTCGATGAGATGGACTGATACAGTAACTATAGCAATGAGGGTGGGTGTATTGGAGTCAGTGAGACTGGCTCAGGACAGGGTGGGATTCAGAGCTATTGTACATAGGGTCGCTATGAGTCATGGGTGACATGACAGTACACAATAACAACAATAACATGTTGCATTTGGCAAGTGATGTTCTGAGGAGGGGGCATGGGAGAGCGAAACTACTTGCCCATCACTTACCATATTACCAGAGAAGGGCTGCACTGCCCTGTGCGTTAGGTGTGGAGTTTAAGGGGGGTGAGGTAGCAGGCAGATGGGAAGGAACAATACTTGATTCAACTCGCTTGCTCCTGGCCATGACCTGATGCACTGATCCTGTGCTTTAAGGGAGGGAGAGACTGGAAGCCACAGACGCAGGAGTATATACACATGCACGCCTTCATGGGACTTCCTGGGGCACGCTAAGGGTGTACACTCTAAGCATCTCAACATCCAAAGGAGCTTGCCATTAAATAGAATTAGAAGATTCCTTAACACGTTGAGAAAAAGATCATTGAAGAGAAGAAAAAAATCATTTTTAATAACTTGAATGGTATATTTCTCCCAATTTTTGGACAAGAGATCTTGCACTTTGATTTTGCAACATTTTCCCACAAACTATGAGGCCAGTCCTGCTTCCACTCCCATTTGTGAAGCCCCCGCTTCTCCATTTCATAGCTCAGGTTGGAGGCAACAGAAAACAGCAATCATTCACACTTATGAAGAAAGTACCATTAGCCAGGCACTATTTTAAGCCTTTATTTGTGTTTACTTACTTAATCTTAACAATGTCCAATTTTCTCATCTGGCCAACTGACTGGAAGAGATCTGTATTTGTTCCCATTCCAAAGAAAGGTGACCCAACAGAGTGCAGAAATTATCCAACAGTATCATTGATTTCACATGCAAGCAAGATTCTTTTGAAGATTATCCAAAAACGACTGGAACAGCACATCAAAAGAGAACTGCCAGAAGTACAGGCTGGGTTTAGAAGAGGCCGTGGTACTAGGGATATTATAGCTAAGGTTAGCTGGATCTTAGCTGAAAGCCAAGAGTACCAGAGGAATGTCTAACTGTGTTTCATTAACTATGCAAAGGCATTTGACTGTGTGGATGACAACAAACTGTGGCTGACTCTGAGAAGAACAGGAATCCCTTGGGAATGGGAACACTTAATTGTGCTTATGTGAAACTTATTCTTGGACCAGGATACTGTTGTCAGAACAGAGTAAGGAAACACTGCATGGTTCAAAATTGGGAAGAGTATATGCCAGGGATGTGTCCTATCTTCATATCTTTTCAATCTATATGCAGAAAAGATCATCCGGGAGGCTGGACTTTATGAGGAGAAATTTGGCATCAGGATTGGAGGAAGACTCATTAACAACCTGCGTTACATAGATGACACAATCCTGCTTGCTGAAACTGAGGAGAACCTAAAGTGCTTGCTGCAGAAGACTGCAGCCTTAAATAGGAATTGAAGCTTAATATCAAGAAAACAAAAATTCTCACCACTGGGCCAATTGGCAGCATCATGACAGATGATGAAGAGATGACACTGTGAACAACTTTAGTTTGCTTGGCTCCACTATCAACACTCTTGGTACCAGAGGCCAAGAAATCCAAAGACAAATTGCATTGGGAAAGTCTGCTGTCAGAGACCTCTCAAAAGTACTGAAGAGCAATGATGTCAGCCTGGAGACTAAGGTGTGCCTGATCCAGGCCATAGTCTTTGCAATTACTTGCTATGCAGCAGAAAGCTGGACAATGACTAGGGATGATAGAAGGAGAATTGATGGCTTTGAGCTGTGGTGCTTGAGAAGAGTATTGAATATACAATGGATTGCTAGGAGAACAAACAGATTTGTCCTAGAGAGGGTGAAGCCAGGCTACTCCTTGGTGGCAAGGATTCTGAAGCTTGGTCTGACCTACTTTGGACATGTTGCATGGAGGGACCAGTCCCTGGAGTGGAACGTCATACTTGGGAGGTTGAAGGGATAGTGCAAGAAAGGAAAACCCTTGATGAGATGGATTAAGTCAATGACAGGTAATGGGGATATTGTCAGAGACAGTAAGATTAGCACAGGATAAAGTAGGGTATAGGGCTGTTGTACACAGATAGGGTCGCTAGGAGCCGCAAACCATTCAAAGGCACATGAAAACAACAACAACTTACTTAATCTTCATAACAATCTGTAAGTGCTATTGTAATTTGCACAAAAGGAAATTGGGCACTTTGAATGAAAAACACAGAACCCAGACTATTACTTTTAACCCTGACTATACTATCTAGATCAAGTCTAGAAACCTCAGTGTTTTCGTAAAATAGGAAAAGAAAACACCTATCTGAGGTAGTAATAATAACATCACGTGAGAAAAACATATGCATCTGCATAATAACAGCATGAAAGGTATTCCTTTTACCATTATTTTATTATTTTTTATAATTTTTATTTTATTTCATTATTTTTTATGTGTACCATCAAATCAGATCTGACTGGTACAGGAGGAGATTGTTCCTCCTTCTCCAGCAGAGCATTCGAACCATGTACCTCTGAGATTGCAGTGGCAGCTTCTTGCCACTAGGCCATCAGATTTTCCCATTATTTTAGTTGCCACCAGTGGCCACAGCTCTCAGATGAGATTCCCTAATATAATCTCCCATGCAGAGAGGAGACACTAACCTAATTTCCATCAAGTTGAAACTGACTCATAGCTGAGTCTCCATCTGATCTGTGAGGCTGTAAATCCTACAAGAGGAGATAGCCTACCTTTCTCCTGTGGAGCAACTGGTAGATTCAAACATTCAGAAAGAAATGGCATTTGGGCTAGCAGCAAAACTCCTGTGGATCACGTCCCCAGGGCTTCCTCAAGAGAAGAAAGCATCTGCTAAAACCTGCTTTCTAGGCTCCAGCCCCACACTGCAGCCTGTGTCCATCTTGGAAGGGAAACAAGGGTTATATAATATAATGGAGGGATGAAGATCATGCTTGCCAAAAAGTTGCTATCTATAGATTCTTTCATAATGCATAAGGTTTTCTTTTTTAAAAAAAATAATCTTTTATTGAGTTTTGGTGAAAGTTTTCACATAAAAAGTATTCATGTAACAATTTCCACACAAACTGTTCAGTGACATTAGTTATCACAGTCTGTCCTCATTGGCTCTAAAAATACCCTACTTGTTTCTTTTACAGTAGCTTCTCTGCCCCCTTATCTTCTCATCTTTGTTTTTGAGAAATTATTGGCTTTTTTTGTCCTATACTGACATTTTTTATACAGGGTACCGATCTTACCAGTAATCTCTTCTATTTTGTTCCCACTCAACTATTTCACTAAAAGGTAGTCTCAGGGGAGAAGCTTGGTTCTAAGTGGGAAAAGTAGTTCTACTGCTAAAGTCTATCATTAGGAACCTCTCCAAATTACTAAGGGACAACAATACCAATTTGAGGACTTTTATTATAGCGACCCTATAAACAATAGATTGAAATCTTGTCCTATCCTGTGCCAACCTCACAATCTCTGACAGACTCAAGCCCCTTGTTGCAGTCACCATGTCAATCCACCTGGTTGAGGGTCTTCCTCTCCTTCACTGTCCCTTCACCTTTCAAATCATGATGTCCTTCTCCAAGAAATATGCTCTCCTAGCAACATGCCCAAATTATGCAAGACAAGGCTTCACCATCCTTGCTTCCAAGAAGCAATCTGGCTTCATTCTCTCCAAGACATATCTGTTTGGTCTCTTGAAACTCCATGGGATATTCATTATTCTCCTCTAACACCACAACTCAAAGGCATCAGGTTTGTTGGGGTTTTTTTTTTCTGTCATCCTTATTCATTGTCTAGCTCTCAGGTGCATCGCAGATAATTAAAAAGACATGGTCTGAATCAGGAGCACCTTAGTTCTCAAACTAACGTCATTACTCCTTAGTAATTTGCAGAGGTCCCTGACTTTAGACTTTCCAAGTGCAATACATCTCCTGATCTCCAGACTGCTGTGCCAAGTGAATATTTATTGTGGATCCAAGAAAGATGAAGTCATTGACAGTTTCAATCTTTTCTCCATCTATCATGACATCACCTATTGGTCCAGTGGTGAGAATTTTTGTTTTCTTGATGTTGAAATGCAATTCATACTGAAGGCAGTAGTCCTTGATCTTTTGCAGCAAGTGCTTCGAGTCCTCCTCACTTTCAGTAAGCAAGGTTATGCCATCTGTATACTGAAGTTAATTGAGTTTTCCTCCAATCCTGGATCAATTAAGTATTCCTTAAGTATTAAAACTTGAGGCTTGAATTTGGTTTTCAGTCCCTTCTGCTTTAGAAATGCTGAGCAAGTTCAGCCCTTTTGATTTTCTGACTCAAGCTCTTTGCACATTTCATTATAATATTTTACTTTGTCTTCCTGCGCTGTCCTTTGAAATCTGTTCACCTCCTTAACTTCTCCCCTTTCCTTTGGCTTCTCAGGTTATAGTGTAATAGTCAGAATCTCTTATGACATCCACCTTGGTCTTTTTTCCTCCTCTTGTCTTTGTAATGACCTTTTTCTTTCTTCTTCCTGGATGATACTGTTGATATCCTGCCACAGCTCCTCTAGTCAACAACCTACGTTGCTTGCCAAAACTGAGGAGGACCTGAGGTATCTGCTGCAGAAGGTCAAGAACTGCAACCTTCAATATGGATTGAAGGTAAACTTCAAGAAAACAAAGATTCTTACCACCGGGCAGTCTGGCAGCATCATGATAGAAAGAAAAGAGATTGAGATTATTGATAGCTTCAGTTTGCTTGGCTCCACAATGGACATTTTTGGTACCAACAGCCAGGAAATCAAAAGATGAATTGCATTGGAAAAATCTGCTCTCAGGGACCTCTCCAGAGTACTGAAGAGCAACGATGGCAGTCTGGAGACTGGGTGTGTCTGATCCAAGCAATGGTCTTCACAATTACTTATTATGCATCAGAATGCTGGATAATGACTAGGGATGACAGAAGGAGAATTGATGCCTTTGTGCTGTGGTGCTGGAGAAGAGTACTGAATATAGTTTGGACTGCTAGGAGAACAAGCAAGTTTGTCCTGAAAGGGGTGAAACAAGGCTGCTCTTTGGAGGAAAGGACTCTGAAACTCTGACATACTTTGGGCATGTTGCAAAGAGGAACCAGTCCTTGGAGAGGGACATCATGCTTGGGAGGGTGGAAGGACAGAGCAAGAGAAGAAGAGCCTTGATGGGATAGATTGACTAGATTGACTCAATAACTTGGGTAACGGGGTAGGTGTGTTGGAGACAATGAAATTGGCTCAAGCAAGGGCAGGGTTTGGAGCTGTTGTACATAGTATCACTATGAGTCGCAAATGACGCAATCACACATAACAACAAGGAGAAGGGTAAATGAAGTTATGATTCTTGTAGACTTGTTTCTTCTCTATATTTTTTGTTACCTTCTGTTTTTACTCCTCCCGTAGTCAAACCCTGTAGTTTCATCTGTGATGGTCTTTCACAAACTAGAGGCTGCCCATGTAGACCATGAATTATGTAAACTGTATGGCAATTGACCGAGTTTTCGCATGAGACTATGATCCCAAGTTTTCAAATTTGGATTCAGTGCTTGGTTTATAATCATTCTGTTTCTGTTTTAGGTGTCAGACCACTGGTGCTGAATTTTGGAAGCTGCACTTGACCTTCATTTCTTTTAAAATTTGACCGTTTCAAGAGACTTATAGAAGACTTTAGTTCAGTAGCAGATTTTCTCATCATTTATATTGAAGAAGCACATCCAGCAGGTATAAAGATTCCCTGCATTGGCCTCTTTCCTTCCTCTATTTTCCCTTTGTTCCTTCTCCAAGTCCCTTCCCAAGGTGTAGAACTGCTATTCACTGGGCATTTGTCCAGTTCCTAATCTATTTACCTTCTTTATGTGAATTAGGTTTAATCACCACTTCCAAACATCACAGCAGAAAACCTAGAGTAACGGGATGGGAAAGTATGCATTCTACAGCTACAAAGAATTTAGACTTGAAATGTCATAAATGAAATGACTACTACAAAGCTATTAATGAAATACAGTTTAAGATTCTCCAATTTCAAAGGGACATGGTGGTTCATCTAAGTCAATGGTCTTCAAGCTTCAGGGTGCAGAAGAACCACCTAGAGGGCCCGTTACAGACTGCTGGGCCTCGCTCTCAGAGTTTCTGATTTAGAAGATCTGGGATGGGAACCAAGAATTTGCATTTCTGACTCATTCCCAGGTCATGCTGATGCTGCTGGTCTGGAGGATACACTGAGAAGCACTGCTCTAGGCAACTTTCACTTGGGGCATGAATATTTTATATAAGCCCTGGCAGATGGATGCTTATGTTGCTGTGTACCGTTGAGTCAGAACTGACGCATAGCTGACCCTCCAGTAAGTTTTCAGAAGTCAATCACACGGGAAGAGACGGTCCATCCTTCTGCAGAGCAGCTAGTGGATGAAAACCACATGCCTTTGGGATTGCAGCACAGCTTCTTGCCACTAGGCTACCAGAGCTCCCCATAAGGAATCCTTTACGTAGCCCTGACAGGTGAATGTGTATCTTTAGTGATCAGAAACTCATTGTTTCACAGGAGATCTTGTTCATTTTCTGAAAGGCTCTCATTTGCCAGAACATTCTTCATTACAGTTGACAGATGCGTGCTTTCTGAAAATGTCTACAAGATGGTTGAAGTTCCTTAAACTTTATAAAACGAGTTGGCACATCCCATCTCACTGATTCTCATAAGGATTGAACTCATAAATTTGATCTATGACACATAAATTTTATAACACATTTATAATCCAGGGACTGAAGAGGGCAAGAAGGCTAATAGGTTGTTTACTTACGTATCTCAACAAAAGATAGGAGAGATTCTGATTTATCAGCACTTGGGAGTGAATCTGAGCACAAGATCAGAGCTTAGTAAAAACTGGATGAATGAATGAGCATTTATTGTTGTTGTTATTATGTACCATTGAGTTGACTATAACTCATGGTAACCCTATGAACAATGGCTCTGAACCCTGTCTTATCCTGAGCCAATCTCACCATCGCTGACACACTTGAGCCCATTATTACAGTCACTGTGTCAATCCATCTCGTTGAGGGTCTTCCTGTCCCTCCACCTTTGCAAGCATCATGCTATTTTCCAAGGGCTGGTCCCTCTTTACTACTTACCCAAAGTATGTGAGATGGAGTTTCCCAATTCTTACCTCCAAGGAGCACCTTGGTTTCACTTTCTCTAGGCCAGACCTGTTAATTCTCTGATTGCTTGTTAAAAATACACTTTCCAGGGCCCCACTCTAAACCCTTTGCATCCTGTGCATAAGGAGCATTGCTTGTTGTTATTGTACTGTAGAGTCAGAACCGACACACAGCTGACTCTCCGGGAGGTTTTCAGAAGCAGTTAATCACACAGAAAGAGATCGCAGCCTTCATGCCTTCAGGATTTCAGTGCAGCTTCTTGCCACTAGGCCACCAGCCCAAGGAGAGTACTAAAGAAATTATGCAGGGAGACTGGGTAAGGCAGTGGTTAAGCATTTGGCTAACAGATGCATTGGTGATTTAAACAACAGGCCGTTCAGTGAGAGAAAGACGTGGCGGTCTGCTCCTGTAGAGGTTTATAGCCCAGGAAACCTAGGAATGTTCCACACTATTCTGGAGGGTTGTCACAGGTCAAAATTGGCTCCAAAACAATGCTGTAAGAAAGTTATGTAGATTCCTAACTAGGAGCAAACGGTTGTGCTTGACTGATACTCTAAAGGTTGGTTGTTTGAATCCACCCCATGTACCAGAAAAGACCTGACAATCTGCTTCTGTTAAGATTGAACTACTGATGTTTAGTCCAGTTGAGTGAATGCTGGTTCACAGTAAACCTAAAGCACAGAGTAGAGCTGCCCCATTGGGTTTCTGAGGCTGTAAATTTTGACAAGAGTAAACAGCCTCTTCTGTCTCCTATGGAATGCCTTGAGGGTCTTGTGGGTTTAAATCATTGACCTTTCCAATTAGCAACCCACCATGTAACCTGTACCAAAACCCCCTAAGGAGGCGTTCTACTCAAGGAATCCAAACCCACCCCAATAACAAAGAAGTTAGTTTTGAGAAGCTTCTCACATGATTTATATACATGTGAAGGTTTGAGAATTGCTTATCACTTAATACTGTGTTTATTTAACTGGAGCTTTGGTGGCCTAGTGATAAGAAACTACACTGCAATCCTGAAGGCATGTGGTTTGAATCCACCAGCTGTTCTGCAAGAAAAAGATGGGCGGCAATTAACTGCCTCTGAAAACTCACTGGAGGGTCAGCTATGGGTCGGTCCCAACTCAATGGCACATTATAACCACCAACAACGAGTACATAAAGATTCCTTATACTGTACTCTCAACTCTTACCCATATTTGAAAAATTCATTAACAAAATCCAAGTAAAACTGTCTAGGAAGCAAGAGAATAAAGAGAAACATATGTGTCTTTTGTCAACTATCCTTCTTTGAGAGCAGCAGTCATTAGGAAGAGAGAACTGAGCACAGACAAAGGTGCCTGAGGTCTCCCTGACCAAGAAGAGGAAAGGCCTCGATGTCACCCCTGCTGGCAGCTGATGTCCAAAGTTGAGTTAACTGTCCTGGGACAACACTTCTCAAAGTACGCGAGGGTCTTGTTAAAATGTAGATTCTGGCTCTGCCAGTTGAGGACTTTTGACAAGCTCTCCCAAAAGAACATGACTCTGCTGGTCATGACTGTGCTTTGCACAAGGTGTTGCAGATTCCAACCTTAATCTCCTCCATAAGAAAAGACTGCAAAATGAAACAAGCTGTATCAGATGGCACAGAACTTGCTTACTGGGCCTGATACTAGTCTCTGGATCTGTTGTGTTTTATTTGGTGGTGGTTGTGTTTTTTCCCTGGACACAAACTGGCAGCCTTTCTAGAATTCAGATCTATCCACATCAAGACAAAAAGGAAAGGCTTCCTGTCTCTGCCCTGACACAGAGCAGTTCTGTGTGTCTGTGCATGGACACATCTGATTCAGAGAACTCCTCCTCTTCTCCATCTTCCTCCCCAGGCTACTTAACTCCTTCAGTCAGAGGTAGGGTAAGGTTTAAACTCTACCTAAGTTAAAATGCAGAGAGCCACAGTCCACCCATCCTAGGGGGTCTGTGACCTTTGGCACAAATTATCTGGCTGTTCTGTCTCCCACATGCCAGCTACTTGCCCAAATAATGTAAAGGGAGCCATGAAGCATTGTTGAGAGAATGCAGATTGGAGTTTCAGACTTAAGTGTGAGTCCTTGTCCCATCACGTGTTGGCAAGCTACCTTCCAAGCCTGTATCTGCACCTCTAAAATGGGGATGACAACATTTTCTTTCTACAATATTTAACCAGCACCTGCCATGTGCCCAGCCCTATGTTGGGCCCAGATGTACAGAGACAAAAGATACATATAGTCCTTGCCTCTGAAGAACTCACAGTTAAGTTGGGGAGGCAAGTCCCTGTTTTTCTCTGGGTCTCCACATTGTTAGCTGCAAAATGGAGGCAATTATTTCAGGTTGGCTTGCTGAGGAAGTGGCTGTGACGCTCCAGTGAGCTAACAGGTGCACAAGGCTGCCTAAAACATCAGACAGATACAGGCCAGTGAGGGTGCCACCAGAGAAGTTCTGTTATCTTGGACAGACAATAAATATGTGGTCAAGCACTTTTATAGAAGCGTGAATTTCTGCTGAGAGTTCTTTTGCTTGGGGGAGGGGCCACTGAGCAAGTAGACCTTGAAGCATGAAAAAGCTGGAGCCAAGTCTACTTGCTAGACTTAAGCCACTCTTATTACCCAAGAGAAGGAATGATTATTGCAAACACAGGTCATATGGTTTCTGAAAGAAGCCATGACTGCATTACATGAGTTACAAATTCTCTTTGAGAAAGTCAAGGTCAGAAGCAGGTTATGGTCACTTTTCAATCTGTAGGGCTATAAGTTAATGAGGGCCATTTCCTACAAGTGAGGACAATTTCCTACAAGTGCACCTTGATAAATAAGGACAAGGGGAAACCCTATTTCTTTTAAAGATAATTGAACCCTGACAATAATAGTTGAACTAACCAGTTCAACAGGGTAGCAAACAACAAATACTGGGGAGATTGTGGAGATACTGGAACTCTTACTCACTGCTGGTGGGAGTGTAAAACAGTATAGCCACTAAAGAAAGTGATTTTGTGCTTTCTCAAAAAGGTGGATTCAGTAAAAAGTTCGATCCAGTAATTCCACTACTGGGAATATTATACCCTAAAGAAACCAGAACCACGACTCAAACAGCTGTATGCACACCCATGTTTAGTGCTGTGTCATTCACAATAGCAAGGAGATGGAAGCAACACAAGTGCCCATTAACAAACGAATTGACAGAAAAACAATGGTATATTCACACAATGAACTACTATGCCACACTGAAAACCAATGAAGTCATAAAACGTTTCATGACCGGTGGGAGCCTGGAGGACATTATGCTGAGTGAAATATCTCAGTCACACAAGGATAAATAACACATACCACTGCTGTTATAAAATAGGACAGAGATGGTGGAGGAGTTGGGGAGAGAATGGGAAAAGAGGGGAGAGATAATGACAGGGAAAAACTGTCCGAAAGGAATATAAGATTAGGCGTTATATGTATGACAGAAACCTGGAGTAAGGGATGCTTCTCTGGGTGGGTTGGGGGAGGAGGAAGGAGAGATGGGAGAAGAGACTGTTCAACAATGAAAAAAATAATAAATATTACAAAAAAAAAGAAATACAAAGAACTTGTTAGAAATGCAAATTTTCATTCAAATGTAAATTATCATTAAAAAAAATAACTGAAACTTATTTCCATAAAGTCAAAACTCACTCATCGCTAACCCTCCTTTGGGTTTGTGAGGCTGTAAATCTCACAGGCGGAGATCGCCCGTCCTGCTCTGAAGGAGCTGGTGGTGAATTCAAACAGCCAGCGGTGTTTCTCCATGTGGAGTCTGCTTTTGGAAAAATCACTGCTAGAGCAGACTACAATAGTAGAAAAGTCAGGGTCTGGACCAAAAAGCAAAATTCTTTCTCACATGTTTGTTATTTGGGGATGGTCAGGCAAAAGAAACTATTCTTTGAGTAGCCGTGTGTCAGGCTTGGGTGTTGGAAACACCACTCAAATGAACTTATTTAAGCTTCACAGTCACTTTGCAATGTATATTCAACTATTCTCATTTAATAGTTGAAAAAGAAAAACCCAACCCTGAGGCTTAAAGAATTCACTCAACATCATACAGTTGAAGGGGGTTTGGGAAGGTTTCCTGGGGGACGTGGTATTAGAGCAGTAATCCCAATGGTGGCCCTAGTTCAATAATGTCTGAGAACACTCTGGGTTGATATGACTTGGAAGGCTGCTACTGGCATGAATTAGGAAGCTCTGGTGGCCAAATGGTAAGGAGCTGTGCTGCCAGCCCAAAGGCAGCAGTTCAAATTTGTCAGCTACTCCGTGGAAGATGGACATTCTCCTTCCGTGCGATTTACTGCCTCTGAAAACTTACTGGAGGATCAGTTAATGGGTTATTTCCAACTCGACAGTACATAACAACATAAAACAACTGGTATCAGTGGGGTAGAGGCCAGGGGTTATTCAATATCCTGAAATCACAAGACAGTTCCCCATGCCAAAGAATTATCCAGCCCCAAATGTTAATAGTATCAAGGCTGAGAACCTCTGTTTTTTATTCCAACTATTACAGAGCACATAGGATTTCCAAAGTGGAAGAGGAGGGGGAAAGGCAGATGGATCATCATGAGCAAAAGCACAGAGTGCCAGCCTCATTAGAAGAGGACTCCCTTCGGCTGGGTGTGGAAGGGCTGGCAGATCTAACTGGAATCATAGGTTGAGATAAATCACAGACTGTGGATTGCTAAATGCTGTGCTAAGGCGTGCATCCTGTAACTGGCTTTTAAGTAGAGAGAGAATATGATCAAATTTCATGTTAGAAATCATGCTCAGTTTTGTGAATGATGGATGGGAAGGCAGAAAGAGGAGGAGGGAGAAAGACTGCTCAGGAGAAGAGGACACGAGGGGCCACTGCCAAGCTAGCAGTTGTACTTGGAAACTCAGAGAAATCCAGGAGGCAGTTAGTAGAGCTGGCACAGCATCTACAGTGCTCAAGTTGAAATATATGAACAAACCAGAGAGATAGTCTCACTCCACTCACAAGTAGAGATAGGAATTGTGTTGGACTAACACTGGCAGCGATATAGACTAAGCATCGGTCTGGTTACCAAAAGGTTGACGGTTTGAACTCACCAGCTGCTCCACGGGAAAAAAATGGGTGAGCCAGCTCCTGTAAAGATTCATAGCCGTGGAAACCCTATATGCCAACTCTGTTCTGTTCTACAGGCAGGAACTAGCTCGCTGCCAGTGGGGCTTTTTGGGTGGGGTATGCAAATGGAAGACAACTGACGGGTGGACAGAGTCAAGCATTTCCAAGTATACCACTTAGCTGGAGCAAGGAGCTGGAAGGAATTGACTGGAGTTGAGGTTGGAGAGATGGATAGAGGCCAAGTCATTGAGGACCTCTTGGCCACATACGGAGTAGCTTGAGACTTAGCCTAAGAGTGACAGGGAGTCAGGGAATATTGTAAGTAGAAGTTGTCAGGTTTGCATGTTAGAAAGTCATTGTGGTGGAAAGCAATTAGGAAAAGAATTGTCTAGACTCTAAAGCAATTCTTAAACTTCAGTGTGCATCAGAATCCTCCGGAGGGTTATTAAAACAGAGATTGCTGGTACCATTCTCCGTAGGTCTTAGGTGGGGCTCGAGAATGTGCAAACAAGGAGATGTCGCTGGTTCTGGGACCACATACTGCACTAGATTCTTGTCTTTTAAGAGTGTGGTCCAAAATATCTCAGTCACAAAAGGACAAATACTGCATAGCACCACTGGTATAAAGCTGGTCTGAAATGAGGGTTTGGGAGGAGACTAGGATAACAGTGGATAGATAATGAACATTGCACTGGAACAGAGGAGGGAAAGAACTGTTTTAAAGGAATGCATGATTAGGCATTATGTGTACGACAACAGCCCAGAATAAGAGGTACATTGCAAAGAGGACTGGGGGAGGGAGGTAGTTGTACAACAAAGAATTAATATTTTTTTTAAAAAAGTGAATTGAGGGAAGGGGGAGGGAGGGATGAGGATAAAAATGTGCAACAATGAATGAATGAAAATCTAACTTTTCTATAAACTTTCATTAAAGTCACAATTAAAATAAAAAATTTTGTTTTTTAAAAAAATAAGTAAAATAGAAGTGTGGTCCGGGCACTAGCAGCTTTGACATTTTGAGAGCTAATTAGCTATTTTGTACCACCATAGACTGAGTCAAAATCGCCCTTTAACAAGGTCCCTGAGTGAAGCACACTAAAGATTGAGAAATACAGGTTGATTGTTGTACCTGATGCTGAACAGCCGAGGCCTGGGTCTCGGTCCTGGATGCACGATTAAGGCCTTATTGTGTCTTCAGTAATTCACCTGAGTAGAGAGCTGGACCAACTGCTTCTTTTGCTAGAAACTCATTAGAAGTGGGGGGCATTTAGTCCATAGGAAGTGTGTGCTAATAACTCTGTGGGCCTGCTGCCCACCTTTCTCCTGTAGATGGTTGGGCTTTTAAGAACAACGTGGTCATCAGGAATCACCGGAACCTCCAGGACCGGCTTCGGGCAGCTCGCCTGCTTCTGGAGAGAAGCCCCCAGTGCCCTGTGGTGGTGGACACCATGCAGAACGTGAGCAGCCAGCGCTACGCAGCTCTGCCAGAGAGGCTCTATGTGCTCCAGGAGGGCAGGATTCTCTACAAGGTGGTGACTGGAAACAGGAGGCCCAGGGGGGCAAAGGGGGCCCAGGGAGGGCAAGTGCACACAGAGAGAGCTTTGCCTCGGCAGACCTGGATTCAAAGCCCTATCTGTCATTTAGCAGCCGTGTGACCATGGGTTAGTTTTTTCCTGAACCTTCAGTTTTCTCAGCTGCACAGTGAGGATGTTGATTCCCACCTCACAGGGAATGAAATAACACACATGAAAATCCTTAGCATTTGGACTGGAACTGCACTCTCCTGCTGTCTTCTGAACTCAGATGACCGGCTCCAGCCAAAGCTCTGATTTCAAGGAAAAATCCCCACTTCCTCGTGTAAAATGGATGAGGAATGGGAGAATTTGAAGCTGCTAATATCTGAGGAGGGAGCTCTGTTGTCAAACCCAAAGGCAGGCCAGCAGAATCCACCAGTTGCTCTGTGCGAGAAAGACGGGCAATCTCCTCTTATGCAATTTACAGCCTCTGAAAGACCTCTGGAGGGTCAGCTGCACACAGCAACAATTTTTGAAGAGGAACCTTGCTGGCACAGGGATTATGCTCTCAGCCAGTCATTGGCTTGAAAAATGTGGTGGCCTGCTTTTGTAGATCACAACTTTGGAAGTTCTGTGGGGCTAGCCTAGGGGGTGGCTATGAATTGGAATTAATTTGATAGCACATAACAACATGAATCTCTGTGGCATGCCTGAATATGAAGGGTGGGTATTGTTGTTCTGCGTCATTTGATAACCTTCCAGGCAGGGTAAAACTGTCCCATGGAGTTTCCGGGGCTAAATCTTTAAGGGAGCAAATGGCCAGATTGTCTCTCCCACAAAGACATGGGAGCTATTGAATCTCTGACCTTTCAGTTGGTTTTCAACCACTTAACATAGCACCACAAGGCAGTAAGGTAGGAGGCTACAAGAGGAGGAGTTCCAAAGTCAGAAGCTAGACACGCTTCTCTTCCACCGGAGGCCTACACGCCGCCGTTGCTGCCGCCGCGGTGTCTCTAGTGATCCCAGAGAAGTTCCAGCACATTTTGCGAGTACTCAACACTAGCATCGATGGGCGGCGGAAAATAGCCTTTGCCATCACTGCCATTAAGGGTGTAGGGCGAAGATATGCTCATGTGGTGTTGAGGAAAGCAGACATTGACCTCACCAAGAGGGCAGGAGAGCTTACTGAAGAGGAGGTGGAGCGTGTGATCACCATTATGCAGAATCCACGCCAGTACAAGATTCCAGACTGGTTCTTGAACAGACAAAAAGATGTGAAGGATGGGAAATACAGTCAGGGTTTGGCCAGTGGTCTGGACAACAAGCTCCGTGAAGACCTGGAGCGACTGAAGAAGATCCGTGCCACAGAGGGCTACGCCACTTTTGGGGCCTTCGAGTTCGAGGCCAGCACACCAAGACCACTGGCCGTCAGGGCCGTACTGTGGGTGTGTCCAAGAAGAAATAAGTCTGTAGGCTTCATCTGTTAATAAATAGTTTATACATCTTCAAAAAAAAGAAGCTAGACATGCTATTCTCAGAACCAAGTAGCTAGGGAATATACAATTCTGAATTTTCCGAAATCTTATCTGAGTCATGACTAGACATGGTAACATAGTAACGAGAAACCCTCCTGATGTTCCCAACCCAAATAGCA
This sequence comes from Elephantulus edwardii, assembly GCF_000299155.1. Lineage (NCBI taxonomy): Eukaryota > Metazoa > Chordata > Mammalia > Macroscelidea > Macroscelididae > Elephantulus > Elephantulus edwardii. The sequence continues at coordinate 10,345,929 of NW_006399755.1, forward strand.
TTGAATCTAGCAGACAACTGAGAAGGCTGTTGGCACTCTCGTCCCAGCATTGCATTGTTTGGATGTTCTGACTCAAGTCTTAAGCATGACATTTCAGGATAAGCTAAATTGCTGAGCAACCACACCCTCCTCTTGGCAAAAATATATTATCAGATTACATTACCAAGAGGAACACAATGGAAAATTCATTCTTAAAATAATAAACAAACACCGTTTTTTATTTATAAATATTGTTAAGATCTTCAAGGACTTGCCCAACTCAAAGGCAAAGCCCCTATTTGTTTGCCATAGAAGATGGACCACGCACGGTAACTACTTGAACAGCAAACTCCATGTCAGTTTTACCTTCCTCAGCCCTAACTGAGGGGAACTCTCCTCTTTAGCGGTAAAAGTAGATCCACGTTTTATGGCTGGAGAGAGTCCAGGGCATTCAAAACTGAAGCAGACGTTTGTGCAGGATTATTTATGGCAGATTGTGTGATGCCTGTGTAGTACTCTGATATAATAGGAGGGAAAATGAAATCTGAAGCAGAGAGAATTCAATTTCCAACTTTTACTAGGTGAACATGGAGGTTTCACATCAGAGGACTGTTGCTACCCCCAGCTTCTTTTCATGGTTTCCGTACCTTGCCAAAGTAAATTCATCTTATACGGACCTGTAAAAGTACTGTATCGGGAGGCCTTCGAGAAGACACTTCCAAAGTCTGCGCAGAGGACCTACCCCACTTGTGCACACAGAGTAGAGGCACAGCCCCATCTGTGACACACTCCTGAGAGCAAACCCACATTTTAATGGCTATTGTCCCTTCCAAAGTGGGAGGGAAAGTGATGGAGCTCTGTACACTGTGACATACTTACTTGTGCTACTTTCAACAGTCATTTTGTTAGTATGTGAATGGTAAGCATTGTCCATTTAAAAATATCAAAACATTGTCCTTTTGCAAGGAAAAAGAAAATATGTCCAATTTAATTGTTGGTAAATCTAACTTTTAAAGGAAATCTTGCTTCTTCTTGTTGTGCACCATTGAGTCAGGATTAACTCATAGCTGACCCTCCAGCAGGTTTTCAGAGACAGTAAACTGCATCCTTCTCACACAGAGCAGCTGGTGGATTCAAACCACATGCCTTTGGGATGGCAGACCAGTTTCTTACAACTAGGCCACCAGAGCCCTGTTTTATCTCCAAAGACCATATAATGCGAAGTTTTATTATTTAATAATAAGAAAGCTTAATCTTATTGTGTTAAAAATAATGCATAAAATGTATAGATTTTCCTAAATGCAATGTCAACATTTATTCTCTATCCGTGTTTAAGATATTAAATTGTATTATTACTGAAAAAAAAAAAAAAGCTAGACACGCTCAAGAGAAGAAAAGGGACTGAGCCTTGATTTCATTTCTGGTGACGCTTTCCCCTCTAGCCTGAGCCTCTGCCCACTGTGTACTGTTAGCCTCTCCTGAAGGGACAGAACCAGCTTTCATAGCTGCACAAATTCACCCCTCAAAGGGCAGAAGAAACCCAGTAATGCGGGCGGACCGTAGCTCCTCTGTCCTCAGGTCCAGTAGGGCCTAACGAAGCAGACTATTTCACAAGGAACAGCTTGCAAATGAATCCTGATGGTGCCAAAGGTCACATACAAGAATTCCTCTCACCTCCTTGCTAAGACAGCATGACTGAGGGAAGCTAGCCACTGAATCTTTCTACTCTGGGGTAGGCCTTGTGCTGTGTGCAGAATTACAAATACTCAAGGCTGGCCTCAAACTGCTCACAATCTCTAGGATAAGGGTCGAGGGAGGGGCCTACAATTTTTTCAGTAAACAGATAGTTTAGATATTTCTAGTTTTATAGACCAGAATATCTCTGTCCCAGCTATTCAACTCTGCTACGTAGCATGGAAACATCCATAGACAATATGAAACAAATATGTATCAGACAGCAGGACAGATTTGGTTCCTGGACTAAGAATCTGCTGACCCTTTGGGGTAAAGGAGGCTTCTCAGAGGAGGTGACAATTGCCTGGGACTGTAAGGAAGGTAAAGGTTTGGAAAATGGGCATGGTGAATGAAAGTTATTGTAAATGTAGGGCACAGGGCAGGAGCGGGTGTACTGAGGCATGTTAAATGGAGAATTAGGGGGCATTCAGGTGCAGAGGGTCTCATCCTGAGCTAGGGAGTTTGGCTTTCATCTTAAGGTTAAGGAGATCAATGAAAGGACTTTGAGCAGAGCAGTGGCATGATCAGATCTGTCGTGTGTGGAAAGATCCCTGGCTACTGAGGGCAGGAGGTGAAGAATGGAGGGACCAGAGACTGAGGATGGGAAGAGCTAGAAAGTGTGAAAGCTTCCCAAGGAGGAGAAAAAGGGGGCTGAACAAGGGCAGCAGGAAATGGGGGGTAGATGTGGTTCTGATGCAGAATGGAAAGAACTTGATGCAAACTCCAACCTGAAGCCTGATTGTGGAAGAAAAGCATATTTGTGTGAGGTTATTTTCCTTTAGGAACTGTCACTTTACCCTGTTTTTTTTTTCTGCTTTCCTGCCCTGTGCAATATTGGTGCAACTGAACACATGCCCCCTGCATGCTCTCATGTCTTCAGGGTTGCATCTGCCTGTATCTATGCCACGCTGACAACTCCCGTTTAGGTATCTTATCTCTCAAGTAAGCCCCAGGCTCATCTATTCCTACACATTGGAAAGGAAGAATCACTTGATTAATTTTTCTTTCAGGGTAAACCTGGCCCTGGGAACTACCATCCAGAGGAAGTGCGTGCTGTTCTGGAAAAGCTCAGCAGTTAATCTGGACAATCCTCAATTCTACACAGATGACAGGATTCCTCAAGTTTGGCTCTCCCACCTCAGCTGACTGGAACCGTTAGCTGTATTCCCAGCTAAATCACTAGCTCAGATTATTCTGACCTAAGCAAAGGACTCTCAGCTAGGGGCGTAAAGGATACAGCATTCAATCAGGATTGAGTTTGTTATAATCAGAAAAATGAATCTGCACTTGAACTGTTCAGGCAAGTTAAAGAATGTACCATTCCACATGCTCCGGGTGGAGACAGCATTTATTGCATGTGGGAGGGCGCAGTTGCACTGAATGGATGTACTTCTGGAGTGCTGCCTCGCTCCAGTCACTTCCAGCAGTTAAATGACAGGCTTTATAGGAAGTAAACTTACTTCACTCAAGTGGTTAAGTATGGCAGCCTTTGTATTTGGTAAATTCATTTTGCTCAATGTGGCATTTAGAGAATTGCTAATTTTAGGCACTAAACTGGTGTTTAGAACAAAATATGTTGTTTAAGGAGAGATTAAGAACTGGAAGAGTGGGAGCAGGAATGGGAGAAGCTAGTCGAGATGGTGATCCTGTCATCCTTTAAACCAGTCAGTGGAGGTGAGGGTGGGGGTGAGTTTCCATGGTAGCATATCTCCAGTTCTGTCATGGAAGGAAATGATATACACTTTACCATGCTAAGAAATATTTTAAAGAACCAGCTTTCTATACTCTGGGGTTCTCCATGAGCCTTGTGTCTGAACAGATTCATTTAGAGGGAAGGACTGATTTCCTGAAAGCTTTATAATGTTGACCAAACCAGGCAACAGGCAAAAACTGTCATTCAGTTATATAGTAGTTAATATGTAGAATTCTGTTTCTCTGATTTCCTTGCAAGTCTCTTAATGGTCATTTGTGTTAGATTACACAGGACTAATGGATAAGTATTGGTACTCATTTAATGCTGCTTCTTCTCATGTGTTTATGATGGCCACAGCCTAAAGTATGCAACGGTTGTGACTTGACTTGAAATAAATATTTTAAGATGCAGCAAGTTAATACAGAACTATTAAAATACATCTAGCTATTTTAGAGTACTTCAGTGTGATCTTTACATCTTCTTTTCCAGTTTGGGTCAGCCTGTTCTATCTTTTATAACCCCCTGTGAAGAGATCAGCAAGAATGCCGTAGGCAGAAAGGGACTCTTGGTAGGAAGAACTCTTGGTCACTGTGCGTTACATGTCGAACGTGGATTTGTCTGTGAAGTCCTGCTAGATGGCTGTACACTCAAATCAAATTCCCACTGCAACATGCAACACACAATACGCAACAAGGGTAACTGTTGTCATCTAGTAGTTATTCTCTTGGGGGCCAGATATACACATCAATGACCGTAAATCAAGGTAGTGTGACACGCCAGAGCTCAAAACAGACAGAGCCACCCCTCTGAGCTGGGGAACCTGGCTTGGCTGTATGTAGGTGGTAGCACCTGAACGTGGTCTTTCTGGATATCCAGAGCTTCCACAGTTTGGGATGGGAGCCTGGAGAACATTATTATGTTAGGCAGGCTTCTCTAAAATAGCAAGGCCAATGAGATGAGATCACTATGATATGCTTCTATAGATAAAAACTCAAAATTCATTCCTGCAGAGTTGAAACTGACTCATAGGTGAACTTGTAGCAGGTTTCTAAGATTGTAAACTACATGGGAGGAGATTGCTGATCTTTCTCCATTGGAGCAACTGGTGGATTCGAACACCAGAGGGACAATGCCTTTGGGTTAGCAGCACATAAACCTGATGCACTATATAACACCAGAGCTCCCTTATCTGTAAAGTGTCTATTAAAGCACAGATATCTCCCAATAGTCAACAAACAATAGTAGCTAGAATGACTCTTCAGAATAATAAATAGGCTCAAGCGATATCTATGGATAGATAGAGAAATTTATATCAAGGAGGTGGCTCGTGTGATTGCTGAAGCTGGCAAGTACCAGGCCCATGGGTCTGATCTCAGGCGAAGCTTCTCACTCAGATAGATAGCTGTAGAGGTAAAGAATGCCACTGGTTCAAGTCCAAAAAACTGGAGCTGATGAGCCAGACACAAGATGCAAGTCAAGCAAAAATCCAGTGAGCTTTGCCATACATCTCTTCAATTTGATGCAGGCCATACTCTGATGAAACCTTCTTTCAACCAATTGCCTCCACATACAGATCTCATCAAGTGAATGAATATATTGTAACTGCTCAACCAGAGAATCATAGGCAGCCAAGTTGACAACCAACTTTAACCATCAAAGATAGAGAGATAGGAATTTCAGGTAAGAAAACTAGATGGGAAAAGGTGAAGAGAAGAACATGCACCAGTCATTATAGGAGGTTTGAGCATTCTGGTGACGTAGTGGTAAGAAGCTGTGCTGCAATCCCAAAAGTATGGAGTTCTAATCCACCAGCTCCTCCACTGGAGAAGTATGGGCAATCTCCTCCCATGCATTTAACCACCTCGGAAAACCCACTGGAGGGTCACCTATGAGTCTGACTCAATGGCACACAACAACAACTAAGAATGTACCCCTCCTGCTCGCCCAACCTTGTGAAATACAGACAATCAAAAGAAGCTTGTTAATGTCTTGCCCAGCTCTGAATGTGGTTTGCATTCAGAACATCCACTGGTTTGAAGAGAATACTTCATCATATCATGGCTGTCTATCTGTCTGTCTGGGAGGGAGGGGCTAGTTCACTGATTCTCTTAGAATGATGCTTTGTGGTACTTGGCTCTCTGTGGAGCCTCTGAATCTACATCCCACCCTAGCAGGCCCAGGACATGGCTTCTTCTTCTGGCTTGGAACCAAAGTTCCAAGTTTCAGCAAGTGTCAGCTGCCCCAGAGCAGCTCTTAGTAATAATAATATGTGTTCACCCCTAGAGTTGGGTTCTCCTTTTATTCTCAGCCACAGAGCATCTTCTTTTTATTTTTATACAGTCTTATAAATGAGAAATTATTTAGAATTTATAAACTCTTATAAATTAAGACGCATGTATTGAAATATTTTATCCAACATGATTAGCTGTTTGGTTTAAGGAAGGATTTCAGGATAACCCTCAACGAGATGGATTGACTCAGTGACTATGACAATGGGCTCAGGTATATTGGAGATGATGAGGATGGCACAAGGCAGGAGACAAGGTTCTGGTCCCTTGTTCATAAGGTTGCTACGAGTCGTAGTTGACTCAACAACACATAACAACGACAACAACAATCTGCCATATATATATCACTGAATGTCTTGAGTTCTTGTATTAAAAAGAGCCTTTGTACTGTGAAGTCCTACATGCTTGAGACTTGATACTTTTCTATGTGAAGGTCAACTGGCTAGATTTCCAAATATTGTTTCAGTATCTTTACTTTAAAACTTTGTGATCACTTTCAACTACTTTCTAGCAGTAATGAGAGTAGTCTAAGGTCAGTCTAATTTATTTCATTGAGCAACTGAACTGCCTCTATTTTCCCTGAAAACCTGTCAAGTTCATTATTGTTTTGGCCCAGTACCTTCACTAAGATATATTTCAGTGTTGAGTTAGTATATAAAAATTTCCTTAGATATAATATCTTCTTTTGATTCTAAGATTAATTTTCTTCAGATGTTTTCTTCTGATGGCTTGATTATGTTTTCTATTGTATTTACAAATCTATTTTTATATTCAGGAATTCAATTAAGGCTATTTTATATCCTTTGTTTCTTCTATAACTATTACCTTCTCTAGAAAAATTTAAAAGTTTTTTTATTCTCAATTTCCTTTTACTGAAATTTTACTCAAGTTCACTCCTCAAATCCTGAGTTTTCTTAATTTGAGTTTATTGTTGTGCCAGATTAAAATTTTGGTTCTCATCCATTTCTACTTTTCCATACTCTCTTCTGTTTTCCAGGGACTAGAAGCTCTAATGCAATTTGTTGTCATTGTTATGTGCCATTGAGGGACCCTATGTACAACAGCTCTGAACTCTGCTCTACCCTGAGACAGTCCCATTATCACTGACACACCTTTATCCATTACCCACTCCCGTGGCAATTAATCTAGAGAGTAAGCCCTGCATTGTCCTTTCACCCTGCCAAGCGGGACGTCCTTCTCCAAGGACTGATCTCTCCTGGCCATGTGCTCTAAATATGTGAAATGAAGTTTCAAAATCCTTGCCTCCAAGAAGCAGCTTAGTCTTATCCTCTCCAAGACCCGTTTGTTCTCTTGGCGGTCCATAGTGTGTCCAATACTCTTCTCTAGGACCACAACGCAAAGCCATCAATTCTTCTTCTGTCATCCTTAGTCATCGCCCAACTCTCTGATGCATAGCAAATAAATATGAATACCAAGGCGAGACTCATGTGCACCTTAGTCTCTAGACTGACATCATTGCACTTTAGCACTTTGGAGAGGTCTCTGACAGCAAATTTTCCTAATGCAATTTGTCTTTTGATTTCCTGACAGCTGGTGCCAAAAGGGTTGATTGTGGAGCCGAGCAAGCTGTATCTGTTAACAACTTCAATCTCTTCTCCATCTATCATGGTTTTGCTAATCAGCTCAGTGGTAAGAATCTTTGTTTTCTTGATGTTGAGCTTCAATCCAAATTGAAGTCCTTGACCTTCTGCAGCAACCGCCTCATGTCATCAGTTTCAGCAAGCAAGGTTGTGTCATCTGTATAACACAGGTTATTGATCTCAGTCTTCCTCCAGTTCTGATGCCACATTCTTCCTCTTAAAGTCCAGCCTCCCAAATGATGTTTCGCATATAGATTCAATCAGTATGGAGAAAGGATGCATCCCTGATGTATTCGTTTTCTGACTCTGATCCATCAAGTATTCCCTTGCTCTGCAACTGCTTCCTGGTCCAAGTATAGTTTTTGCAGGAACACAATCAAGATTTCTGGGATTCCGGTTCTTCTCAAGGTTAGCCACAATTTGTTGTGATCCACACAGTCAAATGCCTTTGAGTAGTTAATGAAACACAGATAGGTATTTCTCTGGTACTCTGCTTTCAGCCAAGATCCATCTGACATTGGTGACGATGTCTCTAATGTCATGGCTTCTGCAAAAACCTGAATGACTAGTTGTGCGATTTACAGCCTCAGAAAACCTACAGGAAGGTCAGTGACTTGGTTATGACTTGAGAGTAATGAGCTCATTTATTTAAGAGCTTTTAAAGTACATTTTCCAAACTCCTCTTGCCAGCTGTTTCCTGCTTACTACGGATGGAAAGCACTGATGAGAGATTAGAAGTGGTGAGAGGGGAGTGAGTGATGGGAAGGGAGAATTGTTCCATTTCTGACTCTGGTGATTGCAGCACACTGAGCACTAATTTGTAAGGACTTGCACTGCCAAGCCAAAGGCAGGCAGTTCGACTCCACTAGCTGTTCTGAGGGAGAAAAATGGGCACTCTCCTCTCATGAGGTTTATAACCTCAGAAAACCTGCTGGAGGGTCTGTTGTAAGTGGGTTCCAACTTGAGAGCAGTGAGTTTTGAGTCTGTGCACTGTAGCAGCCTGGGTATGACCAGCTGATGGTGTTTTCTGTCCAGGGGTAGTGATGGCACCTCCACAGGTCAACTGAGAATGTGGCTCATGGGCTCTAGTCATGGTTTACATTCCCATCTCCCAGTTTCTTTACCATCCATTCACCACTTTGCAGCCAATTCCCTGGATTACTTCCCTCCTTCCCTACTTTGAATATCTACAGTGGTTTCAGTGTCCTTTTAGAATACTAACTGCTACAATTATCATCATCAACATCATTATCGTCATCACTCTTGTTTCTAATGCATCTTTCACCTTGGAAACATTCTTGTCCTCTTCCATTTCTTCGTTTTCCCAGTTTAATGTCCACCTTCTATTGTTTTACTTTTTTTTTTTCACTGATTCCGTGTACTCTCTTCTTTGAACTGTTCTTGACAGATGACTATGTATGGGTCTTGATGCTTGGCAGGGTTTTTGTGTCATTTTCTTCCAAGAAATGTTCTGAATCTGCCTTATTTTTGCTTCTTTCATCCTTCTATTGTGGTTTCTCATCATAGGTTCCCACAGAACAGTGGTTCTCAAAATGTTAGCATGCATAAAAATCTCTTGTAAGGCTTTATTAAAACATGATTCTTGGACCCCAAACACCATGTTTCTGATTCATTAGATCTGGCACTGGGTCAGAGAATTTGCATTTCAAACATGTTCTCAACTGACGCTGAAGTTGCTGTTCCAGGGACCACACTTTTACGACCACCTACAATACACAGGAGCTGTGGTGGCTTAGTGGCAAGTAGTTGTGCTGCTGAATCAAAAGTGTGCAGTTTGAATCCATCAGCTCCACAGGAGAAAGATGGGAATTTCCTCCTGCGCCATTTACTGTTTCTGAAAACCCACTGCAGGGTCGCCTCTGGCTTGGTTCCTACTCCATGGTACACAACAACAGCTATAGTGGAGATGAGCTCTGATCATGTAGTCCACAGGGAGTTTTGCTGCTAACACAAAGGCCCCACCTTTTTGACAGCTGGAATCCACTAATGGCTCTGAGAGAGGAAGATAGGCTATCACCTCCTGTGTTGTTGTTGTTGTTATGTGCTCTCGAGTTGCTTGTGACTCTTCGTGACTCTATGTGCAATGGTCCTATATCCTGCTCTATCCCGTGCCAATCTTATTGTCTCTCACACACCTACTCCATTACCCTGATCACGGAATCAATCCATCTCATCCAGAGTCTTCCTCTCCTGCGCTGTCCCTCCCCCCTCCCAAGCATGATGTCCCTTTCCAAGGACTGGCCCTTCCTCGCAACTTGCCCAAAGTATGTCAGATGAAGCTTCAGAATCCTTGTCTCCAAGGAATAGCCTGGTCTCACCCTCTCTAGGATAAACCCGTTTGTTCTCCCAGCAGTCCATGGAATATTCAACACTTCTCCAGCACCACAGCTCAGAGGCATCAATTCACCTTCTATCTTCCTTAGTCATTATCTAGCTTTCTGATGCATAGTAAGAAATTTAATGGAGCATCAGCTATGAGTTCATTCCTCTTTGTCAATAATGAAAGAAATTGATAGTAGATATTGTTGATTTTTCCAGATCCTTTTTTACAAAGTTAATTCAGCCAGCTGCTACTAGTGTATTATTAATGGCTCCTAATGTTCCTTTTTGGAAGCAGGGGTGGCATCCACTCCCATAAATAGCTTGCCTCTGGAAACCCTATGAACCTGGAGAAAGTATGAAAGTCACACAAGTGTGAAGGACTTTCGTTCATAGGGTCGCTATGAGTTGCCTACGACTTGACAGCACTTAGCAACATAGAGAGAGACCAGTTGGCCTAGTGGACTGAAAGCGATGCTACCAAGCCAAAGGTGGGTGACTCTAATCCGTGGCCCTAAGGCCTGTCTTTAATTGTTTTTGGTGAAACATTCTTCTTGGTCATATAGCCCTGGTGTGTCCACTTGCCGTACAGAGGTAACTTGTGGTCATTGTGAAGCTGAACACTGTGACACTGACGTGTCAAATGTGATAATGGTTACCCATGGTGGACAGTGTTTGGTGGTGCTTCCCAGTTAAAACAAGCTTGGAAGGAGGAGTGGCATCCACCTCTGAAAATAGCTTGCCTCCTGAAACCCTATGAACCTAGAGAAAGGATGAAAGTCACGCACACAAGTGTTGAGGACTCTCGTTTATAGGGTTGCTATGAGTCACCTATGACTTGACGGCAGTTAACAACAACAATGTTCCCTTCTCCTGAGAATTGTCATTAGTTGAGAGGAACTCTGGTGGCCTAGTGGCAAGAAGCTGCATTACAATCCTGATGGCATGTGGTTCAAGGCCACCAGCTGCTCCGCGGGAGAACTAGGCAATTTCCTCCCATGTGATTAACCACCTTTGAAAACCCACCAGAAGGTCAGCTATGGGTCCAACAACAACAACAACAAACTGGACATGGAAACATCATAATAGATGGAGAAAAGATTGAAGTTGTCAACAATTTAATTTTACTTGGACCCACAATCAACACCGTTGGTACCAGCAGTCAAGAAATAAGGAGACGTATTTGCACTGGGAAAGTCTGCAGTCAGTGATATCTCCAAATTATTGAGGAGTAATGATGCCAATTTGAGGACTGAGGTGTGTCTGATTTAGGCCATGGTCTTTCAGATCACTTGCTATGCATCTGAGAGCTGGACAATGAATAAGAATGACAGGAAAAGAATTGATACCTTTGAACTGTGGTGAGAGAAGAATACGGAACATCTCATGGACTGCTAAAAGAACAAATAAATACATCTTGGAGGAAGTACAGACAAAGTGATCCTTAGAAGCTAATATGATAAAGCCTCGCCTCACATATGTCGAGCATATAGTTAGGAGAGGCTGTTCGTTGGAGAAGGACATCATGATGGCATGTCTTCAGGATTGCGGTGCAGTTTCTTATCACTAGACCACCAGAGCTCTCTGGAAAGGTGGAGAGTTGGTGAAAAAGAGGAAGACCCTCGACTAGGTGGATTGACACAGTGACTGCGGCAATGGGTGCTAGGATGTCAGAAAGTGAGAGGATGGCACAGGATAGAACAGGGTTGCTGTGGGTTGTACTCGGCTCCAGGCCACCTAACAACAACAGTGTACTTGGAAGAAGTGCAGTCTGAATGCTCCTTCAAAGCAAGGATGTTTCACATACTTTGGGCATATTATCACGAGGGGACAGCCACTGAAGAAGGATATCACCCTTGGCAAAGCAGAGGATCAGCAAAAAAAGAGGAAGCCCCCATAATTGTGAACTGACACAATGGCTGTAGCAAGGGATTTAAGCACAGTGGAGTTTGTGAGGACAGAGCAGGATAGAGCAGGGTTTGCGCTGTTGTAGACAGGATTGCTACGAGCTGGAGCTGACTTGCTAACATCCAACAATAACAAAAGTTCACCTGGAAATGCCTGAAAGGTTATACCCTCCCCCAGGGCAACAAGAATCTAGCTAAATAACAAAAGGAAATACAGAAAAAAGGTAAGGGAGGTTGAAAGTGTGTTTGAATGTGACTGAAGGTAGGGAGACAACTTCAGAGAAGGAGGCCAGGGGAAACCTTGCTGAGAAGAGTAAGAATATAAATGTGAATGAAAATATGGAATAAGTTGTACAGATATCTGAGGAAACAATGTTCTGGGAAGAGGACACTTACTGGACTCAGGTCAATGCAATGTTTTCCACTCAACTCATTGCCACTGAATTGGAACTGACTCATAGCTGACCCTGCATTGGCTTCCCGAGGGTGTAAACTGCCGGAGAGGAGACTGTGAATATCTTTCTCCCACAGAGCAGTCCATGGGTTTAAACAAGTATGGACTCTGGGTTAATGGTGCAATGCACTATGGACTATGTCACTAAATGCAAAGTCCTAAATCTCACAAAACACGACTGTAGTCAAGAGTCAGTGGGCAGGCAAAGAAAAGGTCAAATCATGGGAGAGAAAGAGGAATAAACACATTAAAGCATTCTCCTGGGGGGAAAATTTGGCTAAAGCTATGTATTGCATACATATTGCTTGAAACCTGGTGTGATTTTGTAGAGTGAAAAATGATTTTTAAAAGGTGAGTAAATCGAAAGTTAAAGTATATTGTCTGAAATATCATACATAAAATAGTATTACAAATATTACACTGATCACTTGTTCTCTGTATGCACAGAAGACAGTAACAGAGAAAAGTATTTAGAGATAATTCACAAGGGCTCTGTGGGAATGATCACACAGATAACCTCCTGAGAGCCTCTGCAACTCTGGCTGAGCCTTGACACCTGTTCTTACACAAAGCTTTAGCGACATTTCAGTTCAAGAACTTGGCAAAAAGATAATCCTCATTTTAGTGAACATGAACACAACTGCCTAACTCATCATCCTTCTCAAAAATCTTAAAGGGCTCCAGTGGTAAGGGAATATCTGAAAGAAAAAAGGCCTGCCATGCTCCAGCTGTCAATGCACTGTTTTGACCTTATCCTTACTCTATCCCATCAGACTTAACTACTTGCCATTCCCTAAATGTGCCTTCTGAATGGGCACTACGCTCCACACCGTTCATTTATTTTGGGTTCTAAAAAGGTCTTTCCCACCAACCTCCACTTATCTAAAACCTACCTAACTGAGTATAAATCCATTTAAAAACTCTTGGTGAATAAATTATCAAGAAGTACCAAAAGTCTAAAATGTATTCTTAACTTTCACCAATTCCCTTTAAGGAATCTGTTCTCAAGAATTATCTGAAAGGGAGGCAAAATTTACACATGAGGATGTCCTTATTAAGCAGTATGAAGCACTGTTTACTTTTCATAATAAAAGATAAGAAAAAATTAAAAATAATTTAAAACACCCATACATCCCTGATCCAACAAATTATTGCCACATTTACTTAAAATCCCTTTTTGTTAAAAAAAGTCTTAAGAATTTAGAAGCAAATCCCAGATAGTATTGTCATTTTACTCCCTGTACAGTTTCATATAAATCTCTGAAAAACAAAGAGCATTTTTCACATGTTGTTATATGCTGTTGAATCACTTGCGACTCAGTGACCCTGTGTACAACAGACCTAAACTCTGCTCTGTCCTGTGCCAATCTCACTGTCTCTGACACACCTACCCCCCATTACCCCAGTTACTGAATCAATCCACCTCATAGAGGGTCTTCCTCTCCTGCACTGTCCTTCCATCCTCCCAAGCATGATGTCGCTCTCCAAGGACTAGTCCCTCCTTGCAACATGTCCAAAGTATGTCAGATGAAGCCTCAGAATCCTTGCCTCCAAGGAGCAGCCTGCTTTAACCATCTCCAAGATAAACGTGTTTGTTCTCCTAGCAGTCCATAGTATATTCAATACTCTTCTTCAGCATCACAGCTCAAAGGCATCAATTCTCCTTCTGTCATCCCTAGTTACTGTCCAGTCTCTGCCAGTGATTACAAAGACATGGCTTGTACCAGGAGCACCTTAGTCTCCAGAGTGACACCATTACTCTTCAGTACTTTGGAGAGGTCCCTAACAACATATAAGCTTAATATTTATATTACATAGACCTAATAAAAAGAATAACACCAGTAGATAAGCATATTTCCTCAATTATGTCTTTCTAAAGTTTGTTTGTCCTAATGGGGGAGTTCTGATAACATGGGGCAGTTTTAATGCTACCGTAGGCCACCTCTATCTGGCGGTTCAAATCTACCAGCAGCTTCTGGGGATGGCAGGTTGCGGGGCAGGAAACAGACAATCTCCTCTTGTGTGACTTACTGCTTTCAAAGCTCAAAGTATAACTTCTTCACAACTTCTGAAGAGATCAGGTCACTTGTGCTACAGGATGAACCACATTTTAGATTTGTCTGTGGCATTTAATATAGGCTGGACTCTCCTTCATAGGGTTGCTATGAGTCGCCTGCGACTTGACGTCACTTAACAACAACAACTGTAGTTTTAAATACCAAGCAACTCCAAATCAATAGATTTAAAGCAATAAAGCTTTCTATTTTACTTCTGCTCTATGTCCATATCAGATTGACGGTTGTTGTTAGGTGCCACTGAGTTGAATATGACTCATGGCGACCCTATGAACAGCAGATTTGAACCCTGTGAAGATTTGCAGTCTCCTGTTCCGTCTTCACAGTCTCTGACATACTTGAATCCACTGCTGCAGTCACAGTGTCAATCTATCTTGTCGAGGGTCTTCGCCTCTTTTGATGACCCTCTGCCTTTCCAAATATGATGTTTCTTTTCAAGGAGTAGCCTCTCCTAGCAACATGCCCGAAGTATGAGAGATGAAGCTTTGTCATCTTTGTCTCCAAGGAGCTCCCACTCGGCTTGTACAGACTGACGGGAGCTCTATTAGCTGCTAACATTCTCACTCCTAGAGCCAGACTAATAAGGCAGCTCTCAGTGGAACATTACCAGTCATGCTGGCACAGGAAGAAAAGAACTCTGATGGGTCTCATGTAGGCAATTAAATGCTCAGCCTAGAATGAAAATGATTCTCTATCTCATTGGCCCAAACTGAGCACAAAGCTCCACCACACAAAAGAAGCTAGAAAGTATACCTTAACGTGCACAGGACAGGCACAGAACTGGGCCTTTCTGGGAGATACATTAGTGGCTATTATATAGAATTGATGCCTTTGAATTTTGGTGCTGATAAAGCATACAGAATATTCCATGGACTGCCAAAAGAACAGACAAATCTGTGTCGGAAGAACTGCTGCCAGAGTGCTCCTGAGAGGCACGGATCGTGGTCCTCAATCTCGTGTATCTGGAGCATGTTGTGAGGAGGGGGCAGTACCTGGAAAAGGACAACATGCTTGGGAGGGAGGAGGCTTACAGAACGTGAGGAAGCTGCTCAAGGAGATGGATTGTCACAGTGACTGCAACAGTGGGCTTGAGCATAGCTGAGCTCGTGAGGATGGCGAAGGAGCGGACAAGGTTTAGGTTACACACAAGGTCGCTACACATCAGAGTCAACTCAACCGCACCTAACGACAATACACTTTCTATTCGCTCCCTCGTGGTGCCACTTAATTCATCCCTCTACTCCTGGATTTCCTGAGAACGAAATTTAACCCTAGATACTAGTTAGATTTGAGTAAACACTCCTGACAAGATACCTCGTAAATTGGTCTGTGTGCTTTATGATGCACCAGTGTTTGATTATATTCGATTGTAGCAGCAATAGTCTCCCATTTGTTCATACTTCCTTAAATCCATATCCTTAGCCAAGGCCCCTTTCATTCTGAGTTTGGGCTTGGTTATGTGACATGACTTGGAAAACAGGACAACAGTGAATATGATGCAGAGAATCAAAATATTTGTACACTGGGGCTTTTCTTTCCTCATCACTTTTTAGAATGCAGTGAGACCGCCTTCTGAAGGAGCCTAGTCTAGCCACTTAGAGCAGAGATGAACAGGCCCAGCTGAAGCTACCTACACCAGCCTGCAACCTGCCTGTAAACCTTAAGGTTGGTGATGTAGTTGTCCTGGATTCTCATCTTGGCTGACCTTCCAGCTGACCATGAAGACAAAGAAAATAAAAACAGACCAGAAAACTGCCTAAAATTATATCATTTTATTATTGTGTTAAGCCACTGAATTTTGGGATGTTTTAGAACATTGTAAAGGTGAATACACTGGTTAACCTACTTTCAGTAAATGCAGGTGATCCCAGCCTGACCTCATTGTAAAGTGATCCATCAACCATTCAATTAAGGTTTTATCCACTGATGATGGCTGTCTATATCAATGTTTAAGTTCACCTAAATTAGTGGTGATTTTGTAATCCTATTATTACTCCGTTTACATTCATTAGCAGGAATTCTTCTGTAAAGAACTTTCCTTCATTCAATAAGGTTATTTGTTGTTGTCAGGTGCCATTGAGTTGAGTAGACTCACAGCTGCCCTATGCATGGCAGATCTGAGCTGTCACATCCTGTGCCATCCTCACAATCTCTGACATACTCAAGCCCGTTGCTGCAGTCACTGTGTCACCCCACATGGTGGAGGGTCTTCCTCTCCTTCACTGCAATTTTCAAGGTTATACAGTCATCCTAAAAGACAATTGTACAAAATAGATACCTAATTCTTTCTTTTTAACTGCAAAATTTCAGAGGAGAAATTTTGACCTAGTTACAGCCTACGGAGTCTAATGAGACGCCTTTTACTTGCTTTCTTTTTTCTTCTCTTTCTCCTATCACTAGAAGTTCATTTTAAAGATATGTTAAATGTGTTTTAATGATTCCCCTCTCTTGCTCAAATCACCTCATCTTAGGCCAACAAAAGGTATCTTCACGCTAATTTATTTTGTCTCCTTTTAAAAGCATTTATAAAAAAAACCCTTTTTATTGTTTTTGAGAACATAAACATTAGAACGTACACCAGTTAAATAATTTTCTACAATTCACTGACACTGAATACATTATTAGAGTTCTTCCTTTTACTGGGCCTCTCTTAGTAAGATAACACTCTTTGTTGTTTATGTTGTCAATCTGATCCCATATTGACAGTTCTAAAAGAAGCATAATGTCCAAGGCAGACATTTTTAATTGGTTAGGCTAAACTACTGCTCTGTTTAGGGAGCACTGGTGGCCTAGGGGCAAGAAATTGCCACTACCATCCAAAAGTATGCAGTTCAAATCCACCAGCTGCTCCTCCTGTGTGATTTACTGCCTCTGAAAACTTGTTACAGGGTCAGGTATTCGCTGCGGGTTTCAACTTGATGGTACACAACAAACACCATCACCATTTAAGATGACATCAGGGGAAGATTTTGCTTAAATGTTTAAAGATTATCTCAGTATGCAAACCAATAGAAAATGAATATAATTTTAAAAAATTATCTCGGAACAATAGCTTCAGGAATTCATTCAGCTTCCATGGCTCAAGAAAGTCTACAGTCTAGGAGAATTTGAAATTCTGTTCTAGATTTCCTATTTTTTGATCAAGATTCTTCTATGGAATCTTTGACAAAGGTGTGTAATAAGTGTAGCCAGGCACCCCCTAGTTCTTCTGGTTTCACCAGAGGCAATTAGCTTCTCATTCCATTTTCCTTCCTGGTCCCAGCTCTTCTTCCTTCATTGCCCCAGGCTAATACAGACCACTTCTGATCATCATGGCCACTTGCAAGATTTCAAGACTTTGTTGTGGTTATTATGAGCCATCAGGTCACCTGCAACTCATAGCAACTCTATGTACAACAGCTCTGAAGCCTACCCTATCCTGAGCCAGTCTCACTGATTCTGACACATCAACCTCCACTGCCCTAATTACTGTAGCAATCAATGTCATCCAGCGTCTTCCTCTCCTGTGCTGTCCCTAAGCGTGATGTCCTTCTCGAAGAACCAGTCCCTCTGGACCATGTGCCCAAAGTATGTGAGATGGAGCTTCAAAATCCTTGCCTCCAAGGAGAAACTTGGTTTCACTCTCTCCAAGACAGACATATTTGTTTTCTTGGTGGTCCATGGTAAGTTCAGTACTTTTCTCTGGCACCACAACTTGAAAGCATTGATTCTATTTCTGTCATTCTTAGTCACTGTCCAGTTCTTGGATACATAGCAAATAATTGTGAAGACCATGGCATGGATCACGTGCACCTTAGTCTCTAGACAGACACTGTTTTCCAGTTAAGACTTTAGGAACTACATAATTAAATTGAGAAATAAAAATAAGGACAAATACTGCAGAAGATAATTATTGTAAAAGTAGAAGGATAAGTAGTAAAACATTAATGGGGTTCCAAGGGGGTAAGGGCGGGAGCAGAGAGGTTAGAATAAGTAGAGGGGGAAATGCCAGGGTTGCACAATTTGGTGGGTGAAGGAGGGAGTAAAGGAAATGGGAAAGATCCAGCAGGGACCTGAAAAGATGGGGTAACAGTGGACATAGTCCAATAGAGGATAATTTTATGTAACACAATATATACAAATGACTGCATGAAGCATAATGTCAATGAAGGAAAGTGTGTGTGTGTGTGTGTGTGTG
>NW_006399755.1:10364869-10374889 GCF_000299155.1 Elephantulus edwardii
CAATTAACCTGGATGTTCCATGAAACCATGATCCTAAAGGTTTATGTATTCTTTAACAAGTGTTTTTCTTCCTTTTTTTCTTTTTTTAATTGGTTTGCTTACAAAGTTCGGTATACACTGTCTTTCACAAGTGTTTTACCGACGATGCTGTTGTTAAGTGCCATGGAGTCAGCTACTGAGACCCTTTGAAGAATGGATCTGAACCTTGCACTTTCCTGTGCCAGCCTGACCGTCTCCAATATACTGGAGCCCATCATTATAGTCACGGCGTCGGTTCATCTCGTTGAGGGCCCTCCCCTCTTTTGCTGGCCTTCCACCTTTCTAAGCATGATTTTCTTTTCCAAGGACTGGTCTCTCCTAACAACATGCCCAAAGAATGTAAGATAAAGCTCCACTATCCTCGCCTCCAAGAAGCACCCTTGCTGCACTTTCCCAAGACGTATTTGTTTGTCTCTTTGGTAGTCTACAGGATGGATATTCAGTATTCTCCAACACTACAACTTCTTCTGTCATCCTTTTTCATTGTCCAACTTTCACCATAGCCAATACCTGAAAAGGAAGAAGTACTTGCTTATCAAGTAATTGTGTGGATCATAATGAATCATGGCTAACATAGAGAAGAACAGGAATTCCAAAATACCTGAATTGTACTCATAAGAAATATATACTTAGGCCAAGAGGCTATTGAATAGAGCCAATGAAAACTACATGGTTTAAAAGCAGGAAAAGTGTGTGTCAGGGCAGTATCATTTCTCCATACATGTCAAACTGTATGCTTAGCAAATCATTCAAGAAATTGGAATATGATATCAGGATTGAAGGGAGGACTCATTAGAATTGGACTCATCAACAACCTGTGTTATCAGATGACACAATCTTGTTTGCTGAAAGTGAGGAGGACTTGAAACAGTTGCTGCAGATGATCAAGGACTGCAGCCTTCAATCTGGATTACAGCTCAAAATCAAGAAAACAAAACCTCCTCACCCCTATGCCACTAGGCAACATCATAATTACTGTTGTTATGTGCCATTGAGTCACTTGGGACTCTTAGCGACCCTATGTACAAGATCCCTAAACCCTGCTCTACCCTGTACCAGCCTCAATGTCTCTGCCACACCCACTCCCATTACCCCAATCACTGAATCAAACCATTACATCGAGGGTCTTCCTCTCCTGCGCTGTCCCTCCACTCTCCCAAACATGATGTCTCTCTCCAAGGACCAGTCCCTCCTTGCAACATGCCCAAAGTATGTCAGACAAAACTTCAGAACCCTTGACTCCAAGGAGCACTCCGGCTTCACCCTCTCCAGGACAAACCTGTTTGTTCTCCTAGCAGTCCATGGTATATTCAGCACTCTTCTCCAGCACCACAGCTCAAAGGCATCAATTCTCTTTCTATCATCCCTAGTCACTATCCAGCTCTCCAACACATAGCACACAATTGTGAAGACTATGGCCCAGATCAGATTCAACTTAGTCTCTAGCCTGACGTTGTTGCTCTTCAGTACTTTTGAGAGGTCCTTGACAGCTGACTTTTCCAATGCAATTTGTCTCTTGATTTCCTGGCTGCTGGTACCAAGAGTGTTGATTGTGGAGCCAAATGAACTAAAACTGTTGACTATCTCAATCTCTTCACCATCCATACTGATGCTGCCAATTGGCCCAGTGGTGAGAATCTTGGTTTTCTTGATGTTGAGCTTCAATCCATATTGAAGGCTGCAGTCCTTGACCTTCTGCAGCAAGTGCTTCAGGTCCTCCTCAGTTTCTGCAAGTAGGTTTGTGTCATCTGCATAAGGCAGGTTGTTGATGAGTTTTCCTCCAATCCTGATGCCACATTCCTCCTCGTACAGCCGAGCATCCCAGATGATCTGTTCTGCATACAGACTGAAAGGGTATAGAGACAGAATACATCCCTGGTAGACACCCTTCCCAATTCTGAACCATGCAGTGTTTTCTTGCTCTGTTCTGACGACTGCCTCTTGGTCCAAGTATAGGTTCTGCATTAGCACGATCAAGTGTTCTGGGATTCCCATTCTTTTCAGAGTCAGCTATAGCTTGTTGTGATCCACACAGCCAAAAGCTTTTGCATAGTCAGTGAAACATAGATAAACATAACAATAGATGGAGAAAAAATTGAAGTTGTCAATGATTTTATATTGCTTGGATCCACAATCAACACCCTTGATACTAACCTAAGAAAATTTATAATTTAAAAAATTGGAATAATCTGCTGTCAAGGACTTTTCCAAAGTTCTTAGGAGGAATGATATTAATTTAAAGACTAAGGTGCACCTGATTCAAGCCATGATCTTTTCAATTACTTTCAATGTATCTGAAAGTAGTACAATGGATAAAGATAACGGAAGAATAATCAATGCCTTTGAGATGTGGTATTGAAGACGAGCTCTAAATAGCTCATGGATTCTGCCAAGAGAACAAACAATATGTCTTGGAGAAAGTGCTACTAGAGTGTTCCTTACAGGCAAGGATGCGGAAGCTTCATCTCATATACTTTGGGCATATTGTTAGGAAGGGACCAGTCCTTAGGAAATATCATTCTGGAATAGGTAGAGGGTCAATGAAAGAGAGGAAGACTCTCAGGGAGGTAAACTGACACAGTGACCTTAACTGACAATGGGTTCAAGAATAACACAGGACAGGACACGGTTCAGAGCCTTTGTTCATAAAGTCACTATGAACTGTGGTTGGTTTGACAGTGCCTAACAATGACAACAACTAGTCTTTACTTGCACAATCAAATGTCCTAGGCTCATCTTGTGTATTTATTGTCCCAGACTTAGAAGCAGCCATTCAAGCAAAAGACCTTGGTTCCAGTTAAAGGGAAAAGAATACAGAGACCATAATCTGGGTGGCTGACTCTATGAGCAGGAATGTAGTATCAGGATTGCAGGATAACTTATCAACAGCCTTGCTGAAATTTAGGAGGACCTGAAGCGCTTGCTGCAGAAAGTCAAGGACTGAAGCCTTATATATTAATTGAAGCTCAGCATCAAGAAAATAAAGATTCTCAACACTGGGCCAATTGGGAGCATCATCATAGATGGAGAGACTGAAATTGTTAGCAGCTTCAGTTTGCTTGGTTCCACAATCAACACTCTTGGTACCAGCAGCCAGGAAATCAAAAGATGAATTTAATAGGAAAATCTTCTATAAAGGACCTCTCCAGAGTACTGAAGAGCAACAATGTCAGTCTGGAGGCTAAGGTGTGCTTGGTCCAGGCCTTGGTCTTTGCAATTACAAGCTGTGTATCAGAAGGCTGGAGTAGAGATGATGCCTTTGAGCTGTGGTGCTGGAGAAGAGCATTGGATGTACCAAGGACTGCTTGGAAAACAAACAGGTTCATCCTAGAGAGGGTGACACCAAGGCTGCTTCTTGGAGACAAGGATTCTGAGCTCTGTCTGACATACTTGGGCATGTTGCAAGGAAGAACTAGTTCTTGAAGAGGTCAGGGTGGGTGGAGGGACTGTGCAAGAGAGCAAGATGCTCGACGAGATGGATTGACTCTTGACTCAGTGACTGTGGTAATGGGAGTAGGTGTGTAAAAGACAGTGAAGTTGGCTTAGGGTAGAGCAGGGTTCAGAGCTGTTGTACACAGGGTCACTATGAGTCTCAAGTGACTCGGTGGTACATAACAACCACCTGGGTATTTGTACGTGCATCTTGCTCTGGGATGTCATTTTTCTAGACCTTTTCAGTGAACAGAAGACATATTTATTCTTTTAAAGAGAGAGTTTATACTGTTATTTTACATTAAAAGTAAACATTACAAAATTTTACCCAGTAACTATTTATTTTCATTGTCCTATTACATGATGGAAAAGAACTACACTGCCAACCCCAAAGCACATAATTTGAGTCCACAGGTTGCTCTGCAGGAGAAAGAAGGGCAATCTCTATGTGGATCAGGTAAGAGTTGTTTCCAACTCAACAGCATATAATAACAATATAACATATACGAAGGAGTCCTTATGGTACAGTGATTACAACATTCAACTGTTTACCAAAAAGTGGTGGTGCTGGTAGTGCTTGTTTACCATTGAATTGAAATCAACCCATAGCTGACCCTGCAGGGGGCTTTCAGAGACTGTAATCACATCGGAGGAGATTACCTATCCTCCTGCAGAGCAGATGGTGGATTCAAACCGAGTGCCTCCTGGATTACAGCACAGATTCTTATGACTAGGCCACCAGATCTCTCTTAGAAAAAAAGTTGTCATTGTTGCTGCTGTTATTGTTACATGCCATCGAGTCACTTGTGACTCTTAGCAACACTTTGTACAACAGCTTTGAACCCAGCTCTATCCTGAGCCAACCTTTTTGTTTCTGACACACCTCCCCCCTTTACCCCAGTCACTAATTGTGAAGCCCATGGCCTGGATCAGGCACACGTTAGTCTTCAGACTGACATCATTGCTCTTCAGTATTCTGGAGAGGTCCTT
This sequence comes from Elephantulus edwardii, assembly GCF_000299155.1. Lineage (NCBI taxonomy): Eukaryota > Metazoa > Chordata > Mammalia > Macroscelidea > Macroscelididae > Elephantulus > Elephantulus edwardii. The sequence continues at coordinate 10,369,331 of NW_006399755.1, forward strand.
GACAGCAGACTTTCAGTCCTGGAGCAGAAACTCAAGGCAAAAGATTATTCCTCAGAATCATGTAAGGTAGAAACCCTTCCTTAACACTAGTACCTGGAATCTGGACTTAGTGACTCCTAAACAGAAAAGAGACTGGCTACAGCATAAGAGATTGGCAGCAGCATGAAGTGTTCAGAAGCACAGAAGGCTTGAGACCTAAGCCATCATATCAAGAGCTAGATAGAGGGAGTGAAGTGTTGAATGGGGTAGGTGGGAGTAGAAGGGGGTGCTGGTCAAGCTGGAAGAGGGATGGGGAGCAACACCGAATCTCTTGGTTGCTTCTATAATTGGAAAATGTCTTTCATCTGCTCCTTTCTAGAAAATGCTTGTCTGTCAGATACTATTCTAAATCTGAGCATTCAAATTAAGAAAGACTAGGAAGAGGGATTGGCCATCCACTTTGGAAATAACAGGCCTTCTAAAACTCTGTGTACTATAGAGCACACTTAGAGTAGACTAGCAGATATGGCAACTGAAGCTGATCCCAAAAATATGGAAACCAAAAAGGTAGGCAATCAAAATAAGAAGTTCACAGAAGAAAAGTGAGACAAAGGCTGTGCTGAAGATACAGCTTTGGAAACTCTACAGGGTAAATGTTAAGTCAGAATTAACTCAAATTAGGGGATCTGGTGTTCTTAAAATACGTAAGATACCAAACCAGTTTCAAAATAAAGTGTAATATTACTACTAATAATTTACAAAGGAAGTCTAAGATTTCCTTTAAGCTATACTTGTCTATACAACACATTCCACCAAGAATCCATAGAAAAAATTAAACCAAATCAAAACCAAACTGGAGCTCTGGTGGCCGAGTGGTAAGACACTCAGCTGCAGTTCCAAAGGCATGTACTTCAAATCCATCTGTTGTTCTGTGGGAGAAGAATGGGCAATCTCCTCCTATGTGATTTACTGCCTCTGAAAACCAATTGGAGAGTCACTTATGACTTGGTTCCAACATGATGGCTCACAACAAAACTAAATCCCACAGCCACTGAGTGAATTCCAACTAATAGTAATCCTCCATTGGGCTTCTAAGACTGTGAATATTTATTGGAGATGACTTGCTGCCATGGTGCTGCTGGTTGACTCGAACCACTGACCTTTTGGTTAGCAGCCTGCCATTTTACTTACTACACCACTAGTATTCCTTATAGACAAAATAATGTTCTACTAAGACCCTTGACCAGGATGGATTGACACAGTGCCTGCAGCGATGGACTCAAGAGTGTCAGAGATTGTGAGGATGGCACAGGATGGATTCAGATTTATTGCGCATAGGGTGGCTGTGAGTCACTGTCAACTCGATGGCACCTAATAACAGCAACACCACTTAAAACAACATTTGTGCTGGGCTTATAAAGCTAAGTTCACTCGTTCATGTTTGTTTTCAACTTCTTTTTTTCTTTTTATTCTTACCAGGGGATAGCGCGCATGCAGTCCCCCACTACCACAAATTGTGCAGTCGAGTTTCCCGCATTTGGGGAAATCGCAGGGGTCAGCACACCCCAAGTGCAATGGGTGAGCCTCATCCTGGGAAAACCACCTGCCTGATTATGGTGTTTCCTCTGCCAGGTAAGTATCAGCTTCTTTTTTTATAACATTTTTTCAGAGTTTTTATATGAGCTAATTTAAAACACTACCATAATTGTTCTGAAGATGATACCATATCAACATACGTTGATACTATGGCAAACTGTTGTAGGAAAAACATATGGCCTTTGGAAATGTGTGCTTCCTGAAGATAGTGGTGAGCAGGCAAAACCCAAGATCAGTTTTTCAGAAACAACAGAAGAACAAGAGGAAATTCCTTCAGAGAATTCAGATTCCAACTATAGTTCTACTCCTGAAGTCAAAGCCTGAGCATCAGGTGTATGTCACAGAGAGTATAAAACCTACGGATTAAACAAGCAGAGAGAAAAGCATCAGCCTACCAGGGTTACTCTCTGCTTAAGGAAAATGTGTGCACTGGAACTAACTTGGTATTACCTGCAAGTGAAAACTCAAGAGTATCACAGGGCGGCAGGTGGAGTTATGCTCTTATAGTACAACAGCCCACTGTCCTTAAGAATGAATATGTGTAAGCCAACATCCAGTTCCTCTTATTACAGTTAGATTTCTTGTAGCTGTTTATGTTATTATGGAGAAAAAAATTATAATGGACTATTTTTATGACTTTTCCCTTAAAGCAGAGAGACTTTTGCTTTAGTTGTAAAGAAAAGGGGATATACATTATGAAGTAATTGGTTTAATTTCTTTTTCATTGTACACTGCTTCTGAACATCATCTGATTGTTTTTGGTTGCCTAAATAAATTGGCTCTAAAACAAAAACAACAAAAAACCCAAACAAAAAAATCCCCACTACCATAATTGATTATTAAAACAAAAATAATAGCCAAGCCTATTATTATTACAGTCCTTCACTTATGCACTTACTACATATCAAATGCTATCAGTTGTATCACTGCTAGTGGCCCCCCATTAAGAGGTCTGACACTGAAACCCACCTTTGAGGTGGTGGTTATCACCCTCATATGCTTCTCCAACTTTCCTGGTTTAGATCAAAGCCCACCAGTTCAACCCAATCCACTTCATCAGTCTCTTGTACTTCATTCCTCTCTGGTGACAGTTTTCCCAGCAGAGAGCTTTTCGGGGAGAAGAAGCCATCCTCAGAAAAATCAACCTTTTATTTGATGATTAGGCATCCTTTTTTCATATGATCTACGCTAAATCACCATGCTTCAATTTAACACCCATTTGATATACTCATGCTTGACACTCTGCCCTGGGTCAGAGGTCATGACTATGGTTCAGTTGTCTGGCGTAGATACTGGCTCAAGGAAGGCACATAGGAGGAGAGCTTCAACTAGCTCTATGTCATACACATGGGAAGGTCTTCTGATCCAGTAAAAACAGCATGATCCTTCTGATTTAAAACAATTTTTTAAATAAAATTTTTAATTCTGTGATTTGAATGAAAGTTTATAGAAAGGTTAGATTTTCATTCATACATTTTTGCACATTTTACTCCCTCTCCATCCCTTCCTCCTCCCTCAGTTCACTTAAAAAAAAAATCCATTCATTGTTGCACAATTACCTTCCCCCAGTCCTCTTTACCAAGGGTGTTAATTGTGGATCCAAGCAAGATGAATACTGACAGTTTCAATCTCCTCTCCATCCATCATGACACGGTCTATTGGTCCAGTGGTAAGAATCTTTGTTTTCTTGATATTGAGACGCAAATCACACTGAAGGCTGCATTCCTTGATCTTCTGCAACAATTGCTTCAAGTCCTCCTCACTTTCAGCAAGTAAGGTTGTGTCATCTGCATAACACAGATTCTTGATGAAATCTCCCTCCAATATCAGATAATATGCTCAGCATATAGATTGAACAGGTATGGAGAGAGAATATATCCCTTCCCAATTCTAAACCATTCAGTGCTCGCCTGCTCTGTCCACACAACAGCCTCCTGGTCCAGGTATAGGCTCGCATGAGCACAATCAAGTGCTCTGGGATTCCCATTCTCCTCAGTGTCAGCCACAACTTACCATGATCCACACAATCAAACACCTTTGCATAGTCAACAAAGCACAAATAGACATTCTTCTGGTATTCCTTACTTTCAGGCAGGATCCACCTGACATCAGCAATGATAGCCCTGGTGCCATGGCCTTTTCTAAATCTTTCTTGAACTTCTGGCAGTTCCTTATCTATGTACCCTTCCAGCCATTTTTGGATGGTCTTCAGTAGTGGTTTGTTTGCATGTGGTATCAATGTTATTGTTTGATAATTTATTTTCTGCACTGGGAAAATTTGCAGTTAGGGACCTTTTCAAATTATTGAGGAATAATGATGTCCGTTTGAGGATTAAGGTGTGTCTGATTCAGGCCACAGTATTTTCAATTACTATGTATCTGAGACCTGGAAAATAAATGAGGACAGAAAAAGAATTGGCATCTTTAGGCTGTGGTGTTGAAGAAGAGCACTGAACATCCCACGGATATCCAAGAGAACAAATAGGTAAGTCTTACAGAGTGCAAGCAGAGTGCTCTTTGGAGTCAAGAATGATGAGGCTTCACCTCACATACTTTGGACATATTGCTAGGAGGAGGTGAAATTACTTGGAGAGGAACATGATGTTGGGGGGAAGGGTGGAGGGGTGGCAAAAGAGAGGAAGACCCCCAACCAGGTGGATTGAAATGATGACTGCTGCAATGGTCTCGTGTGTGTGAGGATGGCATAGGACAGAACAGGGTTCAGATCTTTTGTTCATAAGGTCACTATGAGTTGTGCCTAATTCGACAGCACCTAACAACAACAGTCCTCTTTGCAATGTATCTCTTATTCTGGGTTGTTTTCATACATATAATGCCTAATTGTATGTTCCTTTTAAATAGTTCTTTCCTTCACCTGTTCCAATGCAATGTTCATTATCTATTCACTCTTATCCTATTCTCCTCCCAACCTCCCTTTTTAAAATTGTTAACAGCATCCTTTAAATCAGGCTGTACAGGTATATAGAGCTTCCTGATTCCTTTTGTTTCCTTCTTGATTGTCTTCAATTTTTGAGGACTGCTTTATTTCATATTTACAGTAATTTTGTTTCTGAAGGCAAAACTATATGATAATCAGAGAAATCTTAACTTCTGTCCTACCCTGTTCCCTCTCAATGTATTTGTATTCATTCTTTCAGTAGTTTTCTCTGCAAATACAAATGTATATATTCTTTTTTACCTCCCATCTTACACAAATCATAAAACCATGATTTTATATTGTTATTTTTTACAAAAAAATTAAAGTATTTCATGATTTTTTTTTAAATTATTTTTGTGTGAGTGTACCGTCAAATCAGATCTGACTGGTACAGGAGGAGATTGTCCCTCCTTCCCCGGCAGAGCATCTGGTGGATTTGAACCGTGCACCTCTGGGATTGTAGTTGCAGTTCCCTGCCACTAGGCCACCAGAGCTCTCCATATTTCATGATTTTAATCAAAGTTTAAAGAAAAGTTGGATTTTCATGCATTGTTGCACAATTTCCTTCCCCCTCAGCCATAGCCACTTTGCAATGTACCTTATTCTAGACTGTTGGCATACATAAATGCCTAATCATATATTTTAAAAGTTCTTCCCTTCACCTGTTCCAATGCAGTGTTTATTGTGTATCCACTCTCTTCCTAGTCTCCTCCCAAACCCCCTTTTAAAAATTGTTAACAACATCCTGTAAATCAGACTGTATTGGTAGAGAGCTTCCCGATTCCTTTTTATGATTGATAATATTCTATTGTGAGGCCATATACTCATTTATTCAATTAACTCACTGTCAAATACTTGGGCAGTTTCTTATTTGTAATAGCAAATAATAGTGTGAAGAATATCGCTATAGGTTACTTCATGTTTTTGCCTGTGTAAATCTGGGATAAACTCCTAGTATTTGTTGTTGTTATGTGCCATCGAGTCGTTTCCGACTCATAGCGACCCTATGCACAACAGCTCTAAACCCTGCTCTATCCTGTGCCAAC
>NW_006399755.1:10375469-10386062 GCF_000299155.1 Elephantulus edwardii
GGCGAGAATCTTTGTCTTCTTGACGTTGAGCCTTAGTCCATACTGAAGGCTGCAGTCCTTGACCCTTCGCAGCAAGTGCATGAGGTCCTCCTCAGTTTTGTAGAGGAATGCTATTTTGTGTCAATATGGTCATGATTCTGGGTATAATGTAACTATTCTCTGTTATAAATCCTAACCTCTATAATGTAAATAAAGCCAGATTGTAAACAAATCCGTAAATACACAATTATCTTTACCTGATTAAGGTCAAGTTCTTCTCAAGGGTGTGGCCTGCATGATATTTATCTTTAGACTTTCTGGCAACACTTTTGTCAGACCTACATGTGACCATTTAGCTCATGGTCTCCAGACTTAAATGAGTGGTCTGCTGTACTTGCTGATATTACTCGCATTAGTATACAAAGCTGGTCATCGTCAACTCTTTCTCAACAATCTTGCACATGTCAGCCTCTGCAGCTGGCAGCCAGCAGTTTCCAAAGTCAACAGCCTGAGACTCTGCCTACTGATGACTCAGACCCTGGCTTCTGAGGCCTGTCTCTCTTGAGGTCTCACCTGGAGACTTGGGACTTGTCTCTTACAACAGCATAAACCATTTAGTTGTCATCTCTCTCACTGCCATAAAGTTGTAACCAAGTCATAGTTAACTGTCCAGCAGGTTTTTTTCTCACTTGGATCCACAATCAGCACCCTTGATAAGGAAGTCAGGAGAGTATAGCACTGGGGAAGTCAGGAGATGGACAGCATTGGTAAAGTCTGTTGTCAAGGACCTCTGCAAATCACTGAGAAGCAATGATGTCAGTTTGAAGTGCACCCGACTCAGGCCATAGTCTTTTCAATTACTTGCTAGACATCTGGACAGTGACTAAACATTGATGTCTTTTTTTTTTCCTGTGTACCGCCAAATCGGATTTGACTGGCACAGGAGAATACTGCCCTCCTCGTTTTCCAGCACAGCATCTGGTGGATTCAAACAGCCTGCCTTCGGGATTGTAGCACAGCATCTTGCCACTAGGCCACCAGGGTTCCCCAGAAAGGAAATAACAAGATGCTGCTACTTTTTTTTCTTGTTGTGTACCATTGAATCTAATAGACTGGCACAGGAGGAGACTGCCCCTCCTTCTCCAGCAGATCATCTGGTAGATTCGAACGGCACACCTACAGGACTGCTGGGCAGCTTCTTGCCACTAGGCCACCAGAGCTCCCTTGCACTGACATCTTTTTAGTTGTGATGTTGGAGAATACTGAATATCCCATGGACTGCCAAAAGAACAAACAAATATCGTGGGAGAAGTGCAACCAGAATGCTAAACCAAAGATGCCATCTTTCTGACAGTTCTAATCCACTCGCAGTTCTGTAGAAGAAAGAAAGGCAAACTCCTCTCATGGTATTTACAGCTTCTAAAAATCTGCTCGAGTGTCAGCCATGAGCACGTTCCACCTCGACGGTAGTGAGCAGAGCTTATTGCAGTTTGGGTTAAGGCTTACAGAGCTTATCAGTTTTCCATTCAATAGTTAACAGACAGTTTCATGAGATTGATAGCAATCCCACCAGGTAACAGTATTCCACTTACTGTTTCCTCATTTCTGTTCATCCTTTTTGCTATCTCTTCTTGCCTTCTCCACTTGGTCCCTGGGCAAACACTACACTCACTCCCCCCCCTCAAATGGTCACTTATTCTTAGAAGTGCATTCTTTGCTGATAATACTGTTTACTTTATGGACCTATGTTTTATTTGTTTGAAAGTAGAGCCAGGAGGGTGAGTTAAGTTCTAGGTAGGAAGGTGGCTAAAGGCAATAATCCTTTGGATAGTCAAATAAAGAAGAAACAGACATTCTTCTGGTATTCTTTACTTTCAGCCAGAATCCATCTGACATCAGCAGTGATGTCCCTGGTGCCACAGCCACTTCTAAATCCTGCTTGAACTTCTAGCAGTTCCCTATCTAAGTACTTTTCTAGCTTTTTTAGAATGATATTCAGCAGTATTTTGCTTGCATGTGGTAGTAATGATACTATTCTGTAGTTTCCACTTTCTATTGGATCACATTTTTGGGGAATGGGAACAAATATAGATCCTTTCCAATTAGTTGGCCAGACAGTTGTCATCCAAAATTCTTGGCATAGACTGGTGAGTGCATCCAAAGTTGCATGTGTTAGTTGAAATATGTCAACTGGTATCCCATCAATTCCTGGGGCCTTAAGTTGTCTCACATATTTTGGACATGTTGCTAGGAGAGGCTATTCCTTGGAGAGGGACAAAATTCTTGCAAAGATGGAGGGATGGTGAAAGAAAGAAGACCTTCAACCAAGTGGATTGACACACTGACTGCTGTACTGGGCTCTAGTGTATCAGGAGGTGTAAGGATGGCGCAGGATAGGACAAGGTTCAGATCTGAAGGGTTGCTATGGGTTGTACTCAACTCGACAGGACCTCACAACCACAACAAGGGCCACAGTCTCAGGAGTTTCACCACTTTCTATCTGACCAGATACCTTTGTTCCTCCCCCCCCCAATAAGTTTGTTTTGTTTCACTTTTTTCCACTGTTTTTAATGGTAAAATGCATTATTGTTGTTGTTGTTGTTAGTTGCCATAGAGTAAATACTGACTCATGGTAGTCCCATGTGTGCAGAATGAATGTTCTGAGGGTTTGCAAGGCTCTGGCCTTTTGGAAACAGATCACCAGGCTTGTCTTCCAACGTATCTCTGGATGGATTAAAATTGTTAGGCTTTTCACTATTAGTCAAGCATTTAACCATCTGTACTACCCAGAGCCAATAAAGACAGCAGTATCTACATGTCCAGTTTTATAAGGGCTGTGCAATAAGGATACATTGTCATCATAGAATAATATACAGTATAACCAATAAAGAAGAATTTATAGAGAATTGTTATTAACAGGAAAAATGAGGGTGATAAAATTTTAGTGGAAAGGAAGTATGCAGATTTTATGTGTTACCTACAAGAAGGCCTATTTTTAGGAGGTGTTATCAATCTATAAAAGGAAGTCAAGGTAAAATGCATTATCGGTAACCTCATTTGGTCCAGTCTCCTCACTTTAGGGTGAGGGGTACTGGGGCCCTGAGAAGGAAGGCACTTGCTCAGGAAGACGGCTGTAAGTAAACCCAGAGGGCACACTGTGTGAGCAGGTCAGGCTCTGGACCAAGTCACCAAACTTCTACAAATCTGAAGTGTGGCAGATTCAAAATGAGACAGCAATAGTTTTTACCAAAGAAAGCATTTTTAAAAGGATCACAAAAGTCAACACATATGCAAAATGGCTCAATACAGAATAAATCTCCCATTTGGGGAGATAACATTGCTATTTCTGAAATATGTTAAAATATCAGTAATAGCTCTTTCTGGGTAATAATATTACCCAAAAACACCTCCTGAGTATTCTCTCTTCTCTGAGGTTTACAGTAAATCAATCAAATAATTTTAAAAATTAACACGCTGAGATTGAAGGGCACCATGTTAGAGACTAGGGTGACACAATGTACTGTCATTTAAATTTTCATGTTTTTTAGTCACCTCTCTGATTAATAAGTTATATGTTAAAGAGCTTCCTTATATCCTACATGATGGTGGGCGCTGCTGACTGATGAAAGCAGAGTTCCTTTATATAAAATGCTGAAGAGCAAATAAGTAACTCAAACCAGAGTGATACAAATTTCTTTAATGAAATATTTCAATGACAACTTCATATAGAAATAAATAATATTTCTAAAAAAACCTAAACAATGATAGCTTCTTAGAAGTACTAGGAAATCTTTGAGACTGCTATTCCCTCTGCAGAAATGCTATGCACGGATGCAAAATGATCAAATGCTGATTTAATAATGAATCTCAAGTGAGTGGCGGAACCATCACGTACCTGCCGGGGAAGGAAATCAATATGAATGCTTTCTGTAGTTCTAGCTAGTTGCTAACAAGCAGTTAGTAGACTAAATAAAGGCACTGGATGCACGAGTAATATGTTAAGCATGTATTACATATAATAATATATAAAATGTTCAGGACAGAAGCCAACTACAAAGACAAAAGAATCATTGTTTTGGTGTATACTAGCCAAGTTTTATTCTTTTCTTAGTTTGATGAAAAATAGAGGATGGACCGAAAAGCTTCAACTTTACATTTCTGATATATATATATATATTCTAAAAGTACCATTTGGTTAATGAAACTTCAGAATATACAACTCTGAAACATGTTATATTTTTACATAATTTTTCTGGCAAGCAATCTGGAAATATATATATCAAGAGCTAAATATGTGAGAGGCTTAGAAGCAGGAGTGGTATCCACTTTCTAAACAACATGCCTCTGAAATTCTATGAACATAGAGAAAGGACGATAGTTATAGAACAAGTTTCAGGTCTTTTGCTCATAGGGTCACTCACTGTAAGTCGTGCTCAACTCGACAGTACTTAACAACAACAAACAAGCCTTAGACTTGATTATTTAACTTACTGAACCTTAATCTGTAATAAAAAAGGGTGATGATGATGATGATAGAAGAAATATATGTCTAAGATTTTCCCTGTAACTTTACTTATGATGACTTGTGGGAAGGGGAGAAAGTTTGGTGTGTTTGACTACAAAGATAGTATTTTAAAATTGCAATAATGGAGCTTATTTTCTGCTATAAAGTAATAAAATATAAAATTATACACAAATTATTATTGTAATTATACAGTGCGTATGAATCAAAACTAGAAGAAAACAAGTTTAACAGAAGCTGTTGTGGCAAGGCAATAAAATTACAGGTGTTTTCCAGACCTTCATTTCCCTTTAATGCTGTAACTCTTGATTCTCACCGAGTTTTAAAGCAAAATACAAAATATAGCAGAGCCTGCGACTAGATAACTCTGTAACCATAACTATTAGGTAAATAGATAAAAACAGAAGATAAAATTAAATATCATTGATATAGTTATTATCACATATTATATAGTTATGAATTATATCATTAATAACTTTTTGCTTCAATTGCCCCCACTGGCTTTCTCAGTCGTTGGGAAAAATTCTGATGGCAGAGAAGGGGATTAATGAGAATAAAAAATTTTCTACAGAATCTTTTCAAACACTAATGCCACAGCAGCTCCCCAGACATCAGGAAGGAAACTTGATGGAGAAGAGATCCTCACTTTAAGGTCCACTTAGAGAAAAGGTAAGCACTACTACTGTGGGAGAGGGGGAAAATATCCCCACATTCAGTTGTTTTACTTTTTGTGTTTGTTTTTGTCTAGAAACTAGGGCCTGACAAACTAGCAGAAACAGAGGAACTCCTGATGAGGCAGCAGCTTCCTTGTCAACAGACATTCATTCCACTTGACAAGCAAAGCCCAATGGAATGTTGTTAGAAAATACTGGTTCTCTTTCCACCTCATCTCTCTTTGGCTTATTTGTTGCTGATCCTATGCTCCAGTTCCCCTATTTGAAGCTCTCTTGTCCTTTCATGCTTAAATTAACATCCAATTTTGGCATCTCCATCTTTCCTCATTCCTATTCATTTGGTTGCAGAGACAAATGAAAGGCCACGTAAAGAAACACTTCAAAATAAATACATGAACAAAAGTAAAACAAGTGAATTCTGTGTTCTCTTTGCTGTCGTTCTATGATAGATCAGTACCTAATTTATGATTATTGCAGTTTAATTATAATATTATTGAGAATAACTTTCTCTTTAGGCTGATTACATACAGAATCTACAACATCATATTACTAATTTTACGACAACGGAGAGAAGTTAAAATTGAAATAAAATGTGTTAGTTACAAATAATGTTTGTCTCTACCAGGTTTATGTACTTACCACAATTTCTTCATTTTGAAGCTGCCCCTCTGTGTGTACTAGTTCTATAACACAAATTGAAAGTGAGTTATGGGCTGAAATTACATGAGGATAGCTGCTGAAATTTATGTTCAGTAAAATATGATAGCTGACAAACTACAGTTAGGACCAGATTTAAAGAATTTATCAGTATTTTGGAGCTAAAATCTGATCGAAAATGAAAAATATTGTAAAGTATAAAAGATAAGCTTTGACTTGTAAATGATCTTTAGTATTTACAAGTAACAACAATCAAAACAGCCCCTATTGTTATCAGAAAATGAGGAAAAGATGGTGAAGCTTCATTTCACATACTTTAGGTATGTTGTAGCAGAAGCTATTCCTTGGATTTCTTGGAGAGGGACTTCATGTTGAGAAAGGGGGAGGTTCAGCCTAAAAGAAGAAAACCCTCAAAAAAGACAGACTGACACACCAACTGCCACAATGCCCTCAAGTGTGTCTGTGATGATGAGGATGACACAGGACAGGACACGGTTCACATCTATTGTTCATAGTGTTGCTGTGAGTTGTACTTGATTCAACAGCACCTGACAATACTGTCATTTAGTTAATTCCAATTCCATAGGGTCCTGACAGGAGAACTGCACTGGAGAGTTTCCAAGGCAGTACATCTTTTATGGAAACAGACTGCTATATCTTCGTCCTGAAGACTGTTTGATGGGTTTGAACTACTGGTCTCCTCAGCAGTTAAATTCTTTAATCACTTTGCCACCAGTGATTCTTTATGAAAACCAAATAAAAGTCAAACGTGATGCTCTCGGGTTGAAATTGACTCAGCCAACCCTTCAGCAGGTTTTCAAAGGCTTTAAATCAATGTGGTAGGGCATTACTCATCTTTCTCTTGTGGAGCCACTGGTGGATTCAAATGAATAGAGATGCAGCCTTTGCCTTAACAATGTTAACTCACTAAAAACTAAAGCATCAGAACTTCCAGGTCAGCAATTTGAAACCTCTTCTCTTTGAGAGAAACATATGACAGTCTGTGTCCACAAAGATTTATGAATACCTGTCAGAAGTCACTTCAGTGCTAGTATGGTTTAGTATAATCTTCTTTTTCAGCGCTACATAGTATTCCATTGTGTGAATATACCACAGCTTCTCTATCCATTCATTTGTTGAAGGGCACTTGGGCTGTTTCCATCCCTTTGCTATTGTGAAAAATGCAGCAATAACATGGGTGTGCATATATTTGCTTGGGAGGCAGTTCTGGTTTCTTTAGAGTATATTCCCAGTAGTGATTGAATTGCTGGGTCACATGTTATTTCTATTTGCAACTTTTTGAGAAAGTGCCATACTGACTTCCATAGTGGCTGTACCATTTTACACTCCCCTCAACAGTGAATAAGGGTCCCAGTTTCTCCACAACCTTGCCAGCATATGTTATTTGCTGCTCTGTTGAATTTCGCTATTGTTACTGGGGTGAGATGATATCCCACAGTTGTTTTGATTTGTATCTCTCTTAAAGCCAGGGATTTTGAACATTTCTTCATGCGTTTGTTCATCATCTGAATGTATTCTTTGGTGAAGTCTCTTCATATTCTGTGCCCATTTTGCAAGTGGGTTGTTTACCTTTATCTAATTGTGGTGCTCGAATATTCTATAAATTCTAGATATAAGTCCCTTATCGGACATGTCATTACCAAATATTTTCCCCCAGAATGTGGCTTTCCTTTTTACCCTGTTGGAGAAATTTTTTGATGTACACAGGGATTTGATTCTTAGAAGGTCCCATTCATCTATTTTATCCACTCCTGGTTGTAGGTTTTTCAGGATGCTTGGAAGACTGTCCATGTTGTGGATTAGGGCTTCTAGAATACTTTCAAGCTTTTCTCTCATGAAGTTTATAGTCCTTTGTTTTGGTTCTAGGTCCTCGATTCACTTTGAGTTGTTTTTGTATGGTGTGAGGTGTGGGTCTTGCTTCAGTTTTCTACAGATAGTTTTCCAATTTTGCCAACCATTTGTTAAAAAGACAGGTGAAAAAAAAACCCTACAGACTGGGAACAAACATTTGGTAATACCATCTCAGACAAGAGTCTTATAACAAGTTTACAGAATACTCCTGAGCCTCTACAAGAAAAAGACTGATAACCCAATTTTAAAACGGGCAAAACACATGGAAAGAATTTTCACAGAGGAAGATATTTGAATGGCAAACAGACACATGAAGAAATGTTCCAAATCACTGGCAATAAGAGAACTGCAAATCAAAACCACACTGAGGTACCACTGCACTCCAGTAACAGTGGCAAAGTTTAACAGGGCAGCAAGTAATAGATGTTGGAGAGGATGTGGTGAGAAAGGAACTCTTGTACATTGTTGGTGGGATTGAAAATGGTACAATCATTCTGGAAGGCACTTTGGTGCTTCCTCAAAAAGCTGAACATAGACATTTCATATGACCCAGCTATTCCACTACTTGGAACATACCCTGAGAAAATGAGAACTGAGGCACAAACTGAGATTTGTACACCAATGTTCACAGCAGCATTTATCACCATTGCAAGAACATGGAAACAGCCCAAATGTCCGACTACAAACAAATGGATTGAGAAATTATGGTACATATGCACAACAGAATACTATGCAGCATGCAGGAGCAATGATTTTGTAAATTATTACCTAACCTGGGAGGGACTGGAGAGCATTATGCTGAGTGAATTAGTCTCATAAGGATAAATATTGTATAAAACCATTATTGTAGAACGAGTATAAGGATCCAAGAGGATAAGTATAAGGATCCCTCTGTACAGCAATGCATAGACCAGTGCTATACCACTTAGAAGAATGTTTGACAAAAGACAATTTAAACCAGGCCTGAAGGCCACAGATTAAAATCACCCATCTTAGGCGTGGTAGCATAACTTTCTGTCCACTAGGCCAATGTAGCTTTCTCTGTGTGGTTTACTACAGAGTGTCCAACACTTACAGAAAACAGATCTCAATAAAGAGTGTGTTGCTCAAGTCAAGGAACACAATTTCTACTTTGTAATTCTTTTGTGTATCTTATTTTGCTGATTTTTTTTTACCTTAAACTTATCTCTTTTCAGTCTCTTTATACACCACCCCCTACCCCCGCTTCCTTATACATATTTCTAACCTAGATATCAGGTTATAATATACGTAGTGAGATAAAAAGAAATGGAAATTTCTTTTAAAAAAAACCAAACTGTCATTTCCCCACTTCAATGATTTCATCTTCTTGTCAAAAATGAGTTGACCATAGGTAGATGGGCTAATTTCTGGGTTCTCAATTCTATTCCATCAATCTATGTTTCTGTCATCGTACCAATACCACACTTCTTGACCACCATGACAGTGTAGCAGGATTTGAAATCAGGCAGTAAGATGCCTCCTATCTTGTTTCTCTTTTTAAGGAGTACTTTGCTTATTCGAGGTCTCTTTCCCTTCCTAATTAAATTGGAGATTGCCTTTTCCATCCTGAAGAATGGAACTGGTATTTGTATTGGGATTGTATTGAATGTGTAGACTGACTTTGATAGAACTGCCATTTTCACAATATTGAGTCTTCCTATCCAAGAGCAAGGTACATTCTTCCACTTCTCCAGGTCTTTTTTTTTGTTTCTTGTAGTAATGTTTTGTAATTTTCTTTGAATAGATCCTTTGTGCTTCTGGTTAGATTTATTCCCAAGTATTTAATCTTGTGATTAGCTATTGTGAAGGGTATTGATTTTCTTAGCTTCAGTTTTGTATTCTCTTTGTCACTGTAGAGAAATCCAACTGACTTTTGTATGTTGATCTTGTATCCTGCCATTTTGCTGAATTGGTCAACTATGTCTGGCAGTTTTCTTGCTGAGTCTTTATGGTTTCTAAGTATACTATCATAACATCTGCATATAGAGAGAATTTTCCTCCTCTTTGCCAATTTGGATACCTCTTATTTCTATGTCGTCTTATTGCTATCACTACGACTTCCAATACAATATTGAATAGGAGAGGTGACAGTAGGCATCCTTGCCTAATTCCTGTTCTCAAAGGGAATCTCTCTCCATTGAGAACAACGTTTGCTCTTGGTTTTGCATATACACTTTTTACTATGTTAAGGAAATTCCCCTCTATTCCTATTTTGTAAAGTGTTTTAATCAGGAAATGGTGTTGGATTTTGTCAAAGGCTTTTTCTGCATCAATTGATATGATCATGTGATTCTTGTTCTTAGCATTGTTAATGTGATGAATTACACTGATTGTTTTTCTTATGTTGCATACCTGTTATGAATCCCACTTGGTCATGGTACATTATTTTTTGATATACTGTTGGATTCTATTGGCCAGGATTTTATTCAGACTTTTGCATCTACGTTCATGAGAGATACTGGCCTTTAGTTTTCTATTTTGGTGGTGTCTTCACTTGGCTTTGATATCATGGAATGTTTGCTTCATAGAATCTGTCTGGGAGAAATCCATCTTTTTTCATTGTCTGAAATAGTTTATATAGAATTAGTGACAGTTCTTCTCTGAATGCTTGATAAAATTCACTTGTAAAACCATCTGGTCCAGGGCTTTTCTTGCCTGGAAGTTGTTTTATTACATTTGAAGTTTCTTCTTCTTCTTTTTTTTCCTCTTCTTTCTTTTTTTTTTTAATTAATTTTAATAGACATTTACAGAGATTTTGGATTTCCATTCATTCCTTGCTGCACTTTTCTCCCTGCCCACCCCTCCCCACCAGTTCACTCCCCTCTCCAAAAGAAAAAAAAAGAAAAAGAAATTCCTTCATTAGTATAC
>NW_006399755.1:10386897-10409512 GCF_000299155.1 Elephantulus edwardii
GGTCAAATGGTATCTTTATTTGCAACTTTTTGAGAAAGCACCACAATGCTTTCCACAGTGGTTGCACCATTTTACACTCCCACCAACAGTGAATAAGGGTGAAGTTTCTTCTTTTATGATGAGTCTGTTCAGGTGTTCAATTTCAGTTTGTATCAGTTTAGGTAGGTTGTGAATTTCTAAGTATTTTTCCATTCCCTCTAGGTTTTCATATTTGTATGAGTATAGTTTTTCCGTAATATTCCACCGTTAGCCTTTTTATTTTAGTTGGTTCTGTTGTGACATTACCTACTTCATCTCTTATTCAGATTATTTGTGTCTTTTCCCTGTGTTAGTTTTGCTAGTTTACTGATTTTAGTGACCTTTTCAAAAAAAACAATTCCTGGTTTTGTTGATGGCTTCAATTGTTTTTCTGTTTTCTATTTCATTTATTTCTGCCCTAATTTTATAATTTCAGGCTTTTTTAGAGGGTGTCAGTTTTTCTTGCTGTTCTTTTTCAATTTGTTGGAGATGTTGGGTTAGAGAATCAATGGTAATTTTTTTCCTTGCCTTTTGATGGTCACTTATTGCTATAAATTGACCTCTGATTACTGCTTTGGCTGTTTCTCAGAGGTCTTGTCAAGTGGTGTTTTCATTGTCATTTGTTTCAAGAAACTTTCATTTTTTATTTCTTCTAGTATCCACTCATGTTCAAGCAAGGTGTTGTTCAGCTTCCAAATTTATGGGGTTTTCCTCCTTTATCCTCTTGTTATTAATGTCTAATTTTGTAGCATTATCACTTGAGAAGATGCTTTGTATTATTTTTATGTTTTTAATTTATTGATGTTTGTCTTGTAACCTAAAATGTGATCTATTTTGGAGAACATTCCATGCACATTGGAGAAGAAGGTATATTTGTACTTTGTGTGCTTTAATTCTTCAGCATCGTTGTTGAGTTTCTTTCTGGTAGTCCTATCTTTTCTTGAGAGGGGTGTATTGAAGTATTTCCTTTTTTCAGTTTTATTAATATTTATTTTATATATTTTGCAGCTGTATCACTTGGTGCATAAATATTTATTATTATTATTATGTCCTCCTGTTCTATTGACCCTTTAATCATTAAGTAGTGACCTTCCTTGTCCTTTGTGATGGTTTTGCATGTAAATCTATTTTATCTGAGGTTAATATTGCCACTCCTGCTTCTATTGCCATTTGCTTGGTATATTTTTCCCTATTCTTTTATTTTTAATCTTTCTTTATCTTTACTTTTCAGGTATGTCTCTTGTAGACAACATATTGCCGGATTTTGTTTTTTTTATCCAATCTACTACTCTTTTTCTCTTCAGTGATGCATTTAAACCGTTCACATTCAGTGTGATTATTGTGAGGCAAAGTTTTATTGCTAGCATTTTGTTCTGTTCTTTTTGGTGTTGTTGCTAGTTACTTTGGTCCATGCTGCTTTCTGTGGCACCTCTTTAAGAAGGACATCTCTCAGTGTTTTCTGCAATGCTGGTCTTGTTTTTACAAACTCCCTTAGGTTCTGTTTTTTTCTGAGAATATCCTGATCTCTCCTTCATATTTGATGGACAATTTTGCTGGGTACAATATTCTTGGTTCTTGGTACAATGTTCTACAGTTGTCTTCTTTGAGTGTTGAACATATGTCATCCTACGGTCTTCTTGCTCACATGGTTTCTGCTGAGAAATCACACTTAATCTTATTTGCTCTCCCTTACAGGTTACTCTTTGTTTCTCCCTTGCTGCTTTCAGAATTCTCTCCTTATCTTTGGTCTGGCAAATTTGACTATGATATACCTTGGTGTTTTTATTTTGGTGTGTATTATATATAGTTTTTGCTCAGCTTCTTGAATATATATATATTCTCTCATTCTTCATTATGCCTGGAAAGTTTTCTTCCAGTATTTCTTCCACAACTTTTTTGGTGACTTTACTTGCTTCTTCATGTTCTGGGATTCTGATTATGTACGTTATTTCTCTTAATGGTGTCCCACATTATTCTTAGGTTTACTACTTTTTTCTTCCTTTTTAATTCTGCTTTTTGTTCTAGCAGAGCAGTGGTGACAATTCTACCTTCTGTTTCACTGGTTCTGTGTTCCATCTCTTCAACTCTGCTCATGTGTCCCTCAATCATGTTGACTGCATCTGAAACACTGGTTCTCATATTTTGGATTGTGGTTTCTTGTTTTTCCAGAACCTCTAATGCCTTGTTTGTTTTATCTACATTGTTTTGGATTGTTTTTTAAGCTCCTCTCGGTTTTTGCTCGCAGTGTCCTGTAATTCTTCAAGACTGTCTTTTACCCATGGAAGAGATTTAATCATTGTTTTAAATTCTGTGTCAGAAAGTTCCATCAGAGTTTCTGGCTTCAGGAAATCCATTGATAGTGTGTCACTTTTTCGGGGTCGCATCTTGCTTTGGGCGTGTGTAGGGTGTGAGGTAGGCTGCTTCTTACATGACATTGCTGTTGTAGTTTTTTATGCCTGAGGCAATAGCAGGCTCTTGATTTGACGTCACTGTTCCAGAGGGTAGGGGTAGAGGGGCAGCTACCCTGCCTGGGTTTCTCTCTGAACTTCTGACTCAAGGAAAGATTTGCTTCAGTTTGGGAGAGAAAAGGCCTGCAAATTAGCAGCATCCTCTTTCAGACAACTGCTGCATTTAGGACCAATCCAAGGTGTTCTGGGCTAAAGGCGGTTAACTGACTAGACGTGAGGGGATGCAAGGCACAGAGCACAGATGTACACAGGGTGGGTGTGTGCAGAAACATACGCAGGGCAGGCATACATAGAGACCTAAATGGAAAACCAGGAAGCATTGGTTTTTCCCTTTGAGAAATGGGTCTGCCGCCTCACTCAAGATCCAGCTTTCTCACTCCATTCTGATTGAGCTTACGGGATACCTCATGGTCCAGCAAACAGTAGTGATCCTCATGAAGTATCTCACTCAAATTCCAGATGTCCTGCTTGCTCCCGGTACATCGCTCCCATTGCAGGCCTCAGCTCCTGGTGCAGGTCTACCATAGTTTTTCTATCTACTCATTTGTTGATGGGCAAATCTGTAAAGTCTGTAATTTCTCATTACTAATTCTTCTTTATTGTTCCCTACTTTCATATTTTAGTCACCAATTATTATTATTTTCACACCAATTATTAATATTGATTGTATATTCAATCTATTTCATATTGTAAATGCTGGCATAAATCCCTGATTAACTCATTTTTTGCTTTAATTGTTGGTAAATAAGTATATTTGAATAGCAGTTGGATTAACAGGCCTTCCTTGCATATGCACAGATAGTGTCCTATCACTCACAACATTACACTTCAGGATAAATCTTGAAATAGTCTTTTGGACTATAAATGCAACTCCATTTTCCCTAACTTTTTCATTCCTGGCATAATATAATATACTTTGGTATATATTGTTAGGAGATGCGTCCTTGGAGGAGGACATCATGTTTGGAAAGGTGGAAGGTCAGAGTAAGAGAAGAAGAATTTCAACAAGATTGATTGAAGTATGTCAGAAATTGTGAGACTGCATAAGTTTCTCTTTCAGGGACAAGATGGTGCCATCCATGCCAGCGCTGACTGGTCCTGTTGTTGGTGTGAAGTAATCATGTGAAATTCTACATACTTTGAATACAGGTGAACTTAAGTAGCGGGGGGAAAAGAAATTGTGAAGATGGCATAGGAGAGAGCAAGGTGCAGATCCACTGTTCAGAGGGTCACCACGTGACATGGTTGACTTGACAGCACATAACTGATAGAATGATATGATAGAATAATATCATATTCTATATTTTCTATGATTGGAAAATGAGAGTTAAAAGTTTTATTATATTCAGGATTTGAAGCCTTCATTAAATACCTGGTGATCTGTATTTGCCTTTTGTTTTATTTATGAATAAATAATTTGAAAACTATGTTCATGAACTGGACTTACTGGCTGGTAGACTTTAATAGAGTGACCACAAGTAAACAAGTTTTTGTCAGTATGCATGGCCCTTTTTTCCTAGGGCCATCTAGGTTTTCCTGAGACGAATCCTCTAATTCCCTGAAGTAAGGGAAGTAGTCTTTGTTGCTGTCATTTATTGCACATACAGGTGTTCATTTCAACTCTGTTTTCAACCTTAAGTCTTGTTCACTTTCTCTACTCCTAGCTAACCAGAATTCTGAGCCTTAATATTCAATGAGTCAAGTCATCTCTAGTGGTTCAGAGTTTGTTGTAGCAACGGTCATATCATGGGAAGAAGGGTACTTACCTTTGTGTGGAAGAAAATGTACCTAGAGTCTAATCACTGTAAAAGATATTCTATTACCCTTATTTACTGCCCTACATCCCATACACACTATCCATGCAACCTAATGATTTAATTCTATACTTTTTTTGCGGGGCTCTCTACAGCCAAATCAGTTGCTTCTCATCAATATCCTCAATGGTGGGCAGTCAGAAGCTATCATTACTCCTTTTCCTTTCCTTCTTCCATAAAACATATTTCCCCCTCACAGTTTTGTTCTTTTTTTTAGAATGCCTTGTATTCCAGCCTTGTAAGATTGTCCATTTACTATTATCTTCGTGGTATTTTGGAGTAGAAAGTAGATATATAGGTGAAGGCAATACGCAAGGTATACATCGAAGCTATCAATTCCACCAAAGTTATTTAAATAGTACTATTAATCAGAA
Organism: Elephantulus edwardii; assembly: GCF_000299155.1. Classification (NCBI taxonomy): domain Eukaryota; kingdom Metazoa; phylum Chordata; class Mammalia; order Macroscelidea; family Macroscelididae; genus Elephantulus; species Elephantulus edwardii. The sequence continues at coordinate 10,391,572 of NW_006399755.1, forward strand.
GGGCGCTTTGGTGGCCTAGTGGTAAGAAGCTGTGCTGCAATCCCAAAGATATAAAGTTTGAATCCACCAGCTGCTCCACAGGAGAAGGATGGGCAAGCTCATCCATGTGATAAACTGCGTCGGAAAACCACTGGAGGGTCTGCTACGGGTTGGGTCCAACTTGATGATACACAACAACAACAACATTAATCAGAAAGGGAACAAAGGAGATGGAAAACTAATATTTACTGGTTTCCTATTACATGCCAGAAACTATGTTTACAAAAACCTTAAAAGGCAAGAATCTCCATTTTTTCTGAAAATGAGAAAAATTAACAGCACATGGATAATTACAAAACCAGTAAATGGAGCAATATTGTCTGTGTTTGAAGCCCTAAATGTACCACAGATATCCAAGCCCTGGGTGGTATTGTGGGTTTAAGAGCTTATTGTGGAAAATGGCTTCCTTATCCATTAACTTATTTTCCCATATGGATAGACTGGAATATGCAAATAGGGTGTGTTAGCCTATTCATAGTTAGTTAGCCTTGCCATGAAATTGAGTGGATCCAGCAGCAGAACTGTAAGATCTTTCCTGCCAGCAAAGAAAAAGTGAGAAAATGTAGCATGTCCTTCGAGTCTAGAAATTCCTGAATCAGCTGGAGCGGTAAGAGCAGCCGCCATGGCTGAAGCACAGGACCAGAGACCCAACATGAGATGGAGCTGACCTTGGGACTACTACTGCTCCGCCCATGGAACCAGAGCCAAGAGCCTTTTGCTCCAGTTTACTGGAGGACTGTGGTGGAGGTGGGGAGCAGAGCCATAACTGGCAGGACTAAGAACTTTGAAACATTGGCTTAAAGCCACAAGACTCAAAGCTGAGGTACGTGGGAGCACATTTTGGAAACTGTCTTGACTATAATTTGCTGCTGCTGTTGTTGTTGTTAGGTGTCATCAAGTCGAGTATGACTCATTGCGACCCTATGAACAGAAGATCCTGTGCCACCTTAACACTTCCTGACACATAACAGTCCATTGCTGCAGTCACCACATCAATCCACCTGGTCGAAGGTCTTCTCCTTCACCAACTGTCCACCCTTCCTAGCATCATGTCCTTCTCTAAGGAACAGCCTCTCCTAGCAACATACCCAAAGTATGTGAGACAGCCTCATCACTCTTGCCTCCAAAGAGCACTCCAGCTGCACCATCTTCAAGACATATTTGTTCTTTTGGCCATCCATTGGATGTTCAGTGCTCTTCTCCAACACTGCAGCTCAAAGGTGTCAATTCTTCTTCTGTCATCCTTATTCACTGTCTAGCTCTCAGATGCATAGCAAGTGATCAGAAAGATTATAACCTGATCATTACTCCTCAATAATTTGGAAAGATCCCTAACTGCATATTTTTCCCAGTGCAATGTGTCTCTTTATTTTCTGACTGTTAATACTAAGGGTATTAATTGTGGATCCAAGCAAGATGAAGTTGTTGGTAGTTTGAATCTCTTCTCCATCCATCATTATACTGTTTATTGGCCCAGTGCTAAGAATCTTTGCTTTCTTGACATTGATATACAATCCACACAGAAGGGTGAATTCCCTGATCTTTCACAACAAGTGCTTCAAGTTCTCTTCACTTTCAGCAAGCAAGGTAGTCTCATCTACATAATGCAAGTTATTGATGAGTCTCCCTCCAATCCTGATGCCACAGTCCTCTTTATAGAATCCAGCTTCTTGGAAAATTTGCTCAGCATACAGATTAAATAGTTATGAAGAGCGAATACAATCCTGGCATACTCTCTTAATTTTAAACCATGTAGTGTTCCCCTGCTCTGTTCGCACAAGAGCCTCTTGGTCCAGGTGTAGGGTTTGCATGAGCACAATTAAGTGCTCTGGGACTCCTATTCTTCTCAATGTCAGCCAGAATCTGTTATGATCCACACAGTCAAATACCTTTGCAAAATCAATAAAGCACAAATAAGATATTCTTCTGGTATTCTTTACGTTCAGCCTGGATCCATCTGACATCAGAAATTATATCCCTGGTGCCATGGCCTTGTCTAAATCTGCTTGAACATCTGGCAGTTTCCTACCTATGTATTGTTTCAGCTGGTTTTTATATTTTGTCAGAATTTTGGTTGCATATAATATTAATGATAGTATTCAATAGTTTCCACATTGAGTTAGATCACCTTTCTAGGGAATGGGAACAATCCACTGGCCAGACAGCTGTCCTTCAAATTTCTTAGCATAGACTAGTGAGCCTATTCACAGCTGCATATGTTAACTGAAACAAGTAAATTGGTAGCCTATTGATTCCTGGGGCTTTATTTTTTGTCAATGCCTTCAATGCAGCTTCTACGTTCTCCTTCATTACCAATGATCAAAGAACAGATGAGTTGTGGGATCAAAGCTATCATCCATGAAGAAAGGAAAAGGTTATTACAAAAACAAAAGAGAAAGAAAAAATCAATATGGATATCAAAAGAAATTAAAATTTGCACTAGATTGCTGAGAAGCCAAAATAAAAGGAAAACATGATAAAGTAAAATAGCGGAACAGAAGATCTCAAAGGGCAGCTCAGGAGGACAAGCACAGTATTATAATGGGATGTGCAGAGAGCTGGAATTTGAGCATAAAAAGGGAAGAACTTAACAATGAAAGAGTTTTTCTTTTACTTTTCAAGGAGAAGAGTGAATTGGGGGGCAGGGGATGGGCAGGGAGAAAAACGCAACAATGAAAGACTGGAAACCCTAAGTCTGTAAACTTTCATTAAAATTAACAAAAGAAAAAGAGGGGAAAAAAGGAAGAACTTGCTCCGCCTTTCTCAAGCTGAGAGAACTTAAAAATTTAAGCCTCAAACGGCAATATTCAAAGATGCTATGGGCAGTATACTGAATAACCCAGAAAACATCAAAAGAAGATGGAGGGAATACACAGAATCATTATACCATAAAGAACTGACTGACACTGAAAAATGTCAGGAAGTACCATATTCTGCTACTCACCTGAATTATAATAGCCTTTTGACTTCCCTACTATGGTTCTGTGTGGTCTGTGAGTTATTGCATTGGCATTCAGATCAAATAAGGCAGTAATATTGATGTTGGGATGACTAGAAAGAGGCATGGGAACCTGGGGGACATGTCTTGACCTCATGGGAATTACTTTTGTGTTGTTGATGCTGTTGACAGGGACAGTTCCCCTTTGTGAGGTAGGTAAAGGTCAGCTATGACTGTCCCCATGAGGTCCTTGCTCTTTATTACAGGCAAAATTAAGTATCAGACTAATAGCTGAAAAGTTAGCAGTTCAAACCAATCTAGAGGTGCCTTGGAAGGGAAGGCTTGCAGGAATGCTGCTGAAAGGTCACAGCCTTCCTCTGGAAATATTTTACAATTTAATATTGAGTGTAATTAAGAATATAATCATGTTATCAAAAACAGTATTGAACTGTTGTAGTTTCTTTAACATTCATGTGGATAAAAAAAGTCTATAATAAAAACCTATGAAGTAAAAAAAAATATGCTATGGAACAATTCTACCTTGAACATATGAGGTCATCATGAGTTGGTACAGACTCAGTAACAAATAGTAACAAATGTGTTACAAGGATCATTCAAGTCATCTTTTGTCATCAAAATGCATCCTAATTGCAAATACAGAGCCAAAGTACAATCCTACCCTCTTTCATGCTCAAAACAATGTGAGTGAAACAAATACATACCTCTTTCAATCAATTGTTCAAAATCACCTGACTCTTGAGATGTGCTCTTTTCAATCCTCAAGGTCCTCACTGACAACGTAAATTAACAAAGTAAATAAAATGTTAAATGTCTACCTGATTCTATATTTGTATCCTCAAGACCAGCAGCCTTCGGGTTAGCAGCACAATCCTTACCCACTAGGCCACCAGACCTCAATTATAAAGGGCTAATAAGTGATAGACTGGACTTTGGATCTGACTTTGAAGTCTCTACTATTATTACTAAACTGGGAATTTCTTTGCCCTGGTTTTCTATCATTGCCCCCACATCTACCCCTGCCAGGCTGGAATCTTCTTTGTTCTGCACCCTGGGAAGCTTGCCCCTGTTACATGGCCTATGTTCTCTGTTACCCACTGGTTTCTGGTTGAGTTTGGCAAATGGGAAAAGACTGGTGAAAGTGAGATGAGGTTATTTTTTTCCCCTTCACTCTGTGGTATCAAGGGTTTATCATTTGAAATGGCTTCCCTAGCCTTTAACTTTCACTGCATGAGTGGGAACAGTGTGTACAGAAAGTAATCATGGGATTGGCCAGTTTTTTCTATTCCACCAAGATAAATTTAGTTGTGACAGAGGAATCTCCATACTAGCAAGGAAGAAGCAGAGAGTGCAGTGCATGTCCTTTGGGCCGGAGATTCCTGTGCCAGTTAGACTGGGATCTACTTGAGAGCAGCCGCGGCCTCAGCAGAGAACCAGACACCAACACTTGACAGAGCTGACTTGGGACTGAGCCCCAAAGCCAGAGCCAGGGACTTCCATTCAAACTTGCTGGAGGACTGAGGGAAGATGTCATAACTTGAAGGTTAAGGAAACTTTGTAATATTGACCTAAGCTGTGAGGCTGAAGGTCAAAGGGTCTGTAAACACATACTTGAGAAGCTGTCTGGAGTGAGGAACTATACCTAATAAGCTGTCTGGACTGCAGAACTGTATTCTGCTACCAACCTAAATTGTAACCTGTCAACTTCCCTCATAAACCCCGTAACTGTGAGTATGGTTCAGTTAGATCTGAGTGGTTACTACAAAGGACACTGGACCCAGTAGAGTAGCAAGACTGGTGTTAGAATTAGTAGTAGGTGCAGGAGCAGGGAAGACCATGATTGATCTTATACAGGGATTGGTTTTATACTGTGGAAGCTGTTGATGTGGACAGTCTCCTTCGCAGAGGTAGCAGAGGTCAGATACGACCACCTCCACATTGTCTACACTCTTTACCTCTCTCCTTGCTTCAATGCCATTTCTCTAACAGTGGTCATGTCATAGCTACAGCTCCTGCCAGGCAGGCCTTTTTCCACAGCCTTACTGGACTCCTTTTCCTTCCCTTGGCCTAGGGGTGTTACATCATGGTTTCCTTTTGTGCCAGCTTCTGATACCTCACTGTTCCTTGTTTGTTCCTTTAATCCACCCATGATTTTAAAAGTAGTTCCATCATCCAACTCTATTCATTTGAATCATCTAAGATGTGTTCCGTTTCTTGTCAGGGTTTTTCCTAATATACTTTATCCCTAAGTTAACATAAGACAGAACTAGAATGGTGTTCCAATGTCAGATTCTAAGTCCTTCAAAAAATGCCATTAGCAACAGAAAAATCAAAACTACCCAATTTGAATCAACAAGGTTATTAGATTTTTCAGCAAAAGTTTGAAAGAGAATCCCAGTCCAAATGACTATGGAATAAAGATGTCATGGAGTCTAATGTTCTGGAAAGACGTAAGCTTATATTTATAACGAGGTCTTTTGCCAAAGACTTTCATTTCACATAGCAAGCTCCTTGGAAGTTATGTACTTTGGAAGGGTTTCAAATTTGCAGTTTCAGAAAGGCTAATTGTGCTTAAGTTACACCCTCAACTGCAGCAATAAAACTGGTTCCACACTTAAAGGAACACCAGTGTTTTGCCAAAAGTTTACAAGAATGTGCTCAGCTGAGAAGATGATGAAAATAAATATAAAATTTGCTTACCAAAGTAACTTCGGATTATAAGCCTTTCAATCCTTACATGTTTATGAAAACAAATAATGAACTCCTGGGGAAACATTCCTGTGGTGGTCCAAAATGTTTCTGGATTCCTGTGGTAAATTTTAAAGAAAAAGATAAAATAATGGCCAAATAAATATGTTCAATCATAATACTGTAATGAATGAGTATTTTTTAAAATTAAATTATTAGTATATTCTTGTGTCACTTGGCATTCTATCAGTGTGTCTTGCTAGGGTGGGGTGCATATTGCTGTGATGCGGGAAGCTGTGTCAACAGCATTTCAAGTACCATTAGGGTCATCCAGGATGGACAGGTTTCAGAGGAAATTGAAGATTAAGACAGTCTAGGATTTAGAGATTTATTTCTGAAAAAAAAAAATGGTTCATTAAAATCTAATAAAGAGCAGTGGAGCACTGTCTGAGACAATGTCAAAAGATGAGTCCTTCAGGTTGGAAGGCACTCAAAATACCACTGGGGACGTGATGCCCCCTTAAAGCAGTCTACTTAAATGACATCAATGGGGTAAAGCTTTCAGGACCTTCACTTGCTGACAGAGCATGACTCAAAATGAGAAGAAACAGCTGCAAATACCCATTAATAATGGAATATGGAAGCCATGAAGAACAAATTTAGAAAAAAAAATGTAAGTCATAAAAAATGAAACAGAATGCATAAAAAAGTGGTATCCTCAACATCAGTGCACTGAAATGAACTGGTACTGCCCATTTTCAATTAGACAGTCATGTAGTCTACATACCAGGAATGGCAAACAGAAGAGGAATTGCCTTGCATCATCATCAAAAAGAACATTTTAAGATGTATCTCATCTCGAAGTACAATGCTAAGAGTGACAGGCAACATCCATGACCAGTTAATACAACTATTACTCAAATTTATACTCAAACCACTAATGCCAAAGATGAATAAATTAAAGATTTTTACCAATTTGTGAAGTCTGAAATTAATAGTACACACAATTAAGATGCACTGGTATTTACTAGTGATTTGAATGTGAAAATTAGAAACAAAGAAAAAGGATTAGTAGCTATAAAAATATGGCCTTGGTTATAGAAATAATATGGGAGATTGCATGAGAGAATTTTCTAAGGCCAATGACTTATTCACTACAAATATTTTTTGCAACAATATAAACTACTACTCTGCACATGGGCATCAATGGATAGAAAATATATCTGTGGGAAAAAGATAACAGAAAAGACTGCATTGAAACAGATGAGGTAGAAAACTATTTAAAAGGGTTTGTGATTAGGTATTATTGTCATGACAGGAGTCCAGACCCAAACATGCATAGTAGAGTGGACCTGGGGGGAGGGATTGTAAAACAATGGGGGAACTTTTACTTTTCAAGAGAAAAGTGTCCTGCGGTGGGCAGGGAGAAAAGTGCAACAATGAATGAATGCAAATCCAAAGTCTCTGTAAATTTTCATTAAAATTAATAAAAAAAAGAAAAAAAATAATATCATCAGTGAGGGATACATTCATTAGTTTGCTCCTTTTCACTGGAGAACACTGCCGAGGAAGCACCACTAAAGTGTTTATATTTCCATGGCTGCCAAACCAAAGTCAGAGTCTCCAAAAGTACCCAACTAGCTGGGAAAACTATTCATTAGAGGGTTGAGCTTTGAAACAACAGATGGAAGTCTAGGAGCAATCATGGACTGTGGTAATGAGAGAGACAAATCCCAAGCACTCCAGAGGCTTGGCTTTGTCACATACTCATCTGTGGAAGAGGTGGATGCAGCCATGAATGCAAGGCCCCACAGATGGATGGAAGGGTTGTGAAACCCAAGAGGGCTGTCTCAAGAAAAGATGCTCAAAGACTAGGTTCCCACTTAACTGTGAAAAGGATCTTTGTTGGAATTAAAGACAATACTGAAGAACATCACTTAGGAGATTATATTGAACAGTACAGGAAAATTGAAGTGAATGAAATCATGACTGGCTGAAGCAGTGACAAGAAGAGGGGCTTTGCTTTGGTAACTTTTGATGACCATGATTCTATCTATAAAATCATTATTCAGAAATACCATACTGGTCACAACTGTGAAGTGAGGAAGGCCCTGTCACAGCATCAAAGTGGTTCTGGAAACTTTGGTGATGGCGTGATGGCCGTGAATGTGGTTTTGGTGGGAATGACAACTTTGGTCAAGGAGGAAACTTCAGTGGACAAGATGGCTTTGGCGGCAGCCATGGCGGTGGAGGATATGGAAGCAGTGGAGATGGTTAGAATGGATTTGGTAATGGTGGAAGCAACTTTGGAGGTGGTGGAAGCTACAATGATTTTGACAATTACAACAATCAATCTTCAAATTTTGGATCCAAGAAGGAGGAATCTTTGGAGGCAGAAGCCCTGGCCCTTATGCTGGTGGAGGTCAATATTTTGCCAAACCATGAAACCAAAGTGGCTGTATAGTGGTTCAGGCAGCAGCATCAGCGATGGCAATGGCAGACGGTTTTAGTAACTGCCAGGAAACAAGGCTTAGCAGGAGAGGAGAGCCAGAGAAGTGACAGGGAAGCAACAAGTTACAACAGCTTTGTGAACTCAGCCAAGCACAGTGGTGGCAGGGCCTCGCTGCTACAAAGAAGACATGTTTTAGACAATACTCATGTGTATGGACAAAAAGCTCAAGGACTGTATTTGTAAATAATTGTTGAACTGGTTATTTTAATTTCTGTTCTTTGGAAAGTGTAAAACATTCTGAAAACAAAGATTTTAATGCAGATTTTTTTTGCACCCATGCTTTTGATTGCTAAATTAATAATCCGATCATGATGCTGAATAAATGCCGTTTTTAAAATTTAAAAAAAAATCATCAGTCAGAACAACGCTGAAGGCCAAGTGCAGAATGGACCATGAACTGCTACTAAGCAAGTTCAAGTTAAAACTGAAGGAAATGAAACAAGCCCTTAGGTACCAATGAATGACCTTCGAGTTTATTCCACCTGAATTCAAGGGATAGCTAAAGAATAAATGTGATGCATTAAACTAATAATCAAAGATCAGATGAGTTGTGGGATGACACCACAACATCATGCATGAAGAGAGCAAAATGTCATTAAAAAAGACAGGAAAGAAAGCAAGCAGTCAAATTGGACATCAAAAAAGACTATGAAGCTTGTTACTAAACATAACAGCCACAGCAAACAGAAAAAAATGATGACGTAAACAAGAGTTAAACAGACTATTTCAAAGGACCACTTATGAAGAGAAAATAAAGAATTACAATGAAACAGACAAAGATCAGGCAAAACAAAAAAAGGCAAAAATATATTTGGTATTTTTCAAGCTGAAAAAACTGAAGAAAAAAATCTCGGGCTTGAATTGTGACACTGCCCTGGCAGACTAGTGTGTAAAATGTTGGGCTGTTAGCCAAAGAGTTGGCAGTTCAAAGCCACTAGTTATTCGGGAAGTCTCCTCTTGTAAGGATTTACAGCATTGGAAACCTGAGGAAGGGCTCTTATGACTCAAAACTGACTTATTGGTAGCTTATTGGCAAAATACTGAATGATGTAGGAAGCATTATAAGAAGACACAAGAACCACACACACACACACACACACACACACACACACACACAAAATGAGTTGATGCTCAACTATTTTAGGATTTAACAAATGATCAAGAACTGTTGGTACTGAAGGACGAAAAACAAGTTGTACAAAAGGCAATGATGAAAAACAAATCTTCAGAAATGGACAGAATACAAATAGAAATGTTCCAACAATGAGATGCACACTGGATAAACACTTGTTTATGCCAAGAAATCTGGAAAACAGCTAACTGGTCAATTTGCTGGAAGAGATTCACATTTGTTCCCTTTCCAACAAAGGTGTTCAACAGAATGTGTAAATTATCAAACACAGCTGATTACTGCATGTAATTAAATCTTATTGAAGGTAATTAAAAAACAATTGCAGAAGTACATCAAAAGGAACATCCAGAAAATCAAGCTGGTTCAGAAGAGGATGTAAACTGAAGATTATTACTTAAGTCAGGTGAATCTTGGCTGAAAGCAGAGAGTAACAGAAAGATACTCATCTGTGTTTCACTGCCTAAGCAAAGGTGTTAAACTATGTGGATTTTGAAAAAATATGGATAACACTGCCAGGAATGGAAATTCAGGACACTTAATTGTGCTTGTTCAGAGCATGCACAAAACAAAGAAACAGGTATTCTAAAGAAAACAAGGGGATCACGTGGTTCAAAATCAGGAAGACTGTGCATTAGAGGCTGTATGCTTTCACCATACTTATTCAATCGATATGCTGAGCCAATAATTTGAGCAACTGGACTACATGAGGAAGACTGCAGCATCAGGCTAAGAGGAAGATTCATTAACAATATGTAAATGACATAACCTTGCTTGCTGCAAACAAAAAGGACTTGAACACTTATTGATGAACATAAAGTCCATACCTTTAGTATGGACTACACTTCAACTTAAAACAAAAATCTTCACAACTGGATCAATAAGCAACATCATGATAAAAGGAAAAAATATGTTTTCATTTTATTTGGATCCACACCAATATCAATGGAAGCAGCAACCAGGAAATTAAATGATGTCTTACACTGGGAAAATCTGATCAAAAAATTCTTTACAGCAAAGATATCACATTGAGGACTAAGGGGTGCTTGATCCAAGCCATGGTATTTTTACTATCCCTATATGCATATGTATGGATGAATGGTATCACATACTTTGGGCATGTTGCTAGGAGAGGCTACTCCTTGGAAAACAATACATGCTTGGAAAGGTGGCGGGTCAGCTAAAGAGAGGAAAACTTTCAATGAGATGCAGTGACACAGTGACTACAGCAATGGGCTCAAGTGTGTCAGAAATGGTGGTACAGGATAGAACAGGTTTCACTATGAGTTGTACTCACTTTGACAGCACCTAACAACAACAATAACAACAACAATAATATATGCATACAGAACTGGACAATTAAAAAGTAGCATGAGGGGCAGCTGCTCCTGAACAAAGAATACTGAATATATTATGGACTGCCAGAACAACAACTCTGCAGTGAAAGATGGAGAGTGGTGGAATGTTCTTAGAAGACACTATGGCAAGGCTGTCTCACATATTTGGGTCATGTTATTGGGAAGGACTGTCCCTGGAAAAAGACATGCTTGGAAGAGGGTCACTGGAAAAGATGAAGACCCTCAGCAGTATGGACTGGCCCAGTGACCACAACAACGGGGTGAGAGTTAATAAGGATTTTGAGGATGCACAGGACTAGGCAGTGTTTCCCTAAGTTGTGCACAGGTCTGCCCTGAGTCAGCACTGACTCAAGGGCCAGTAACAACAGATATATGTGTATACTCTGCCAATTCCTACTATTAATTGAGTTGAACTAGCATCTGATGGTCTAATTCATCTGAACTCAAGAAAATCTCTGATACTATGGAGGCACTTGAACAGACTGGTCTCTGACTTTTAGAAATTATGAAGAGAGGTACAATAAGCAACAAAGCAATAAGTAAAGCTATAAAGGTATATATACAAAATGCTATAGGAATCCAGAGCAGAGAGAAACTGTGCCAACCTGATACAGACTGGGCAGATGCCAGAGCTGAGACCTACTAGAGTTAAAGGAAGAGATGGAATTGTTAAGAGTTCTACCCAAACACGTGAGTTTCACAATAAAACAGAAAGAATCATAACATATTTCTGTTACAACTGGCTCTGTCTTCAATGGCTAAAATTTAACTTCTTTGGAACTCTCTTTCCACAAGTCTGAAATTAGAAGTTTACACAGGATGAACTCTAAGGCTTTCCAGTTTTTATATGATTCTAGGAGGCAAATTGGGGGCATTATACAGATTTCAAGAAAGAGAATTCAAGATAGCAAGAAAATAAGTTAAAACTGTTGGGTGGGGGAGACAGAAGGAATTCATTTATTAACTATCCTTTTTTGTACTCTAAAAGTATAAGAATTTTACTTACCTCTGGTAAGAAGTTGCACTGCCAACCCAAAGGCAGTTCAAATAGAGCAGCTGCTTTGTGGGGAAAAGATGGGACAATTTCCTCCCAGGTGATTTAAAGCCCCTGAAAACTGGCATCAGTGAGTTTGAGTTTTGAGTTCTACCTAGAATGCGCTTCCAGCACACTTAAGAGTACAAATTGGAAAGATTTAAGAAGCAAGCTGTGCCCAGTGCAGAAGAGCAGGGAGTAAAGCATTCATCTATGCAAAGATGATGCTTGGATGCAGCAAGGAAAACAGGCAGCAGATACAAAGTTTTAACAGTTACATTCCTATTTACAACTAAAACTGGGGGGTGGCGCGGGGAGGGGAACCCAAACTAAACAACAGTACTTTACTTTCATAAAATGTTTGAACTTTTGATTCAACAAATCACTTTTGGGGGAGACATTTTTGTAACAAGAAGCCATTTAGAGATTACAAAGAAAATGACCAACAATCTAGGTATACACAATTAAATGAGAACCAGGAATTCTATCAAAGGAATACTATCAGGTAATCTAGTTCACCAAACACTTATTTAAGCATAACAGAGCTGGTTACTGTGAAAGCAGATGGTCTTAGTACTCAAGGGGTTTGCTGACCTAAATCAAGACTTAAAGGAAAAAGAAGTCTTACCCATCGATGATATTTTCAGGTGGATGTTTTTCATCACTTGATGTAGCTAAAATCACTTCAGCCCCTTCAGAACTCAAACAGAGATCAACTTTTCTCATCTTAAAGCAATTAGCCTACAAGTAAAAAAAAAAAAAAACCAAACCTCAGAGAAAAAGGAGAGGCAAAGCTGTTGCCTAGCATCCAGTTTAACACTAAACTATTCCTCCTTCCAAATGGGAGGAACTCTGGCAGACTTATTTACATAAGTAAACTTCTGACTTCTTCCAAGGATGTTGTTGTGTGCCACTGAGTTGCCTGCAACTCATAGTGACCTTCTTAACAACAGCACTGAAGCCTGCCCTGTCCTAAGCCAGTTTCACTGACTCCAATACATCAACCCCCATTGCCCTAGTTACTGTATCAATCCATCTCATCCTTGGTCTATTCTTCTGTACTGTCCCTCCAGCCTTCCAAGCATGATGTCCTTCTCCAAGGATTGGTCCCCCTGTCCACATGCCCAAAGTATGTGAGACAGAGCTTCAAAATCCTAGCTTCTACAGAAAAACTTTCACCCTCTCTAAGACAGATCTATTTGTTTTCTTGGTAGTCCATGGTATGTTCAAGACTCATTTCCAACACCACAACTCAAAGGCATAGATTTTTCTTCTGTCATCCTTAGTCACTGTTCAGCTCTCTGATGTATGACAAGTAATTGTGCAGACCATGGCCTGGATCAGGTGCACCCTAGTCTCCAGACTGACATCATTGCTTCTCAGTACTCTGGGAAGGTCCCTAATAGTATGATACATATGACTAGTGCCACCTCGTCAGCTCTACAAAACAAGTCCTTGGCTATACCATAACTGACACAGTTTTTCTACTTCTAAAATTAAAAGAAGTGAGCTCAGGTGGCATAGTCCACAAAGAGCTGTGGTGCTTGCCCAAAGGTGGTATCTCTCTGGCTGTTCAAATCCACAAGGTATCCTCAGGGAGAAAGATGGGCAGTTTTCCATGAGAAGATTTAGCCTCTGAAAACCTGCTGCTGTAGGGTCAACCACAAGTCTGTTCTGACTTGATGACAACAAGTAGTCCAATAATTACATGAAAACAGAATGGCATAAATTTTTAAGCTCCTCAAGCAGATCCAACCCTAACATATAATAGCAAGAAACCATGTCCGCTCCTGCAAGATCCTGACAATCACAGCTGTGCTAGAACCCCTTGTAGCCACTGTCTCAATCCACCCCACTGACAGTGTAATTTGAAAAAAACAACAGAAAAGTATAATTGTTAGCTTCTGAAATGAACAGAAATTTGGAGGATTAAAAAAAGTTATGACTGTATATCCATATATTTATCAACTTCAGAGGTGAACTATAATTTTTGTCATTAAAATGGGAGCTCTGGTGGCCTAGTGGTAGGAATATGCACTGTAATCCTGAAGGTGCATGGTTCAAATCCACCAGATGCTCTGGTGGAGGAGGGGCAATCTCCTCCTATGCCTGTCAGATCCAACTCAATGGTACACAAGAAAATAAAAAAATACAAAACAACTCTTTTTTTAAAAAAAAAAAATTGTATTTAATGATAGATTTCAAACAAAAAATGCCAAATATCGTGCACATACTAAACAACTATGTACTGAACAACTATGTACCCATTGTGTGTAATAATACTGCACTGCAATTCCGAAAGCTTGTGGTTCAAGGCCACCAGCTACTCAACAGGAGAAAGATGGGCAATCTACTCACGAGCAATTAATTGCCTCTAAAAACCAGAGCATCAGAGCTGTCAGAGGTCAGCTATGGGTTGGTTCTGACTCTGTGGAACACAACAATAACATTAACTATTTGTATTTAAAATAATTAGGCCATTTTTACTGATTAAATTTCCTTACTTCTTGTTGTTGTTATTGGCTGTCAAGTCGCTTGCGACTCACAGCGACTTTATGTACACCAGCTCTGAACGCTGCTCTATCTATATCCTGTGCCAACCTCACCGACTCTGACACACCCATTCCCGTTACCCCAGTTACTGAATCAATCCTTCTCGAGGGTCTTCCTCTCCTGTGCTGTCCCTTCACCTTCCCAAGCATAACATCCTTCTCCAAGGACTTGGAACATGCCCAAAGTATGTCAGATGGAGCTTCAGAATCCTTGCCTCCAAGGAACATCCTGGTTTTACCCTCTCCAGGACAAATCTGCTTGTTCTCTCGGCAGGAGTTTGTTCTTACGTACTCAGAGATAACAGCTATTCTGAAATTGATTAATATCCCTCTTGATGTTATTTTAAAATATTTTTACCATATATGGATCTCTATCAGGAGGCCAGATGCTGTACTGCACAACGTACAGGCTGCTAATCAAACGATCAGTAATCTGAATCCACCAACTGCCCATGGGAGAACGATGAACAACATCCTCTTGTAAAGACATACAGTTTCAGAAACCCCATGGAGGTTCGCTGGGAGTTGAGATTTACTCTATGGCTGTGGAGTGTCCATTGATACTGTACTCAACTTGATGGCATTTAAGAACAACCCTGCCATCAAACAGATTATGATCCACAGTGACCATCCTGAACACAGCAGAAAACTGTCCACAGACTTTTCAAGGCTGTAAATCATCCAGTATAGTGGTTAGGACATTTGAAGTGCAAACATTGTGGTTAGATGCCAAATTCTTTAAGCACTATGCCATCAGGGCTTTTTAATGTCAATAACTTTTATTATATGCTTTTTGTTGTCCTTTTCATTTTTCTATTGAGTGGAGTTTCTTTCTGTAGAATTGAAAACAAAACATTCTGCAGACAAATCCTTTGTTATATATGCTGTGACTATTTTCTCCCACTCTGTGATTTGATTTTTATTTTGAAATTTATCTTGGGCAAGAAGACAAGCCAGTAAACATGAAAAGGCATTTAACTTCATAATTAGGAGATGCAAATTAAAACCCTGGAGGTAAATTTTAGTCAATAAAACTGCTAAAAATTTTAAGAGACAGACATTACTGAGTATTGGCAAGAATATTGTCCAGTGTCAAAAATCTTAAGTATACAGCTCAATGAATTTTAAAAGTAAACGTATGTGGGACATCAGTACCCAGTAATGAAATGCAGGTAGCTCCTCATTTTGATGAGGAGCCTTTCTCACAACTGGTAAGTCAGTTCTGATAGAAGCTGAATAGTCCTTTTATTAAGAGATTAAGAGCCTTAATTATTATTGCCCTTTATATTGGAGGGATTGTCTTGAGAATGATAAACACAGTCAATTACACACTGCTATGAAGTATGTATTACATATGTGGTAGATCTAATACCACAAACCCCCCAAAAAAACCAAAACCAAGTGGTCACAAATGCAGTTCATGCTAACTCAAATACATCAGAAATCTGTACAAATTTCCAGCACTCCAGAAGCCCCTCACATGTACCCTATCAGTCACTGCCTGCCCCTCTCCTTCTTAAACATATCCACAGTCCTTATTTTTAACATAACAGGCTAGTTTTGTGCCAAGTTTATTTATATAGAATCACACAGCTTATATCCAATCACTTATTATTAAGTTTGTGAGAGTCATCCATGTTTTATGGAGCAGTTCATGATTTTTATCATGCAGAATCAACATAATTCATTCATCCATTCTACTGCTGATGGCTATTTGTGCAGTTTGTAATTTGAGGCTCTTAGGAATGCTGCCATGGTGATTAAAGTAAGGATGGTGCAAGACCAGGCACTGTTTCCTTCTGTTACACAGAACATGCAGTGACATTTAATCTGCTGTGACTCAAAACAGACTTGACGGCACCTAAGAACACTAACAGACATGATACAATTATAGAGATATTTTTATACACATCTTTTAGTGTGAATGTATGTTGATCACCCATGAGAGGGACATCATGCTTAGAAAGGTCACCCTCCAAGTCAACATAAGACAGGATGACCTTCAATAAGATTGACTGACATGGTGGCTGTCCTAATGGACTCAGAAGTATCAGAGACAGTGAGGATGGCACAGGATAGGGCAAGGTTCAGATCCATTGTTCATAAGGTCTCTATGAGTCGTTGTCAACTTGATGGCACTTAACAAAAATATACAGAGGAAAACAGAATCATAGTGAATGTGTATGTTCAATATTCCAAAAGCAGTTATAATAACTTGAATCAGATATGTATGACATTTCACTGTACAACTACCTTGACAACATACAATTTCTTTAAGCTTTAACAATTTTAGTGGGTAATAGTATATATAAAATGATTTTAATTTTGTTGTAGTTGTTGTTAGGTGCCATCGAGTCACTTGCAATTCATAGCAACCCTATGTACAACAGCCCTAAACCCTGCTCTATTCTGTGCCAATCTATCTCTGACACACCTACCCCCATTATCCCAGTCACTGAATCAATCCACCTCATAGAGTGTCTTCCTCTCCTGCACTGTCCCTCCACCCTCCCAAGCATAACGTCCTGCTCCAAGGATAGGTCCCTCATTGCAACATGTCCAAAGTATGTCAGACAAAGCTTCAAAATCTTTGCTTCCAAGGAGCAGCATGGTATAACCGTCTCCAGGATGAGCCTGTTCTTCTTAGCAGTCCATGGTATATTCAATACTCTTCTCCAACACCACAGCTCAAAGACATCAATTCTCCTTCTATCTTCCCTAGTCATTGTCCAACTCTCTGACACACAGTAAGTCATTGCAAAGATCAGGGCGTGTATCAGGTGCACCTTAGTTACATTTCTGAATTGATGCCTTTGGGTTGTGGTGCTCGAGAAGAGTAATGAATATCCTATAAACTGACAAAAGAACAAACCGATGTGTCTTTTAAAAAGTGCAGCCAGAACGCTCCTTAGAGGCAAAGATGATGAATCTTTGTCTCTCAGACTTTAGGCATGTTTCTAGAAGCTATTCCTCGGAAGGGAACATCATGCTTGGAAAGCTGGTGGATCAGCAAAGGAGAGGAAGAACCACAAGAGGGACAGACACAGTGACTGCAACAATGGGCTCAAGTATGTCAAAAATATGAGGCTAGTACAGGATAGGGCAGGGTTCAAGTCTATTGCTCATACTGTCACTATGAGTCATACTCAACAGCACCTAAGAATAACAACAATTATTAAGGAGGATGCTTTGATGCCTAGAGGGCAAGCAGTCACACTGTCAACACAAAGGCAGGCAGTTTGAACATTCTAGCTACTTCTCCGGTGGAAGATAGGTAATCTCTTCTCCTATGATTTACAGTCTCTGAAAACCCACTGACGCAGGGTTGGGGGTGGGGGGCGGTCAGCTACAGTCAGTTTTGACTCAGCAATAACAACAATTAATAACGAGGTTGAGTTCTTCATGATTACTAGCTGATAAGTTTTTGTTACGTTCCTACTATTTTTTTCTATTATCATTTTCTTACAGATTAGTAGTTCTTTATAAACCCCGTATCTGTCTTTTGTTGTAAGTACCTTCTCCCACGGCAGCATCTGTTAGCTGAAATATGTCAATTGGTACACCATCTATTCCAGGGGCCTTATTTTTTGCTATTTCCTTCAAAGCAGCTTGAACTTCTGCCTTCATCACCATGGGCTCTGGCTCAAATCCTATTTCATTAAATTCTTCTGTAT
>NW_006399755.1:10411237-10432064 GCF_000299155.1 Elephantulus edwardii
GAGACAGTTCTTTAGAGAGGGACATCATGCTGGGTAGAGTGGAGGGACAGCGCAGGAGGGGAAGACCCTCTATGAGGTGGACTGATTCAGTGACTAGGGTAATTGGGATGGGTGTGTCAGAGGCAGTGAGATTGGCACAGGATAGAGGACGGTTTAGGGTTGTTGTACATAGGGTCGCTATGAGTGGCAAGCGACTCAACGGCACATAACAACAACAACAACCTTCTCCCACTTTATAGCATACCTATTCATTATCTTTGTGGCTTTTTTTTTTCTTACTTGTGGTGATGTTTAATGAAGACAAAGTTTTAATTTCAATATAGTACTATTCATCTTTTTTTTTCCTTTCATGGAAAATACTTTTTATATTTGTTTTTAGACATTTTACCCAGTTTAGGCATGATGGTATTCTCTCCTCTGAGTGTTTTAATGATTTAACTTTCATATTTTTTCAAGGTCTATAGTCTACCTGAAAGTTATTTTAAAAGTTTAATTAATTCCTTTTTTCACACCTATGTTTATTTCTGCATTATTCATAATAGCAAAGCGATAGAAACAACTCAAGTGCCTATTAACAAACAAATGGATAGAAAAATGGAACCTTATTCACACAATGGAATACTACACAGCACTGGACAAATAATGAACTCATAAACCATTATACAACATGAGTGACCTAGGATGACATTATACTAAGTGAAATGTGTCAGTCTCAAAAGGACAAATACTGCGTAACACTACTGTTATGAAGTAGGACTGACATGGAGGGTTAGGAGGAGACTAGGAAAAGAGTGGATAGATAATAAACACTGTTTTGGAAGAGATAAAGGAGAGAACTGTTTTAAAAAAATATATGATTAGGTATTATATGTAAGACAATGGTCCAGAACAAAAGTTACAAAAACAAAGTGAAATGGAGGAGGGGGAAGGGATAGGGAGAAAAATGTGCAAAAATGAATGAATGAAAATGCAACTTTTCTGTAAACTTTCATTAAAATCACAATTAAAATAAAAAATTAATTCCTTTTTATTTGACAAAGGTTTATGAATCATATTGGGTTTTCATACACTCTCTGACAGGTATTTTGTTTCATAATGTTGTTTCTGTGTGCTCTAGAGTCATAACCCACAGCTGTTCCTCCAGCAGGATTTCAGAGGCAGTTAATCATATTTTGAGGAGACTGCCTATCTTCCTCTTTGTTTGATAATATTATCATTTATTAGTGTCATTAACTACAATGTCTAATCAAAGTTATTGTCTATAATCTTTTCCTGAAAGCAATTTTTATAAGAATCTATGAAGTTCAGAAAAGTTTTACTTTTTAAATATGTATAAGCAACTGACTCCACTGTTACATGTCATTTATGTTTTGAATCAAATACTCCCTTTCTGCACTCCTTATTTTATTACTATGATCTATTTGTCTATTTTTGTGCTAAAAACTTTTGTGTGTGTTTTTTTTTCCTTGTTGTGTACTGTCAAGTCGGATCCAACTGGCATAGTAGGAGACTGCCCCTTCTTATCCAGCGGAGCATCTGGTGGATTCAAACAGCATGCGCCTTCAGTGCAGCTTCTTGAGAGCAGGCCACCAGAGCTCCCTCGAACCTAATACTGATATCCAAAAGCCTAATTTGTTCTTCAAAATCATGTTGACTGCTTTTAGACCTTTGTACATATTTTAGAACCATACATTCATATTTTAGAACGAGCAGGTTTTGTTTTTTGTTGCTGGGAATTTAAAGGGAGTCTACTGAATTTATCAATCAACACACACCTTTACAATACTGAATTTTCCAATCTATGAACTGGTATGCCCCTCTATTAAAGTGTTAAATTTCTCTCAATACACTTCCTGACAAGACGTAAAAAAATCAGTTTCACGATAACAAGAAAACTTAAGACAGACTAAAAATTACACTTTCCTTAGAGGCCATCAAAGAGATGTGTACATAAAGATATATAAAGTAATAGAATTTCATAAAGAGAGAAATTCTAACTAGGAGGGATCACTGGCTCCTTTTCTCATAGCATGGATAAACACTAAATTTTGAGTATTCTTCTAGTATTTTAAATGATCATATAGATTTTCCTATGCTCTGTAAAAATTCCTCCAGAGTGTTCCAGCTGCATCCTCTCCAAGACATATTTGTTCTTTTGGAAGTCCATGGAATGTTCAGTGCTCTTCTCCAACACCAAAGCTCAAAGACAACAATCTTCAGAGGCAAGAATGGCAAGGCTTTGCTTCACATACTCCGGGTATGTTGCTAAGAGGGGCTATTCCTTGGAGAAGGACATGATTCTTGGAAGGGTAGAGGATCAGCGAAAGAGAAGACGACCCTCTACCAACTGGACTGACACAGTGAGTACTGCAATGGGCTCTAGTGTGTCAGGAAGTGCGAGGATAACAGGATAGGACAGAGTTCAGATCTGCAGTTTATAAGGTCACTATGAGTCATACTCAACTTGATGACATTTAACAACAGCATATCCTGTAAATGTGATATCTGAAGTAAAGATTTTCTAATGTTTCAAGTTGCAGTTCTTGACATAAATTCTTATATTCTTGAACAAGCTGTATTATTTTTACTCATAGTTAGAGCTAGTTTGTTAATATTTTAAATTTTTGCAAACATGTTCATAAATGAGAATGGTCTGTATTTTCTCATTTATTCAGTTCATGTCTAGTTTTTAAACCAAGACTGTCCCACCAACATGAAACTGGAGAGCTTCTTTCTTTTTCTAGTTGTTGAAAACACTGATGTAGAGTTTATTTAAGGAACCTTGGTGGGACTGTGATTAAGCACTCTACTGTGAACCAAATGGTTAGTGGTTCAAACCTACCAGTTCCATATAACTCCATAAATGAAAAATGTAGCAGTCTGTTTCCATAAAGGTTTAGAGCCTCACAGACACAATGAGGAAGTTTTACTCAGTCCTCTGTGGTTACTAGAAGTCAGAACTGATTTGATGACAATGAGGGGGGAAAAGTTATTCCTTTGAATGGTGAAGTGTTTGTGGTTAAATCTGTAATTCACTCAAGTTCAACAGTACTCCAAAAGCTTTGGTACACTTCTTGAATATTTTTGTAATTCATATTTTATAGAAAATTATTCATTTCTTCTTAGTTTTTATACTTACTGACATAGAGTTGTTCATTTCCTACTGTAATTTTAAAGTCTGGTATAAAAAGTATTAAAAAGTCCTGTAAAGGAGTCAAGTCACCAATGGTTAGAGGCAGTAAAGAAGGAAATCAAGACTCAAAGTAGGTCCATATGAATACAAAACGCATACTATTTGTTTTATTATACTTCAGATGTATTGTCTTCCTTCTTATTTAAAGCTAAACTGCTATCTCAGTTGAACTGCTTGCTATCAGCTTGTGGTGACAAATATTTTCAATATTATTCATCAAAGAGCCGCCTCCTGGGAAGCAAATAGTGCTAGTGCCAGATTTATTTTCACATGTGATATAAAAAAGGCACTCCTGACTGCTATTTACTTGAGTGTTACACAGAAATCTTGATTATCCAGCATCATTACTTGATAGCTTTTAAAAAACAAAAGTGTCTTTTAAGAAAAACAGCAAGTAAAAACCATTGGCAAGAATGTGGAGAAATTGGAACCCTCATAACTGCTGGTCTCACTCAAACACACTCCCACCAGGAGTGATGCATGGCTGAGCCTCCAGTGGGTTTCCAGAGGCTGTAAAAGGTAGAGGAGAAGGCTACCTATCTTTCCCCTGTAGAATGGGTGGTGGATTTGAACTTTGTGCCTTTGGGTTGGCAGTGCAACTACCTACTTACTAGGCCACCAGAGCTCCCTGCATTCCTGGTTGTTGTTGTGTACCATTGAGTTGGAACTGACCTATATCTGATCCTCCAGTGGGTTTTCAGAGGCAGTAAATCACACAGAAGATTACCCATCTTTCTCCTATGGAGTAGCTGGTAGAATCAAATTACAAACCTTAGTGTTGGTGGTATAATTCCTTATCACTAAGGCACTAGAGTTCCATTACATTTCTGGTAGGATTGGTAAAATGATATAATCACCTTGGAGAACAGTAAAAACACTGAACTACTGTCACATAGCAATTCCACTCCTAGGTGTATGTCTATAAGAATGTAAAAGGAGAACCAGACTGATAATTATCAACTAATGTTCACTATTGCATTGCTCACAATGGCTGAAATATCCATCAATAGATGAAAGAATAAATGTAATAAATGCACATACAAGAGAATATTATTCAGTCATATAGAAAAGTATATTTCAGGTTTACACTACAACATAGATAAATCCAGAAAGTATGTTACGTTTAAAAAGCCAGTAATAAAAGGAACAAATTGAACACACTTACATATGAAATATCCAGAACAGGCAAATGTACAGATAAAAATTTATTAATGTTTACCTCCACAGACAGACAAGTTGTGGGATGACATCAATCATCCATGAGAACAGAAAAGTTCACTATAGATAGACCAAAATGGATGACAGAAGAAACAGAAAATTGCACTAAAACACTGAGAAGTCAAAGCAAAGGGACTGATGCTGAAGTAACAGAGAAGATTTCAAAGGGCCGTTTGAGAAGACAAAGCAAAGTATTATGACAGAATGTGCAGAGTTGAAGTTGGAGAATAAAAAGGAAAGAATGTGCTTGGCATTTCTCAAGCTGAAAGTTCTGGGGGAAAAAAATTCAACTCTCTAGTTGCAATACTGAGAGATGCTATGGACGAAATCTTAAATGATCTAGGAAGCATCAAAAGAAGATGGAAGGAATACACAAAGTCACTGTTATCAAAAAGAACTAGTCAACCCAGTAACGAAGGAAGAAGTGCAAGCTGTACTGAAGGTATTGACAAAAAGTAAGCCTTCAGGAATAGATACCAATCAACATGTTTTAACTAACAGATGTAGCTCTAGATGTGTTCACCAGTCTGCTTCAGGAAATCTGAATGACAGCTACCTGGCCAGCTGACTAGAGGAGATTCATATCTATTCTCATTCCCAAGAAAGGTAATCCAACACAATATGAAAATTATTGAACAATATCTGGCCAAATGACTGGAAGGATCTATTTTTATTCCCATTCTCGAAACAAGATGATCCAACAGGATGTGAAAATTATTAAACAGTATCATTAATAGTAGACCCAAGCAAAATATTACTGAAGACAATTAAAAATGACTAGAACAGTACATAAACATATAATTGCCAGGAATATAAACTGTATTTCAAGAGGCTGTGGCGCCAGGGAAATCACTGCTAATGTAGGCTGGATCATGGCTGAAAGATAAGAGTACCAGAAAGAGGTCTATTTGTGTTTTGTCAACTATGCAAAGGCATTTAACTGTGTGAATTATAACAAATAGTGGCTAACATTGATAAGAGTGGGAATCCCAGAATACTTGATTGTGAAACATATACCTAGACCAAGTTGCTGTACAAACTGAGCAAAGAACACTGCATGGTTCAAAATCAAGAAAGGAGTATGTCAGGGCTGTATCTTTTCTCCATACCTTTTCAATCTGTATGCTGAATAGATCATTTGAGAGGCTGGACTTTATGAATAGTGGCATCAGGATTGAAGGACCTCTTCAACACCCTATGTTATGCAGATGACACAACCGTCCTTGCTGAAACTGAGGACTTGAAGTACTTGCTGCAGAAGGTCAAGGACTGCAGCCTTCAATATGGGTTGCATCACAACATCAAGAAAACAAAAAGCCTCATTACAGGCCAATAGGTAACATCATGATAGATAGAGAAAAGATTGAGGTTGTTAACAAATTCATTTTGCTGGGATCTATAATCAACATCCTTGGCATCTACAGTCAGGAAATCAAAAGATGAGTTACACTGAGAAAATCTGCTGTCAAAGATCTCTCCAGAGTGTTAAAGAGCAACAATATCAGTCTAGAGTCTAAGGTGCACCTCTGATCCAAACCATAGTCTTTTCAATTGCATGCTAAGCATCTGAGAGCTGTATGGTGACTAGGGATGACAGAAGAACAATCAATGCCTTTGAGTTGTGGTGCTGGAGAAGAGTACTGAACATACCATGGACTACCAAGAGAACAAATGGATTTGTCCTGGAGAAAAATGAAATCCAGTTGCTCCTTGGAAGCAAGGATCTTGAAACTCTGTCTCACATACTTCAGAAGGACATACTTGGGAGGGTGGAGAGTCAGCACAGAAGGAAGCCCCTAGATGAGAATGACACAGTGATTTTGGCAATGCATCAGTGATGGTGAGGTTAGCTCAAGATAGGGCAGGGTTCAGAGCAATTGTTCATTGGGTTGTTCTGAGTAGCAGTCTAATTGATGGCACATGACAACAACAAGCAATTATATCACAGGCAAGCAAAATATTGCTTGTGATGGACACTGTTAATCCTTGGTTTAAAGAGGAGAAAGAAGTCTTGATTATACAAATGGATAAACATGGATGTTAATTCCACATAAATTCTAAAATTATTAAATTTCATTATGAAATGTGGCCATGAAAACATCAACAACAAAGTACTAAAACTGGAGAGAGTACAATACTAATTCTCAAATTTTACCAAACCATTTTTGTTTGTTCAATAGAATTACTAAAAATTAGGGAAATGTCATCATTATTTCAGAAAAGCTTCAAAACTTCTTAAAATACTATGTGGATCAGATGGGAAAAAAGTAACAGTACTTTAAGTAGATACTTAGAACTCTGTTTGCTATTGTACGCTGTTAAGTTAGAAGCGCATCAAAGCTGACCCTCCAGTGGGTTTTCAGAGGCTGTAAATTGCATGGGAGATTGCCCATCTTTCTTCATTGGAGCAGCTGGTGGATCGGAACCACTTGCTATGTGTTGGCAGCACAACTACTTATCCACTGACCATCAGAACGGTTATATTCAAAGAATGATTAAAACGAACAAAATTTTATTGGAACATGACCACATGCATTTGTTTGTGTCCTGTCTATTGTGGCTTCATCCTAAAATAAGAAAGTTAGGAGCTGTGATGAGAAGCTAGGGCTATGTTTATTGTTGTTATGTGTTGTCAAGTTTGAGTTAACCCTCCACTGCGTTTTCAGATGCTGTAAATTGCACGGAGGAGGCTGCTCTTCAGTCTCCCACAGAATAGGCAGTGGATTTGAACCACTTTACTTTGAGTTGGCAGGGCAACTCCTTACCATTACACTACCAGAGTATCTGGGCTTTATAGAAATGTTTGCTAATTTCTGACTTAAATGTCTATGAAGTATATGTTTGGATATTCAAAAAGTTAACAGAAAGAGACAGTGCATTTTAACCCCCACCCCAATGCAAAATTATCGTAATTTAGAGAACAATAGAGAAGTACTACATGCCATCAGTGTTTATGAAATACCAACCAAATGCCAAGCACTGTGTTAGTAATACAAAAAACAAAGCCTCGGTTGAAAATGAAAGAAAATCGTTGTCAAGCTCACAGGTAAGGAAGATGAACAAATAAGCAACTAAGTGTAAACTACATACTAGCTAACCCTCCAGTGGATTTTCTGAGGTTTGTAAATCTCAAGAGAAACAGATTGCTTGTCTTCTTTCCCTTGGAGCCACTGATGGATTTGAACTGCCAGAGGTGTAAATTTCCGGTTAGCAGTGCAATTTCTTACCCATTAAGCCATCAGAGATCCCTGTATAGTATTAGTACACACTCAACAACAAAAAAAATTGTCATTGAGTCAGAACTGTCTCATAGCTGAACCTCTAATAGGTTTTTAGATACTGTAAATCTCAGAGGAGGAGACTGTCCATTTTGTCCCATGGAGCAGCTAGCTAACGGATTAGAACCACCTGCCTTTGGGTTGAAAAGGCAGCTCTTTACCCACGGAGCCATATCCAAAATACACTGTCCAGTTTTATAAGGTATGTTTTAATATACTCATTTTATAGCGTTAATCATACTTTATAATATGCTAATATACTATATGAAATAGACTCGATAATAATAGGGAAAATCTCTCTCCAGTTCTCAGTCTAGCACGGACGTTGGAGGTGTCTAATCACTACTAGTTTTGAGGTCCCGCGCCAAAATACACACGATATATTAAATTCACCTACATCCTGCATCAAATGTAATTCATAACTAGATGGGGCCTGAGTTGCAGCAGTTAAGCAGCTGGCTGCAAATTGGTATTTTTCCGTGAAGATCTTTAGAGAATGCTCTGGGCAGGAAGTCAGTCAAGGTTAAGCAACAGCTGAGATGCTACAGGTTGGGTATCTTTATTTACCTCGAACTGCAATTGCCCCCTCTTCCTGGGGTCAAAATACTATTGCCCAGCCATTGAAAAAGGTTTGTGCTTGTCAACCTAGGGCCTAGAGGGGAAAACAACTCTCCATCACCCTTGGCCTGTACGCCCCCCTCCAGGAGTCCACGCCCACAACCCCGTCCAGTGGTCTCCCTCCGCGCCAGCATCACCTCACAACTCTCCTCCACTCTCGCTCTCCTTACAACCATCACCCCCCACCCCCGCGCCGTCTGCCTCTTCTAACCAGGCTCTCACTTACTACAGCAGACTACCCAACCCCAGGACTGCAACCTGGTCGCCGTGGCCTCCAGTTAGGTCTGGTCTCAAAGCCCATACAGCACGGCGTCTTCCTCCGCCCCGCCCTCCTTTGGCGAGGCTCACCCGAGCTCCCAGACCCCGCCCCCCAAGCGGTACTTCCCAGGAATTCTCCACCCCTGGCTCTTCGCGTCACCCCTTCTCGCCAGCCCCGCGTCCTCCATACTCTCTTTCACGATCTCCGCTGCCCGGTCCCGCCCAAGGGTCTTTTTTCAGACAAGTACCTGGACACACGCTGCAACCCTCCCCCAACTAAGCTCTGACTCTGAGGTCTGGAGAAGAGGGGAAGCTACTCTCACACAAGACGCACGCGCAGTCCCCACCTCTCGCGGCTCGGAGGCCTCCGCCCTCAGGTCTCTGTCCCAGGCCTCAGCCCCACCTCCAATCCTGGCCCCGCCCCTCATGCCGGGCCCCGCGCAAGCGCGCCGCCCCGGCCCCGCCCTTCCCCCGCCCCCCGGCGGCCCCGCGGTCCCACGGCGCCAGGTCGCCCCCGGCCCCTCCCTCTTTCCACTCTCTGAGTCCTACCCTCTCTAGCTTTGTGCCCCGGGCTCCAAGCTGCTTCCCTCTCGACAGCGCTGCGGGAGGAGGGAGCCTCCGCTGGGGAGTTACCACTTGCTGCCCCAGGCAGGGGCACAGGTAGGTAGTGGCCGCGGGCAGGGCCGCTCACGGAACCGGGGACTGCTTGTGGGGGCGGGGGAGGGTTGGGGGGACCGGGTGGGGGAGGGGAATGTGTGAGAGGTTTGCGGAGAGAGAGGGAGTCGGCTGTGGGCTGGGAGAAAGGTGAAAGAGAGAGGAAATAGGGATGTGAGAGATGGGCTTGAGGGAGATCCGGGTGTGAGGGGGCAATGGTGTGTAAAAATTGGGCTTTGAGAGCTGAGTAGAAGATGGGTCGGAGTTAGCTTGGTTGGACCCGGAGGGGCATGCGTGGGAATTGAGACGAGGCTCGAAGAAGGGAAGGATTAGGTTTTGAGGGGTATAGAGAAGAAAGGAACTAGATAATGGAAGAGGTGAGGTTTTGGGTAGAGAAGAAAGAAGTTCGTGTTTTAGGTTGTGAAGTTGAGGGAAGTGAGGCTGGTCAGGTCAAGAAAGGGGATTTTGAAGGTTGAGGACAGAGACAGGGAAGGACTGGAGTGATTGGGGGTTTGAAGGGAGGGAAGCCTAGAGATTGGAAGGGAATAGTGGAAGGTGGAGGATGAGAGGAAGAGTCCCTGAGGGTTAGAGTAGGAGGGGGTGGAATGCTCTGGGTAGGGAAAGTGGGGCAGGTGGGACTGGGAGCCACAGCTCTGAGCTGCCATGAAAGATTGGAAGGTCATGAGATTTGTGGGATGGGGAAGCTGGGAGTGGATGTTGGGAAGGGTTAAGATTTTATTTATTTATTTATTTATCTATCTATTTGTGCAAGAAGCTCTGAAATTGACAGATTAAAAAAAGTTAAATGTCAGGATGTGGGAGAGATGGAAAAAATGTGGGAGAAGTTGGGAAGTAGAGAACTGGGTGTGGTGTGTCCTTCTGGAACTTGAGAGAATAAAGGATATAGATGAGATAGGAGGTGGGAAAGTATAGTTTATAGGGAACAAATAAACAGAGGAGTGAAAATTGAATGATGGTAGTGCCACAAAACACGAAGGTCAATTCTTGGTTGGTGATTGGTAGTTTTAGGACTTGTATCTGCTCAAGAATATGTTATATTTTGTCGAGAATATTCCCATTTCCAAATAAACCAATGGTACCTGCAGCCTTATGATGCATATGGCTCATTTCTTCCGTCTCGTCCTAGCTTTGTCTTGTCCCCTAGAACTAATCTGTTCTCAGATATCCACTATAGGCTATTTAGCTCCTACTGTCCTGTCTTTCCATTCCCCCACCTGCCCAATGAGTGGGCCAAACAGGTGGGTGAAATTAATTTTTAACATTTTTTTTTAATCCCTAAGGCTGATGTCGTATTTTTATTGAGAGACAGCTTCTTCATGCAGTGGGGAAAACTTGAGCTTTGGAATAATGTTAATTGCTGTTCTGACTCATGGTGACCCGTGTGTACAGAGTAAAACTGTTTACTTACGATTTTGAAGGTTACCACCTTTTAAAAGAAGATTGCTAGACCAGCCTTCTGTGGTGTCTCTGGGTAGCTTCAAACTGCCAGTCAACCTTTTGCTAGTAGCTCAAGCACATTACCATTGGTTCCATCCAGAAATCCCTTTTTACTTTTTAGCATGATAAAACTTTGAAATTGGATTGTGGTTCTGCCATTTATTAGCTCTGTGTCCTTAATTAGTGAATAAATTACTTTCTAAACTTCTTTGCCTACTAAATGGCGATCTTGATCACTTAAGATTGTAGAGGATTACATGAAATCATTTTGTATAGCACCCATCAGTGTTTGGCAAATGAAAAGCTTAGATAAATTCTAACCAATTCACTACCTTGGGAGCATAATGTTGGGAGTTTTTCTACTAACCCCAAGGCTGCATCTCTGGTTTTTCCAATCTGCTAGTGGGAAGTATGTGATGTCCTGTGCAATTTCCCTCCTGGGAAACTCAATGGAGGGTCAGCTCTGAGTAGATTCTGACTCAGCAGCAATGAGTTGAGAATTCCACCATCTGAAGCTTGCTCCTGAACATAGAGTAGCTAAAGCAAAAGAAGAAATGCAATGAGAACAAAACAGAAGGTTTCAAAGAGTGGCTCAAGAATACAAACTTCTGTATTATAATGAAGTAGGTAAAGATCCAAAGTTAGAAAACCAAAGTGAAAGAATTTGCTTGGCATTTTCAAGCTGAAAGAAAAGAATACTCAAGTTGCATTTTTGAAGGATTCTCTGAGCAAACGTTGAACATAGCAGGAAACCACAAACGGTGAAAGAAATACATAATCATTGTATCTAAAAGAATTGATTCATCCATTTTAGGAGGTAGTATATGATTAAGAACTGATGGTGTTGAAGGAAGTGGTCCAAGCTGCACTTAAGCCATGAGAGAAAAACAAGGCTCCAGAAATTGACCAAATAGCAATTGAGATGCTTACAAATGGAAACAATAATGTAAGTATTCACTCATCTTTACCAACAAGTTAGGGAGATAACTACCTGGCTAACTGGAAGAAGTCTGTAGTTAGTCCCAAGAAAAGTGATCTGACAGAGTTATCTGTTATTGAACAATATTATTGCAATCCTACGCAATTAAATTTTTGCTCAAGATAGTTTAAAACAACTGCAGAAATATATTCAAGAAGTATAAGGAACGCATATCCATGAATGAATGACAAGCCAACCGTTCTGGAAACTTTTGTTAAAAAAAAAAATCACATTTTAAAAAGGACGTATAAGGACTGCCCCCCTCAAAAAAAGTATAAGGAACAGCGAGAAAATAAAGCTGATTCAGAAAAGGAATGAATCATATCATTGCTAATGTCAGTTGAATTTTGGCTTAAAATATCAGAAAAAAAAATACTTTCCTGTGTTTCATTGACTATGGAAAGGAGTTCCACTATGTGGATTATAAGTGATGGATAATGTTGTGAAAAATGGGAATTTTAGATTCTTAATCATGGATTCTTAAAACCTCTCCATAGACCCAGAGACAGTTTTCCTCATGAAAACAAGGGGATACTGCATAGTTTAAAATCAGAAGAAGTGTACATTAGAGGATGTGTTCTTTCACTTTTCTTTTTCATTCTGCCTATTGAACAAATAATTTGAGAATCTGGACTGTATGAAGAAGAATATTAGAATTGGAGGTGGATTCATTAACCTGTGGTATGTAGATAACATACTCTTGCTTGCTGAAAGCAGAGAAAACTTGAAGCACTTACCGATGATGGTAAAAGACTTTCAGTATGGCTTGCACCTCAGCATAAAATAAAAAGCTTCACAGCAGGACCAATATTAGCAACATCATGATAAATGGAGAAAAGATGGACATTATCAAATATTTTCTTTTTTAGATCCACATCTACACTTGTGGAAGCAAAATTGAAGAAATCAAAAGATGTTGAGCAGATCTGCCTGTTTAAAGATTAAGATGCATCTGACCCAGGACATTGTATTTTCACTTCATAGGCATCTGGAAGCTAGATAGTGAGACCAAAGAGTAATTGATACATATGAATTACGGTGTTGGCAAAGAATATTGAATACACAAAGGATTACTAGAAGAATGAACAAATCAACATTTGACATATAGCCAGATTGTTCCTTAGATGCAGAGATGGTAAGACTTCATCTCATTGTCTTTGCTTGGACATGTTACCCATACGTAGTAGTCCTTGGAATATTGGTAGGTGGTCAGCAAAAATTAGGAAGACCTTCAGTGAGATTTGTTGACTACAACAGTGCGCTCAAAAGTACCCGTGACTGTGAGGATGTCTCAGCATTGGGAGTATTTCATTTTGTTGTCCATAGGATTACCATAAGTTATAACCAACTCAGTGGCACATAACCACTTAAACCATTTTTATTATCATTTATTATTGTGGCATGCTCTTAAGGAATTGTGTGAATCCACCAGCTGCTCCACAGCAGAAAGGTGAGCTCTCCTCCCATGAGATTTATAGCCTCTAAAAACCTGCTGTAGGATCATACATGAGTTGTTCCTAATTGATGGTACATAACAGTAATAACTAAAGTTTCGTCAATCCTTCTCTTTCTCTTTTTTATGGAACATTTTATTATGGGTAGGTGGAAGTTTGCAAAGAAAATTAGCTTTCTATTAAACATTTCATATATGGATCATTCTGTGACATTGGTTGTGATCCCCCAATGTGTTAACCTTTTCCCCAGATCTACCCTGAGTTCCTTGTTTCTATTCCCCCAGCTCATTTTTGTCTTCTTGGCTTCTGAACAAATGTTACCATTTTGATCTTAAATAGTTGAATGTTCTGAGAAATGTTCTTTATGGGTGTTACTTTTTGACTGTAAGTGGTCTCTAGCTGTGTGTTCTGTTTTAACTCTTGCTCTTCAAGTTAAATAGTTCACAGACTCAGGTTACAATTTTAACCCAGCTGCCCATTCCCTCCCAACACCCAACTGGCATAGTAATTCCTTTTGTGTGGTAGATTGGACATCAGAATCTAAAGTTGTTGTATTTTATTTTAAATTTATTATATCTTGTCTCTTGTTCAAGAACACTGGAGAGAGTAGAGTTATTATGCAGTAAGGTTTTTATCTTACTCATTTGATGAAATAATGTGCTTCATGGTAATTTTGGCTTATCTGTGGTGACCATACTAGAATATGCACTGCTGTAATGTAAGAAAATGGCCTTTCTGAATTAGAACTGAGACACAAATGGAGATTTGTACGCCATTGTTCATAGCAGCATTCGTCACCATCACAAGAACATGGAAACGGCCCAGATATTTAACCACAATTGAATGGATTGAGAAATTGTGGTACTTTCACACGATGGAATACTACACAGCACTCAGGAGCAATGATTTGAGAAATTAAATAACTTTGGAGTACTGGAGAGCATTATGCTGAGTGAACTAAGTTGGACTCCTAAGGACTAATTCTGCGTAGGACCATTATTGTAGAAATAGATAACTAGTAAAACGTGTATGAGGATCCAAGCAGAGGAGAATGGGAGCAGAGGGGGTGAGGATGGGCAGGGAGGAAATCACAAGGTCTCACCATTTGGTGGGTGGAGGAAATGGGAAAGATCTGGTGGAGATCTGTAAAGATGTGGTAATGATAGGCATAGTTCAATGGTGAGTATTTTTTTTAATAGTGAATGTTGTTGTTGTTATGGGCCATCGAGTCGTTTGCGACTCATAGCGACCCTATGTACAACAGCCCCAAACCCTGCTCTATCCTGTGCCAATCGCATTGCCTCTGACACACCCATTCCAATTACTGCAGTCACTGAATCAATCCACCTCATAGAGGGTCTTCCCCTCCTGTACTGTCCCTTCACCCTACCAAGCATGATGTCCCTCTCTAAGGACCTGTCTCTCCTTACAACATGTCCAAAGTATGTCAGACGAAGCCCCAGAATCTTTACCTCCAAGGAGTAGCCTGGTTTAACCCTCTCTAGGATGAATCTGTTTGTTTTCTTGGCAGTCCATGGTACATTCAATACTCTTCTCCAGCACCACAGCTCAAAGGCATCAATTCTCCTTCTTTCCTGCCTAGTCATTGTCCAACTCTCTGAAACATAACAAGTGATTGCAAAAACCATGGCCCGTATAAGGCGCACCTTAGTCTCCAGAGAGACACCGTTGCTCTTGAGTACTTTAGAGAGGTCCCTAACAGCAGACTTTCCCATCGCAATACGTTTTTTTATTTCCTGGTTGCTGGTGCCAAGAGTGTTGACCGTGGAGCCGAGCAAACTGAAGCTGTGAACAATCTCAATCTCTCGCCATCCATCCTGATGCTACTGATTGGTCCAGTGGTGAGAATCTTTGTCTTCTTGACATTGAGTCTCAGTCCATACTGAAGGCTGCAGTCCTTGACCCTCTGCAGCAAGTGCATGAGGTCTCCTCAGTTTCAGCAAGCAGGGTTGTGTCATCTGCATAACGCAGATTGTTAATAGATCTTCCACCAATCCTAACACCACACTTCTTCTCATAGAGCCTAGCCCCCCGGATAATCTGTTCTGCATACAGGTTGAAAAGGTATGGAGATAGGATGCATCCCTGGCGTACACCCTTCCCAATTTTGAACCATGCAGTGTTCCCTTGCTCTGTTCTGACGACTGCCTCTTGGTCCAAGTATAGGTTTCACATTAGCACGATTAAATGTTCTGGGATTCCCATTCTTCTCAGAGTCAGCCACAGTTTGTTGTGATCCACACAGTCAAATAAATGCCTTTGCATAATCAATGAAACACAGATAGACATTCTTCTGGTATTCTCTGCTTTCAGCTAAAATTCATCTAACATTAGCTACAATATCCCTAGTACCATGACCCCTTCTAAACCCAGCCTGGACTTCTGGCAGTTCTCTGCTGATGTACTGTTCCATAATAGTGAATAACTTTATAAAATATAATGAATGGGGATGATTGTATGAACGC
The DNA here is from genome assembly GCF_000299155.1 of Elephantulus edwardii. Lineage (NCBI taxonomy): Eukaryota > Metazoa > Chordata > Mammalia > Macroscelidea > Macroscelididae > Elephantulus > Elephantulus edwardii. The sequence continues at coordinate 10,426,834 of NW_006399755.1, forward strand.
AATGTGATTGAAGGGTAATGTGAAACACAATGTATATGAACTTTGTAAGCAAACTAATATAAGAATTAAAAAAGAAAACAACCTTTCTGTAGGGTGGCAGGGAAACTCTCAGAATGCCCTACTACTGTATTGATCTAAAATGTAGCATAATTAATGCAGATCTACAAAAGCCTTATGCATATACTAATTAATTTCAGTCTTCCAATTTGTTTGCATTTTTTTAAATCATGCTAGAGAATAGGCTCTTGTCTTCTAATCAGCTGCCCACTATAATAGCTAGGAGCATGGAAACCAATTTCAGAGTTTTATGTGGGATTCTTTTGCCTTAAAGAGTTTAAATATTCCTTAAGATTGTACCTTACAAACATACTGGAAACTCCTTACTGGGAGTGCACAGTGCACATATGCTGTTGCAGAAGCTTACCAGGATTCCCTAAACCAAGGTTAGTTCCTTGCTACAGTTGAAGAATGGAGAGAGAGGCCTTGGGCTTTTGGACAAATAATGTGTATTTACTTTCCAGGAAATACTGGATTTTTCTCTCATCATATAAATAAAAAGAGAAGTGGTATTTGATGAGTAATGAAAGGATAAAATATGACCAGAACTGTCTTTGAAAATGATTCTTGGAAGCAGAGCTTCCAGGAGAGCAGGCAGCCCGAATTGGCATCCGTTTTGTGAGCTCAGACTTCATACTGCTTGTGCCCTCTGCTGGATAGAATCTGACTTTTCTAATTATCACTCAAAAGTGGTCATCCATCCACTCATCCTTACTTCAAAGTTTGTGAGTAAGGGGAGGTTTAGAGGTAATATAGAGGGGTAGATTCTGTTCTGTTATTCAGTGAGCTGATCCATTATGGGAGCTCTGGTGGTCTAGTGGGTAAGGAGTTGTGCTGCCAGATTAAAGGCAGGAGGTTTAAAAATAACCTGCTGCTCCTCAGGAGAAAAATGGGCAGTCTCCTGTTACATGATTTACAGTCTATGAAAAACCACCAGAGGGTTCGCTGGGAGTCACTTTTGCCTTGAGGGCACATAAAGACAACAACACTATTAAATTAAAATACTTTGTTGTTTTAGGGCTTTTCCTGGTACCTGCTTCTTGATCTCAAGTCAAATTAGGATTCTGAATCTCCCATTACAAAGATAAAGATTAGGGAAGATCTGCTTATTAAGGATAAGATCTGTGAGGTTGAAGGGGCCAGATGCTTTCTCCTATTAGGAAGAAGAGTTTAGATTAAGTGAACCAACCCCCTTAGCAGCAGGCACTGAATGCTGGCAAGAGAATAGTTTATAAGAGCTGGCGTTGTGACAAGTTATAGGTTCTTTCTCCCCTCCCCCAAACTGTACCAGTAGCTGTACTCTCATCATCTGCTCTGCTTCTGCCACCTGCAGTGGGGTCTGGAGAGTGGGGGAGGAGCATGCAGCTGTTGTCTGGAAGAGGAGCTGGCTCCTAGCAACCATATCATTGGGCGCTGCAGCTCTGAATACTGACTCTCTTCCTTGCATTTAGTGCACGTATCTAATAGTAGGCCACATACTATTATTTTTTTTTTCACATACTATTATTAAGGAGCCCTGGTAGCCTTGTGAGTAAGCAGTTGTGCTACCAAATTAAGGGCAGGGGGTTTGAATCCACCAGCTGCTCCACAATCTTTTCCTGTGTAATTTCCACCCTCTTAAAACCCACTAGAGGGTCAGCAATGAGTCATTTCTGACTTGAGGCACATAACAACAACTTAATGGAAAGAAAGAGAAATCAAATAAATGCCTTGCCTTCCGTGGTGCTAAGGGCATGTGGCATATTAGGTTCGAGATATGAGATATTTTGGGAGAACCAGACGGACACACACTGGAGTAGAGGTTAGAGAAGGTTTCACAGGACAGAGCTGGTGGTTGAGCTGAGTTACAGATGAGTAGGAATTAGGCTAGGGAGGCAGAAAAGGTATTTAAGTCTGGAGCAAAGCAAAAGAGGATGTCAGCCTCACCTGATTATTATGGCAAAAAGGGATGAGCAGGACTGAGTAAAGCTCTAGGGCTAGGCAAGGCCCTGTTTCCAGATGTGCACTTTACATACATAATTATCCTTGAGAGAAACATGCATAGTGGTGATTCCCACAAACATAGTCATTGTTTGATCTTCTGAGACTCAACATTTTTTTATCAGTAACTTAATTGCTTGCATCCGTAAGTAGTGTCAGAGTCACATCCTGGTCCTGCATTGATGTGATTAAATCACTATAAAAGTCAAAATAGGTGAGCTCTGGTGGCCTAGTGGCAAGAAGCTGCAACTGCAAACTCAGAGGTTCACAGTTCAAATCCATCAGATGCTCTGCTAGAGAAGGAGGAACAATGTCCTCCTGTACCAGTCAGATCTGATTTGACGGTACACACAAAAAATAATGAAATTTAAAAAAAAAAGTCAAAATAATCTTTTAGGAGTAATACCAGTTTTTTTTACCTGTTACTTGAAATTTTACTTCACTCCTCTCTTTAAATTGTTGTAGAAATCATAATCATACACCTTCATTATATTTAGTATAGCAATTCCTAGTGAATTTTGGAATTTCACAGTTAAATCAGAAAACTATTCCCATTCATTTGGGTAAAATGTTACCCACATGATTGCAGAAATTTTAGCCTTAATCCAAAGGTGTCTTGATAAACACTTTAATAAAGAAAGTATTTCCATTAACTTTTATTTAGCTCTTACTGTGGAGGTCTTTATCTGTAGATTAAAAAACCTCTGTTGCTTGTAGTTTTAGCAAGTAATTATAAAAAGTTCCTTTTTGAGTTACTAATGTCCTACCTTACTAGCTTACAGCTCTTACTTACTCTTTGATGATATGTAAATTTGCCCCCACTTTGAAATTATTGAACCAACCTTTTCTGGAAATGAATTTTTCATCACAATCACTTTCATTTGCTGTATGGACAACTTTTAAGATATTGCAAAGACTTGGAGTCTTTTCTTATGCTGAAGTCTGCATCTTTTGTGAGTTAACTACAAGTTCTTAAAGACACAGTTCATGACGAGGATTATCTGTAAGCCTTGAATTAAACCTAAAACATGAATTAAACATGGTTCTTCCTCACAGAGCTCAGACTGGAGGAAAGGCAGTCCCAGAGACAAGTCAGCAACAAAACAGTGAGCCAGATTCAACAATAAGTGTGTGGAAGATGCCTAGGTGGCAAGTGAGTTATTTAGTCTTTGTAGGTAAACACATTTTAAAAAACAAATGGAAAATTGCCATGTGTACCACAGATTTGTCCTAGAGAGGATGAAACCAGACATCTCCTCAGAGGCAAAGATTCTGAGGCTTCTTCTGCCATACTTTGGGCACTTTGCAAGGAGGGACCAGTCCTTGGAGAGTGGAGGGACAGTACAAGGGAAGAAGACCATCTGTGAGATGGATTGATTTAGTGACTGAGGTAATGGGGGTGGGTATGTCAGAGACAGTTAGGTTTGCACAGGATAGAGCAGGTTTCAAGGCTATTGTACATAGGGTCACTATGAATCGCAAGCAACTCAACAACACATAACAACAGCTATTTATAACCGGAAAAGGTATAAAAGTTTTAATGCTTATTCTATGATCTGAATGTATTATGATTTTCACTAAAAACCTGTTGTTGGGCATTTAAGTTGTTTCCATTTGTTCTATGAATATAAACTGTTGCCTTGAATTAACTTTATGAGGAATCTTTGCCTACATTTGAATTTGGAAATGAGATTTGAGTAGGATTTTAAAAGGTGAACATAAGTTCCTGGATGTCACAAATAGTCTGCACTTGAGTACTGAACCTTTCCAGAGATCCTGCAGAAGAGGGGCCTGTCTGCTTCTATAACAGTTGTAGGCAACAGAACCTTATGGGGCAGTTCTGTTCTCTCAACACATTGAGTTGGTATGAGACAGAAGAGATTTCATGACAACAGGCTTTTTGGTTGGAGAAATGAGTAGGAGTTTACCACATAGATAAGGAGAAGGGGAGGGTTGGAAAGGAATAGAAACAGTAAAAGAGGCAACCTCTAGTGACAAAATCCATAAGTGAGTAGTGCATTCCACTTTTAAAATCAAGCCTACCACAGGGCCTGCAGGTAGGCATAAAGCTCTGGGCACAGCATAATGAAGTTACATGTTACAAATAGCATTTTAATTGGATTTGTTTCCCTTGTGCCTTGCTTTTACAGTTAGAACCAAGGCAATGTCTTACTACCTCAACTCAGAAAACCACCTGGACCCAGGACCCATCTACGTGCGAGAAAATGGGCAGCTGCACATGGTCAACCTGGCCCTGGATGGTGTCAAGAGTAGCCTGCAAAAGCCAAAGCCTTTCAGACTGTTTCCCAAAGGCTTTTCTGTGGAGCTTTGTATGAACAGGGAAGATGATACTGCACAGAAAGAGAAGACTGATCATTTCATCTTCACATACACTCGGGAAGGGAATCTTCGGTACTCTGCCAAATCTCTCTTCAGTCTGGTCCTGGGCTTCATCTCTGACAATGTAGATCACATTGATTCCCTTATTGGCTTCCCTGAGCAGATTGCTGAAAAGCTGTTCTCTGCTGCTGAAGCCAGACAGAAATTCACTGAGCCAGGTGCAGGGCTGAGGGCTTTACAGAAATTCACTGAGGCCTATGGAAGTCTGGTGCTGTGCTCCCTGTGTTTGCGAAACAGGTGGGTATTCTGATTAGGATGTTGAGTTTTCATTGGGTTTGATGATTTTATCAAGCGCTGGGGGCTAATTCCTTCATTAACCACTGTTTCACTTTAATACCGCATATGTTGTTTGTAGGTAGGTGCTGTAGAGTCTAGTACGACTCATAGCAACCCTATGAACAAAAGACTATAATCTTGTTTTATCCTGTGCCGTCCTCAAACTTCCTGACACACAAGAGCCCACTGCAGCAGTCACTGTGTCCATCCACCTAGTTGAGGGTCTTCCTCTCCTTTGCCAACCCGCCAACCTTCCCAGCATTAGTCCTTCTCCAAGAAATAGCACCATGCCCAAAGTATGTGAGGCAAAGCCTCATCATTTTCACCTTCAAAGAGCACTCTGGCTGCACCCTTTCCAAGACATATCTGTTCACTGTCTTGGCCATCCATGGGATGTTCAGTACTCTTCTCAAGCACCACAGGCATCAGTTCTGCTTCTGTCATCCTTACTCATTGTCCAGCTCTCAGATGCATTGCTAATAATCAGAAAGACCACAGCCTGTATCAGATGCACCTTA
>NW_006399755.1:10433140-10523296 GCF_000299155.1 Elephantulus edwardii
AGGACAGCGCAGGAGAAGAAGGCCCTTTATGAGGTGGATTGATTCAGTGACTGGGATAATCGGAATGGGAGTGTCAGAGACAGTGCGATTGGCACAGGACAGAGCAGAGTTTAGGGCTGTTGTACATAGGGTATCTATGAGTCGCAGGCGACTCGACGGCACATAACAACAACATGCGACAATACATAACAACATGCTACTACCGGAGTTAGTGTTAAAAACTTAAGGCATTTATTAACTGAAAGAAAAAAACTTTAAGAAATAATAAAAATGTACATGGCAACTAATTTGAATGTAAACATTAAGGGATATAAAGTGAAGCAAAAGCATCCCTGCTATCTCACAGCCTATTTTTTTTTCCCAAAGGAAATGATGAAAACTAATTTCAGAAATACTCTGTACATATATATACCTGTATCACTTTCTCCTTTGTTAGGCAAGTGGCAGCGTACCACTTACACTGTTATGTACCTTGCTTTCTTTGAAATAATTTAAAAATTGCTTATAAATACTTGTAAATATATTGGTTTTTCAATTATGATTATGCTGCAAACCTGAAGGCACAAGGCTTGAATCCATTAGTTGATCCACGGGAAAAAGATGGGCAGTCTCCTGTCCATGTGTTTAACTGTCTCTGCAAACCTGAGAGAGGGTCAGCTCTGGGTTCCGACTCGACAGTATAAAATAATAATTTATGAGGTGCCTTATCTCTTAAAAGGCAGCTTATTATTAAGCTGCACAATCAATATGACCAATAAAATAGGCTAAACAAAAAGCATGTAATAAAAGAAAAAGTCAGGGAGCTCTGGTGGCAAAGCTGCATTTCAGTCCCAGAGGTATGCAGTTCAGATCCACCAGATGCTCTACTGGAGAAATAGGGGCAATTTCCTCCTGGACCAGTCAGATCCAATTTGATGGTACACACAAAAAATAATCAAATTTTTAAAAAGGGAGAAAATCATACCAAAAGACAAACAGTAGCTAGTGTATATGCTTATAAACAGTAAAGAAAAAGGAACAGCGTTCTTTATTCAGTCAGCTGATACAGTGGTTTCACTAATATCAGTGTACTTTAAAAAGACAAGACAAGCACATGCGAGAAAAAGCAGAACCGTAGACACATGAACCCAACAGACTCATAATGAAAGCTACCACCAGTGGAAAATAAAATTACTTTGTCTCATTGCACAAAGAGCTCTGGTGGCCTAATAGTAAGAAGTGGCACTGCAATCCCAAAGACATGTAATTCAGATCCACAAACTGGCTTTCTGCCCTACCCACACAAGGGTCCAGTGACGTCCTGGTTCCATCATAATGTCTGGAAACTTTGATGTCCTACAGATGAAGGAAGAGAATGTCCTCGAATTCCTTGCAGCAGGAATGCATTTGGGTGGCACCAACCTTGACTTCCAAATGGAACAGTACATCTACAAAAGGAAGAGTGATGGCATCTGTATCATAAACCTGAAGAGGACCTGGGAGAATCTTCTCTTGGCTGCTTGTACCATTGTTGTCATTGCAAATCCAGCTGATGTCAGTATATCCTCCAGAAATACTGGCCAGAGAGCTGTGCTGAAGTTTGTTGCTGCTACTGGGGTCACGCCTATTGCCGGGCAATTCACTCCTGGAACCTTCGCTAACCAGACCCAGGCAGCCTTCCAGGAGCCTCCTCCTCTGGTGGTTACTGATCCCGGGACTGACCACCAGCCTCTGACAGAAGCGTCTTACGTAAACTTGCCCACCACTGCCATGTGTAACACAGATTATCTTCTGCATACGTAGACATTGCTATCCCATGCAACAACAAAGAAGCTAACTCTGTGGGTCTGATGTGGTGGATGCTGGCCTGGGAAGTTCTGTGCATGTGTAGCACAATCTCCTGGGAGCACCTGTGGGAGGTCATCCCCTATCTATACTTCTACAGAGATCTGGAAGAGATTGAAAAGGAAGAGCAGACTGCTGCTGAAAAGGCTGTAACCAAGGAAGAGCTTCAGGGAGAATGGACAGCCCCTACTTCTGAATTTACTGCTGCTCAGCCTGAAGTTGCATACTGGCCTGAAGGCATACAAGTAACCTCTGTGCCTGTTCAGTAGTTCCCTACTGTAGACTGGAGTGCTCAGCCTGAAATTGAAGACTGGTCTGCAGTCCCCACTGCTCAGGCCATTGAGTGGGTCAGAACAACCACCGAGTGATCTTAAACTGTCTTTTATAGAGTAGAAATAAGGTTGATGGAAAATAAACAGTATGTTTCATAGCAAAAACCAAAAAGCTGCTCCATGAGAGGAGAGTCTCATTTGATTTACTGTCTTTGAAAACCACTAGAGTTCATTACGACTTGACGACAAACAAGTCCACAAAAGCCAAAATATGACTTTAGTTTATGCTGAGTTTAAAAACCACTGTAAATAGATTTGTTATTCTGAACACTCATGACCAAAGACCAGCTGAATTGTAGGGTGACACAGGATTGGAGGAAGACTCGTCAACAACTTGCATTATGCAGATGACTTACCTTGCTTGCTGAAACGGAGGAGAACCTGAGGCATTTGACTGCAAAAAAAAAAAGTCAAGGACTGCAGCCTTCAATATGGATTGAAGCCCAACATCAAGAAAACAAAGATTCTCATCACTGGGCCACTTGGCAGCATCATGGTAGATGATGAAGAGATTGAGATTGAAAATAGCTTCAGTTTACTTGGCTCCACAATCAGCACTCTTGGTACCAGCAGTTAGGAAATCAAAAGACATTGCACTGGGAAAATGTGCTGTCAGGGACCTCTCCTGAATACTGAAGAGCAAGTATGTCAGTCTGGAGACTGATGTGTGCCTGATTCAGGCTGTGGTCTTCACAATTACTTGCACAGCATCAGAAAGCTGGACAATGACTAGAGATGATAGAAGAAGAAGTGATGCCTTTGAATTGTGGTGCTAGAGAAAGTATTGAACATAACATGGACTGCTAGAACAAACATATTTCCTAGAGAAGGTGAAACCAGGCTGCTCTTTGGTTAGTACTGAACAGAAAGTAGCATATGATCAAGAACCAGTGTTGCTGAAGGGAGACATCAGGGATGCATTGAAGGCATTGGCAGAAAAGAAGGCAGTATAAAGTGATGGAATACCAATTTATGTGTTTCTACAAACAGATGGAGGCCTGGACATACTCACTAGTCTATATGAAGAAATTTTTAAGACAGCTATTTGGCCAGTTGACTGGAAGAGATATTTGTTCCCATTCCAAAAAGTAATAAAACAGAATGAGGAAGTTTTTTATTTTGGCGGTGGGGGGGGGGGGGTTTAGTACAAACTTTTTATTTTGTACTAGTTTACTTATAAAATTCATATACATTGTTTTCCATACTGAATCTTTTCCATTCAAAATGAGGAAGTTCTCAAACAATAGCATTAATAGCACATGGAAGTAAAATCTAATCATTTCCTCAATGTGTTGAATGACTTTTTATAGGCAAAATTTGGATTACTTCTGATGGTTTCTATTCCAATACAAAGTAATCAAAGTATGGACATTATCGAGCAATATCATCAATATCACATAGAAGCAAAATACTGCTGAAGATCATTCAAAAACAGAGCAGAACTGCCAGAAGTTCAGGCTGGATTTAGAAAAGTAGTGGGACCAGGGATATCATTGCTGGTGTCAAATGGACCCTGGCCAAAAGCAAAGAATACCAGAAGAATGACTGTGCTTTATTGACTATGCAGAGGCATTTGTGAATCATATAAAATTTTGCCTAACATTGAAAAGAATGGGAATCCCAGAACATTTAATTGTTTTCATGTGAAATCTAATACCTGAACAAAGAGGCTGTTGAGCAAATAAAGCAAGAAAACACCAAATGGTTTAAAATTTTAAAAGTTGTGCATCACTTTTGTATCTTTTTCTCCATACCTATTCAGTTTGTATACTGAGCAAATTGTTCAAGAAGCTGGACTGTGAAGATGAATTTGGCATCAAGACTTGTAACCTTCATTATGCAGATGACACAACCTTGCTTGCTGAAAATAAGGAGGACATGTAGCACTCTGCAGAAGATCAGAGTCTATAAGTCTTCAATATAGATGGCATCTCAACATTAAGAACAAACAAATATGCCAAAAGGACAAACAAATGTGTCTTAGCGTACAGGTGGAGTGCTGTTTGGAGGCAAGGATGATGAGGCTTCGCCTCACATACTTTGGACATGTTGCTAGAAGATACTCTTCCTTGGAGAGGGATATGATGGTTGGAAGTGTGGAGGATTGATGAAGGAGAGGAAGACCCTCAATCAGGTAGATTTATACAGTGACTGCCACAATGGGCTCTGGTGTGTCAGGAGCTGTGAAGATGGTACAGGATAGGATGGGTTTCATATCCGGTGTTCACTGGGTTGCTATGAGTAGTACTCAACTTGACAGCACCTAACAACATCAAGAAAACAAATTATCATCACTGAACCAAACAACATAATAGGAGAAAGATTGAAGTTGTCAGCAACTTCATCTTACTTGAATCCACAACTGCCATCCTTGGTACCAGCAGTCCCATGATCAGGAGACATGCTGCACTAAGAATGTCTGCAGTCAAGGACCTCTCTAAATTACTGAGGAGCAATGATGTCAGTTTAAGGACTAAGGTGCACCTGATTCAGGCCATAGTCTTTTCTCTCCTTGGATGTGCACCTGACAGTGAGAGCTTGATGGTGAATAAGGATGACAGAATTGATACTTTTGAGCTGTGGTATTGGAGAAGAGTACTGAATATCCCCTGGATTGGCAAAAAGAACAGCTATGTCTCAGAGAAGGTGCAGCCACAGTGCTCCTTAAAAGCAAAGGTGATAAAGCTTCATCTCACAGACATTGGGCATGTTGCTAGAAGACTTTATTCCTTGGAAAAGTGGTCAGCAGAAAAGAGACTTTCAACCAGATGGATTGACAGTGACTGTAACATTGGGCTCGAGTATGTTAGAGATTGTGAGGGTGACACAGAATAGGACAGTGGCCAGATCAGTTGTTCCTAGGGCTGTGGGTTGTACTTGATGGCACCCAGCAGATTAAATATTACCTGGAGTCTTGAAAATGGTGTGTAAACTCTGCTTGTGATAAATGAAAAATGTTCCAGTGACATTGGTCATATTGTGATGAAAATAGCATTTTCATTCATGTTTGATGAGCACATGAATTAGTGTAACATTTCTAGAAAGTTGAAGTATGTATCAAGAACCTTAAGAACATTAATTAACTCATGAATTCTGCTTTTAGGAATTCTGTTGTAATAATTAGGGACATCTGGTGACTGGGTGGGTAGAGAATTGAACTTTTAACCCCAAAGTGGACAGTTCCAGTCCACTAGCTGCTCCAAGGAGAAAGATAAACTCTCTTCTCCTGTGGAATTTATAGCCTCTGGAAACTCACTGGAGGGTCAGCTGTTAGTCAGATCTATCTTGACAGCAGTGCGTTTTTGCATCAATGCTATAATCAGGGATGTGAACAAAAATTTTAAATAAAGATTTTAAAAAAAAAGATAGTTAATTCTGGTACGTTGTAAGAAAGGGAAATTAGAGTGAGAGAATCACACCACAAGCAAACCCGCTAAACCCGAAAACTCAGTAAAAATGTTCTTTGTAGTACCTTTTTGTAATAGGAAACTCTGAAATATCTAGATGTTCAACAGAGCATTGGTTAAGCAAACTATGATACATCTGTATAATGAAGTGTAACTGTGAAGATAACATTAAATGATTATTTTAAAGAATGTGATAAAATGGTCTGGATATGAAAAAAAGATTCACATTTTATGGCATTTTTAAGAAAATAGCCGTATATATCTCAAGGCAATATACTTAGTCATTATCTGGATTATAAGATTTAAGTTCATACTTTTTATAATCTGCCATGTTTTAATTTTTCTCTGGTGAATAGTCATTTTATAATCAGAGAAAGGTAAGAATAATTTAAAACATAATCTTTTGTTGTTAATTTGCATTGCAACAGTTCCTTATTTTGCCATTCTATTCAGATGTAAGAGTGAAGACTGTATTATAAAGTTGTGGTCAGAAACCTCCCTCCTTTGTTTGAATCCCCAAAGGAGAAACAGGAAGAAGCCAGGAGATTTGGTGTTGCCTTTGCAGTGCAGGCAAAGCTGTGACAGCACAAAATTTCACTAGTATAGATGAGTTCAAATCAAAGGAAAATGTAGCTAAATCTCAGAGCTTGAGAAAATAATTCGGTAGGTACAGGCACTAGTTAATTCTCAGGGTTGGATCCCAATGAGGCCAGTTTCTTTGCAGTGGGGTTCTAGCCTACTAATCTCTCTCATCCATTGTGTTGTAACCCCAGTCATCTGTAATCCCAGTGATGGTCTCAGGGAGCTCTCTTGGTATGCCTTGCATGTAGAGCAAAAAGTCAGCAGATTGAATTCACCAACTGCTCTGAGGGTAAAAGGTGTGCAGTCTTCTGTAAAGATTTTGGCCTCAGATACTAAGGTCACTGTGAATTGGAACTGGCATTGCACTGGGTGGTCTCAGGCAGTGTGTTTACAACTAAACTATTAATGATAGCTACCGTGTCACTAGCACCTTTTCAATATTGTTTCTCATTTTCTTAATTATACTGAGAAAAAGTAGTCATCAACTGTTTTTGAGGCTGAGAGAGGTTAAATAACTTTCTTAGAATTATGCAAATAATGAGGCTTATTAGAATCCAAACTCACTAACTCACTAACACTAAAATATTGTCTGGACTCTTGCTTTCCAAGTATTTTTTTTCTGAACGTTTTAGGGGAGAAACCGAAATAATAATTGTTAACCAGGCTAAAATTTTGGTTATGTCTTATATTAGCATCTAGTAATGCTTGTGGCCTTGCATGTTGATTTCTCAGCCTTGATTTTTGTAATGGTCCTTAATCACATTACATGCTGTTATGTCCTTCACAGATAACCCTTGTTTTAAAACTACTAAAGAATATTTTGGTTGCTTGATCAAAGGTTGTGTATTTTTCTTGCTCTGATTGCAAATAATCCCCTTAAATCCCCATTAACCCACTTCAGCTTTGTGATTGGAAGATGGGCTTTATTTGCAGTGCAATTAAAATACATCTGAGTAAGTAAGGCTCATTTGTGTTCTTAGCTGAGCTTGGCAGACAGCTCAGGTTAAATGGGCTTTCAGTGCCTCGAACCATCTGTATCTTAGCAGTAAGGCCAGCAATAAGTTTGAGAACATCTTATTTGGTTGTAAGTAGAATGAAAAGAGATCAAAATATCCTTTTATCCTCTAATTAATTACCCCATCCTAGTTTTGGGGCAATTACTATCCTACTGACAAAAGAAAGTTGTACACTTTTTCATTCTCTCTCTTCCTAGCATGTCGTGTTGATGTGGCAACTTCTATATATCCAAGAAGTGGACTGGAAAGGTGAATTCTTGGCACAAAATAATTTCCGTATTATCCTAGATTCCCTGCCTGTTGTTTTCTGTCACTCTGACACCTCCCCCCACTTTTTGTAACACGGATTTCATCTGAAGTAGTAGAAAAAAATAAACAGGGGCCTGGGCTGTGGAATGCCTTTTTTATCTCCTTTGCCTCTCTAGAGGCCTCCCTGATGCTTCCTGATAACAGTTTGGCAAGCTGCTCCATTGCAATTAAGTTTTTCAGACTCACAGGTTTGTCTTAATAACCATCTCGGTTAGAGGGAGTCCTTGTAGCCGTCATGCTGCACATACTTTTGGAGTGAAGTTAGCAAGAAAGATAACAAGCACAGTGAGAGGGCAAGCACTCAAATTTGTGTTGCACCCAGATACAACTCATGGCCAGATAAATAATCAGTGAAATGTGCTTATTACATAGCACTTTGTCTTGATGGGATGTTGACTGCTGGCACCAAGCCACCAATGGAAATGTTGTAAAAGAAGGAAAAGAAAACTTGTTGATTGCTCTTCACAGGTACTTGGTGATTTCAGAAAAGCTTGAGGAGATCAAGTCTTTCCGGGAGCTGACTTGCCTGGACCTTTCCTGTTGCAAGCTTGGAGATGAACATGAACTTCTAGAACATCTCACCAATGAGGCCCTCTCTAGGTATTGATCTGTTACCATTTGTAAAGGAATTGTTTTATTAATTCTTCAAGGGATGTGATTTACTTTCCAGTCCTGTGTTTGCTGTTTTTTTTCTAAGACATTTTTAGGCCCCATTTATTTTGTGCATGCATATAGTCTGAACTCTTAGGTCATTTGGTTTTGTTTGCTAAATAAACTTTATTTCAGTATGTTGTACTTGAAGCTACCTGTTGGAAAATTATTTTGCTGCTGTTTTTCCAGTCTTACTTTATTCTAGCAATGGATGAGAATTAGTTTTCCATGGTCATTATTATTTTTTTATCAATTAAAGTATAAAGAAATGTAGTTATTAAAGACCACAAAATAAATTCCTTTTGAGAAACATGATTTCAAGAAGTGGCTGAATTGATACCATTTACACAGTCCTGCTGATTTCAGGTTCCTCAGTCCAGCCAGCAGAGGAGGGCAAATGGATTCCTTTGTGGTTTCATAACACCCAGAAGGATAACAGCATTGCAGACCTGGGTCTAGCCTGGTGCTAACAGCGGTACCTACACACTGCCCCATACAAAGGTATTTTTGTGTGAGGTTAGCAGCAAGGCTCAGATTTCTTATTTGAGAAACAGCACACATTAAGTACATCACTTTCAAGTTAGCTGGATGGATTGGGTTATAGCCCAATCTGAAAATCTAGATTTGGAGAGCTGACTAAAATTAAAGAAGGATTTGCTGTGCAGAAGGAACTTTATAGAACTTCTTTAGCCTACTTCCCTAGCATTTAGAATGATATTTTGATGTTTTTTTCCCACATAGTTTGTTAGGCCTGCAGCTTTTATAAGGAGCCTTGGTGGCGCAGTGCTGACATGTTTGGCTGCTAACTGAAAGATCTGTTTAAACCCATCAGCTACTCTGTGGGAGAAAGATGTGGCAATCTTTGCATAAAGATTACAGTCCTGTGTTCCTTTGTTCTCTTCAAGAGCACATAGACCAAATTTGGAATAATACAGAGATTAGCATGGCCCCTGCGCAAGGATGACACGCAGATTTTTGAAGCATATGATATTTTGCACGAGTTACAAATGTAATATGTTGTTTCTAACATTGAAACACTTCTCAGAGCAGAAATATAATGTCTGCAGCCCCTTATGTTAAAACAGATGTGTGCAAAAAATCTTATATACCTTGGAAAAGAGAGAAGAATTTCTTTAAAAGATTACAGTCCTGGAAATCTGTGGGAAAGTTTTTTGTTCTGTAAATTTGCTGTACATTGGAGTCCACTCAGTAGTATCGGATTTGATTCACTGTGTTTGGTTACAACTTTTATTTTAAACAAGTCATTGCTATTCTTCAATTGGAAGGCGTAAATCCCTTATTTGACCATACACCTTTAGTGCCCTCTGTCATCTGAGTTTAGTACTGCATGACAATTTTAGTTCCTGTTGACTACCAGTAACTGAAATAGCACCAAAAGATCTTGAACTCTGTTAAATACATTGGGTGTTAAATTACAGGGAGTAGATGATATTTTGCATTTTAAATGAAGTTTTTGAAAGTGTATTCTCATACCTAGACTTTATCTCCTTGAGTATAATTTATTTATGGTCTTTATTTCCCTAGTGTAACTCAACTCCACTTGAAGGATAATTGTTTATCAGATGCTGGGGTTCGGAAAATGACAGCACCTGTTCGAGTGATGAAAAGAGGCCTTGAGAATCTGACGTTATTAGACTTATCGTGTAAGTTTTATTAGACATTATAGATTATGAATAGTAGAATGGCTTTAGAGGTTACCCTTCCCTCTGTGTAGACATGGTAAAGCTGACAGGAAATGACTTCCCTAGGTGCTTAAGCAGGACTTCAGCCAGAGGCTCTTGACTCCTGACCAGCATGTCTTTCCTGTGCCACCTCTTTAAGTTAGGGAAAGAGTCCTTACAGATCCATCCATGGGACGCAGCTCCTGTAGCATGTGCAGTCTTGACAGCCTTTAATCATATTTATTGTGTATATAAAGAACATAAGGTTTTTTGGTTTGGTTTTTGTTTGGTTTTTTTTGTGTTTTTTTTTTTTTGCATCTGTAGTGCATGGTTTCCTGTCAACTGTATACCAACTGTATATTTGTCCGTATTTGCCTGATAAAAATCTAGATACATGCATACTGGTGGTCACTTCCTCAGGATTAATCAGATATTGACTCCAGTGGTAAAACTTGATAGAGACCATTTAAAATATAATGATAGTATGGTGTTGAAAGAATAGAAGGGGCAGGGCTTTGCAGTTAGATGCTTTGCTGCTTTTACTTGTATCTCTTTGGCCTTGCACAGGTTATTTAACCTCTCGGAGTTTGATTTTTTACCTCAGTAACATGATGAATGAGTGCCCTCCCTATCTCATAGGGAGATATATTCATTCAACAAATACTTTTTGAGTATCTCTAGCATTCCTAGCTCTGTATTCATAACCTCAAGGATTCAGTGCTCAGTACAGTGCTCTCTGATAAAAGAAAAGATTCTGGAAGAAAACAGCGTTGAGTTAGTAAGAGTAATAGTAGTAATAATCTTTATGTATAGGGACCCTTAGAAATCTTTTCAAAGAAAATACTAGTGTTTTAGTTTTTGACGAAAAAGTTTTGAGGCAAAATGACCATGAATAAAATATAATGACTATTTTAAGACATGTTACATTTTGCTGCTTTTATAAGGTTCCAAATTAGGCCCTTTAAGGATAACTATCTAGTTTAATTTTCCAAATCCCAAATCCTAATAAGAATTATCTAGTGTGGCTCTCTCTACAGATAATGTAATATGTTCCATTGTCTTATTGCCTACACTCACGAGTTTGTAGTTGGCATTTTATCAAGAGTTCTGCTATAACAGAACACTACCTGTTGTTGACATCTAGGCAACCCTGAGATCACAGACGCAGGAATTGGATACCTCTTCTCTTTTAGAAAACTAAACTGCTTAGATATCTCTGGGACAGGGCTCAAGGTAAGACTTTATTCCCTATTTTAGATGACAGATCATTATCGTGCTCTTAATTTACTACCAAAAGCAAGTAAGAATTGACCAGATATGTGCTATGCCTTTCTCTTCTCTCTCTCCCTCACAAGGACATCAAAGCCATCAAACACAAACTTCAGACCCACATAGGCCTCGTTCACTCCAAAGTGCCTTTGAAGGAATTTGACCATAGCAACTGTAAGACGGAGGGCTGGGCTGACCAGGTACTGCACATTTCTCCCTTCTACGGTTACTTTGGCTTTTTCATATTCCAACACTTGGAACAAACATTAATCTTGTTATCTGTTGGCTGAGTTTTCATCTTTATGTCAAATTAGAGACACTGATGGGCTGTAACTTGACCCAGCTATTCAAGGAGTTGGTGTTGCATGCTAATCCTTAAATTGCATTTCCCCCTTTATTGGACCTAAAAAAGAATGTCCTCTTACATTACAATACAGTAAATGTTCAGAAATGTTCAGAAAGCATTATGACTCACCTTCAGAAGGACATATTCTCTTGGCGATGCATATAAAGTGGATAGAGAATAAACTCAAGCACCATGCTTGAAAGAGTTCTGAACTTACTCTTTTTTTTTCTGTGCAGATTTGTTACCTTTTAGAACCTCAGTGAATAAATGGAAATGGCTTTGTTATCTCATTCAGTCTTTCTGGTTACAACTTCTTGATTGACTTTTACCTTGACTCCTTATTGTCTGGACACTTTCTTAAGTCAGTTGCAGATAAATACAGACTTTAAGTTGGAGTCAGAAAGTAACTTAAGTAATACAGTACTGGTTGGTGCCTGCTTGCATGTGGATAGTGTCATTCTCCTCTACACCATGGGTTTTTTTTAAATAAAATTTATTTTAATTGTGATTTTAATGAATGTTTACAAAGTTAGATTTTCATTTATCCATTGTTGGATATTTTACTTGTTGCACATTTTACCCCTTCTCTCTCACTTCTTCCCCCTCTCTCAGTTCACTTCCTCTCCCAGTCCTCTTTGCAATGTTATACCTCTTATGGGCTGTTGTCGTTCATATAATGCCTAATCATATATTCTTTTTAGACAGTTCTTTCTTTCATCTGTTCCAATGCAATGGTCCTTATCTATCTACTCTTACCCTCTTCTCTTCCCAACTCCCCATGTCAAACCTGCTTTGTAACCATGGTACTATGCAGTATTTGTCCTTTTGTGACTGAGCTATTTCACTCAGCATGATGTGCTCCAAGGTCCCGCATGTTGTATACCCATACAACTTTAACTGAAGTTTCTCTGAAGGCTAGTGGACCCATCAAACCATACTTCCTAGTCCTTCCCTAGACTCCAGCCCATAGTACATATTGACAAACCCATCTAGCTGCCTAATTATAGCAGTACTTGTCTCTAGATAAGGAAGAAGGAGTGCTAGTAAGTAATTTCAGTAGTACTCTGAGGTTGATCTGGAGCTTACTAGTGGAGTAATTATCACAGAGCATCGCCAGACAAAGTTTTTTGCATTTGATGAGTCCTGGATGTACTCACTGGACTTAGAAAAGGGAGGGGCTGGCTAAACAAACAATAATGTTTGATGCCTGATGATGTGATGGGACTAGCATAGGTTATAGGGTAAAAGAGACCTGATTTGGGATCTTGGCTTAACAGCCTCCTTGTTGCATGCTTTAGAGTTGGAACTGACTCATAGCTGATTTCAGAGGCAGTAAATTGCATGGGAAGAGGTTTCCACAGAGCACCTGGTGGAATTAACTGCATACCTTTGGGATTGTAGAGCAGCTTCTTACCACTAGGCCACTGGTACTCCCTAACTGCCTCTTAGTATGACTTGAAGCAATTTTGAATTTCTGTGAAATACAAGAAACAGTACCTGTTTTGCAGTACTTGGTAAGAATTAAGTAGAAAAACAATGGCTGCCTAACTTAAAAAAACCTAACTGATCCTGCTGAAGCACCATGTCATCCACCCTTAGTTAGGCCCCTACTGCTTGGCAGAATACTTTATCCATCTCTTAATTAATTCCTTATTTTAATAGTTTCTGGCTGCCATTGTTCTGCTCTCATTCTCAGTTGGTGACCCAGAAAAAGGAGGCCATATAACCATAGTCCATTTACTTCCCTGTCTCGCTCTCAAAATTTCTCCCTTTCTTTAATTTAACCATAATTTACTTCTCTCTGTCAGCAGTGAATAAGGTAGGCCACTTCTGTTCCAGTGATAAGCCCTTTACCTTCTGTCCCCCTACTTCTGTCCCTTTAACCTCAAGCCTCTGTGATAATTAATCTACTAGTAAATTATTTCTTCCCACTGGCTAATCCTGGCGGTGGAAAGGAGTCGACTGTTTTCTTTCTGTGTATAAACACACTCAGGTTACCCTTATTTCAACAAGACTCTTGTCTTCCTGCTTGACACTGAATTGTTTCCTATTCTTATCTCTCCTACTTCTCACTGCCCACTTAGTTCTTAATCCCTTGTAATCTAGTTCAGTCTTCCACTGGTCTACTGAAATTGTTCTCTTGAAAGCAACAGACAATCACCTAAAAGTCAAATCCATTGGCCTTTTCTCATTCTTCACTCTCCCTGGCATTTCTTTTATAGTAATATTTATTATAAACTCTCATGCCTTGACATCTTATCTCTTTTGATTGCTTTTCTGGTTTTCCTCTAACTTTCTGACCCTTTTATAGCTCTTGTGATTCCTCAACTCCACCTCTCCTCTTTTCCATCTCTGCTAACTTCATGGGAAGTGTAACTGTTCTCAGAGCCCTAACTGGCCCTGCAAGGATGACTCTTACTTCTGTACTACACAGCCATTCCTTAGTCTTTACCTGGATCTCTTGCTTGCTCACATTCAGTTTAATTCTCTTCTTCATGATCTCCACAACCCCAATGGCTTTTCTTATTGATGTTCTTATTTCTTTTAGCGGGGGAAAAGGTTTTCCCTGTTATCTGTCCAGCTGACAAGTTACAACTTGGCATTCTTAAGCCTGTCTTTTATTTCCCGTGACCAGGGAAGAATCATAGAAGTAGTAGCCATGAATATTTATTGAGAGCTTTCTACATGTCAGAGACACCATGACAAGCTCTTCATCCCCATGATCTCATTGACGCCTCCCAGCAGGACTCTGAGATACATACTATTACTGATCCCTATTTTATTGGTGAAGAAAATGAACGTAGAAACGAAATCATTTGCCAAGAATTCCCTGATTAGAAAGTGGCGAAACTAACAAACTGTATTCTTAAACTGTTTGTACTGTCTCTGTGTTATCCTTGCTTTTGTTATACAAATGTTTTTCTTGCTTTTCTTTATGATCATTTCATTGCATGCTAAAATTCTTTTCCAGTATATGTAAAATAATAATTTTATTTATAATCTTGTACCATATAAAACTGATCACATATACCTCTGTTCTAAATTCCATAAAGCCCATTACATTAAAAAAATTAAAAGTACATATTATGGTTTGTAATAACAAATGGATACTGGTTTATAACACTCAATCATAACATTATTTTTACTATATTGGTATGTCAGAGATGTTAGTGTATCTCAAAGAGTTTAGGGGTTTTATGCATAGAAAGATACACAATATATTTGATAATCAGACAAACATTTGACTACCTGACATTAGGGAACGGTGATGGCCTTATAGGTAAGAGTTTTGCTGCCAACCCAAAGGCATGTGGTTCAAATACACCAACTGCTCCAAGGGACGAAACATGGACAGTCTCCTGTCATACAACTTACTGCCTCTGAAAACCTTCTGGAGGATCAGCTGTTATTAGTCTGTTCTGGTTTAATGGTACATAACTACAACTACCTGACATTAGATACAAACCATACCTAACTGTCCAGCTACAAGTACAAATTCACCTTAATCACAGCTTTGGGGGCTGCCTATATGTAGTCAGGTGTTAACACAATATCTAAATCATATAATATCCTATTTCATAGAACATCTCTTGGTATTAAGTTACAGATAGTTTATTGTCAGCCAAATTTCCAGGAAAAATTTGTAGTAACTTGTGCTAAAACTACATTTGTAGAAAAGATGGACATTTTGCATACAAACGTATTTTAAGGCATGGCAATGAGTCTAGAATGTATAAGTATTAGGATTAAAATTTTTGCGATCATATTTCATTTAAAGAGTGTGCAGTTTGTTTCTTGCTTGGAATAAATTTCCAATTTTTTTTCTGCTTTATAGGTTTCCCTGAGTCATACAATTATATGTATCTCCAGCATGTTGATGTTCTGAGTCACTTCTGCATTAGAACAGAAATTGCAGACTTGACTGAGTTAGTGTTATCATTTGTCATCTGGAGTAAAATCTACTGGAGGGGGTTGTTTATGAGGAAGCAGCCAGGGAGAACAAGGAAGGTTTGATAGTAAAAGCTTGAGATTCTGTGTACATTCAAATCTTCAAATATGTTTTAGCTTGTTCTGCAGTGGGAACGTGTCACTTCAGGAGCCGTGAAGCCACGTGAAACCTCAGAGCCTCGGACGGCAGCCCAGCACTTCTGTGAGAAATTCCCTTTCCTTGGTGTTCTTTCCATTAGGTTATCCGCAGCCTTAAAGCAGTTAGCCTCTCCTCACTCAAAATAGAATGAATTATTATATTGATGTATTTGTCATCATCCACCAAGACTTTATTTTCTTAGTACCTTAGTAAGCAAATTCACTAAAAAGAAAATAACGTTTAAAAATTGTATATATTTGAATGTTCTGTTTTATTTTTAAAAGGATTTCTGGTGGTAAAAGAAAAAAGTGGTTAAGAATGCATAAGAGTTAAAAAAAAATGCAGTGATAGAATTGAAATGAAGAAGAAACCAGGTAGCAAAATAAGTAGAATCCAGGGCA
The DNA here is from genome assembly GCF_000299155.1 of Elephantulus edwardii. Taxonomy (NCBI): domain Eukaryota; kingdom Metazoa; phylum Chordata; class Mammalia; order Macroscelidea; family Macroscelididae; genus Elephantulus; species Elephantulus edwardii. The sequence continues at coordinate 10,449,047 of NW_006399755.1, forward strand.
AACCAGGAGAAATAGAATTAGGTTGTATTGTTTGCTAAAATTACATTGATTTGACTTTCAGCTTCTTAGAAGACAGTCAAGTCCAGATTCTGATTAATGACAGCTAACAGTTACTGAACTTTTATTGTATACCAGTGCCACTATGACTACCTTTTCATGCATTATCTCATCTCTATAACATCCTTATAAATAGGTTTATATCCCCATAAAGATGCGAAAGCAAAGTCACAAGGTCAATTATCCTCTTAAGTTGCAAATCTGGGATTTCATTCTTTTCAAACTTCAGTGTGAATACTAAATGCCTTAACATGTGCTTCAGCCTGTACCACAGCTACTTTATAAGGCACTCGGAGTGAAATAAAATTAATCCAGACATTACCCTGTTTGGGTATTTGTCACTTCCCTGGATCATCTTTACACATGTAACTACCTTTTGCCAGTGTAGTAAACTCATCGTCCTTCTCTGTCACTCTTTCAGATGGGAAGCGATCCCGGACAGACATGGCAGTGAAGTGCGCTCTGGCAGATGCCCACATGAACTCTTCGGAAAAACTCCAGTTCTATAAAGAAAAAGCCCCAGACTGCCATGGGCCATTGTTGAAACGGGAGCCTGCCTTGTGTCCGGAGTCAAAAAAGAACAAGAAAAGAGCTTTTGAGGATCCAGAAAAGGAACAGAATAACTCTTCACAGTCTTCAAAGCAGAAATACGTATGTCTTTCTGTGGAAGACTGGGACTTAATAAATTCTTATTGATAGACAATAAGTTGACCTTTCCCCACTCTCACCCCCATTCTCACCCCCCCTCCACTCTAATGGAAGAGGAAAGGGGACTGATGATGTTTACTTTTTGGTTGAGTTTACCTATGACATTAGCATAGCAAGCAGATATTTCTACTTTTGTGGTGGGGGTGGGGACTGCTATGGAAGTATGTAATAATTTCTAATGTATATTTTCAATACATAGTAATTTTTTCAAATAAACATTTTTTGCTGTCCTTAAATTCTGCTTGTGGTTTATAGACCAGAACCCTGAGAAGTAACACTTTGATTTGGAATGTAAGGCCATGTGAACTAACAAGCCTGGGATGATTTGTTACAAGCATTGTCCTAGGCTTATGAGTATTCAGATTACAAAGAACCATACTTAACAACTATCTCTGTTTGGTACATCTTATTTATTATTAGAAAGAAGTTGATGCACATAATGTGCTGATGCTGTCATTCTGAGATGTACAGTTCTTAATGTACTGTTTAAAACGCTTCCAGTTTTATAATTCACTGTTCAGGATACTGATGATAATAATAGTTGATGTTAATGAAAACAAAACAAAAGTATTGAACTGAATATCAAAACTGACTTAGAGGAAAGACATTGGACCAGAACCACATCAGTTGAGGATTACCTCTACTACAATTTATAGTCTCTTGTTAGGTGGTGTTGAGTTGATGGCAACTCATAGTGACCCCACGAACAACAGATCTGAACTTTGCCCTGTCCACACTGTCTTTTTGATCTCTGCTAATGCTAGAGCCCGTTGTTACACTCCTCTGTCAATCCATCTCCAGGACCGTCCTCTCTTGCTGACCCTCTGCTTTTCCCAGCATGCTATCTTTTTTCCAAGAACTGGGCCCCTGATAACATGACCAAAGTATGTGAGAGAAAGTTTCACCATCCTTGCCTCTAAGGAACATACTGGTTGCACTTTCTCCAAGACAGATTTGTGTGTTCTTTTGGCATTCCAGGGGATATTCAATATTTTTTTATAATAAACACGATTCAAGGGCATTGATTCTTCTGACTTACTCATTGTCCAACTTTCAGTACATAGGAAGCACTGAAAATACCCTGGTTTGGGTAATGCACACTTTAGTCTTTAAACTGATAACCTTACTCTTTACCACTTGAGGGGTCCTAGATAGCAGGATTTCCCTGTGCAACCACTTATTTTCTTTTTTTATGTTATTTATTTTAATTGGTTTGTTCACAAAGCTTATATACATTGTATTTCACACTATTTTGTATTCATACTGTATTTCACACTATTCCTCATTCACAGTGTGTTTCATACAATCATTCTCATAAATTATATTTTACAAAATCAATTTCCATTGGTCCTTGACCATCATTATCCTGTCTTTTCTCCTGGATCCTTCTCATTTGCCTCCCCACCTTCCTCCACCCACCAAACCAACAACCCTGTGGTTTAACCCTTACCCATCCTCACCCCTCCACTCTCACCCCTGCTCCCCTTGTGTTCCTGTACATGTTTCACTGGTTAACCTATTTTTACAATAATGATCTTATGCATTATTTGTCCTTATGAGACCACATTAGTTCACTCAGTATAACAACCGAAATGTCCAACCACAACCTGATGGATTGAGAAATTGTGGTACATTTACACAGTGGAATACTACGCAGCACTCTGGAGCAACAATTTTGAAAAATACTACATAACTTGGGAGAGGCTGAAGAGCATTATGCTGAGTGAACTAACGCAACACACCTTTGGATTTCTTGACTGTTGGTGCCATGGTTGTTAATTGTGGATCTAAAAAGGATTAAATCATTGAAAACTTCAATCTTCTCTCCATCTATCATGATGTTACCTGTTGGTCCGATGAGTGGATTTTTCATTTTCTTGATGTTGAGGTTTATTTAATCTATTAAAAGTTGTAAGCTTGAACTCCAGTATGTACCTCAAGTCTTTTTCAATTTCTGCAAGCAAGATTGTGTCCTTGCCTAATACAGGTTGTTGGCGAGTCTTCCTCCAATTCTGATGCCACATTCTTCATAAAGTTCAGCTTTTTAAAAATTATTTGCTCCGCATATGTATTGGATAGATATGTAGAAAAGATACAACCATAACTCACTTTTCTGATTTTAAACCATACAGTGTTTCCCTTGTTCTGTGTGGACAACTGCTTCTTGCTCTATAATTTTCAAATGAGCAGTTTTATTTTCTAGTGACCTACAGAGAAATTGGTGCATTTGAGTAGTGGTATTGGAGAAGAGCGCTGAATATCCCATGGAGTGCTGATAAATAGGTTTTGGACAAAGTGCATCCAGAATGCCTTTGGAGGCAAGGGTGATGAAGCATTGTCTTGTGTACTTTGGACATGTTAGGAGAGGCTATTCCTTGAAAAAGGACATCATGGCTTAGAAAAAAATGGAGGGTCAGAGAAGGAGAGGAAGACCTTCAGTGAGACCTTCAGATGGACTGACAGTGTCTGCGACAGGGCGCTCACGTGTCAGAAATGATGAGGATGGCCACGGCTCAGGCTGCTCTTGATAGCATTTCTATGATTTGTTCTTTCTTCGACAGCACCTAACAGCGCACCATTCCAAACTTAGAGGCCTTTTCAGATTTCATTGTGGAAGCTATGCAAGGCCTGGTTATTGCCACAGTCATGCAATTCAAATCAGATCTTAGCTGAGGCTATCAGCGGGCTGAAATAAATGTATTTTCTGCTACTGCTGTTGATGACTACAGGTGGTGGTAGTCTGTACCATAGAGTTGGAACCGACCCATAGCTGACCCTTTGGCACATTTTCAGAGGCAACTAATCGCATGGGAGGGGATTGCCCATCCTTAGCCCGTGGAGCAGCTGGTGGCCTAGAACTGCATGCATTTAGGATTGCAGCACAGCTTCTTGCCACTAGGCCACCAGAGGTATGTGTATAATTAACAGTTAATGGGGATTAGCAAAGCATTGGTTTCTATCTTTAAGCTGTGCAAATGTGTGCCTCTTGCCCCCATTTTCATTCTTTTCTCTGTAACCTTATCCCCATGGACCTTGTCCACTTGTTAATTTTCTCCTTCCCACAATTGTTAGTTTCCTAAATATTTGCAGGACTAAGAAGTGAAAGTACTTGATAGCACCACCACCAACAACGACCCTGGAAGATAGAGATTAGTTTTCAATTTAAAGTCAGTTAGCATCAGAAGACTCATACAAAGTCACAGACAGACAGAACTAATATTTATACTTCTCAGTCTTCCACTCCAAAGCCATGCACTGTTACACTGCTTACTTAACGATTTGTTGTTGCTGTTAACTGCCGTGGAGTCGTCCTGACGCATGGTGACCTGTGTGCATGCGCACAAGAAGCCTGGTCCTGTGCATCCCGTGATCAGTTAAGAGTTGGGTCAGTGTGATCCCTAGCTGTTTCATTGGCTGGTTTTTTAAAGGAGAACACCAGGCCTTTCTTCCAAGTCCATGTTGTCATTAGGTGCTATTGAATTGGCTACCCTGTGAACATAGCAACCCTGTGAACAATAGATCAGAACCCTGCCCTATCCTGTGCCATCCTCGTAATTTCTGACATATTCTGAAGTTGCTGTGTCAGTGCATCTCATTGGGGGTCTTCCTCTCGTTCACTGACCCTTCATCTTTCCAATCATGATGCCCCTTTCCCAGAAATAGCCTCACCTAGCTATGTGTCCAAAGTATGAGATACAAACAGGGCAAGAACATAGTGAAAATTAGCAGAGACAGTTTACTGTAGCTGGATTAGAGACAATCTCCCCAAGGAAGCAACATTTGAGCTAAGAAGTATGATAAAAAGGAGATGACATGTAAATACCTGGCAGAAGATAATGTATGGAGGAACAAGTGTAAAGAAGAAGGTTTGAAATGAGAAATGCTTGGCACATTCTAGGGGCAGGAGGAATAGATTCAAGATGAGGTAGTTGATACATAATTAGTGATAGGAAGGTTCTGGAGAGAGAGAGACAAAGGACTGATTAGATTTTTATGGACTATGGACAAGTGTTTAAATTTTACTTCAGAAAGCCATTGAAGAGTTTGGAGGACAGAAGTGATGTGATCGGATACATCTTTTTTAAGAGTTAACCCCTCACTGCTGTGTGAAGCAGAGAACTCTGGTCCATAGGGACTTCCACTGCTGTGGCACCTTCAGGTGGTTCAAATTCACTAGCAGCTCCACCAGAGAAAGATGGGCAATATCCCAAGTAATTTACAGCCTCCAAAAGCAAGCTGGAGAGTCAGCTGTGAGTTGGTTCTTACCTGAGGACAATGAGTGAGTGTGGTGTGGAATATGTGATAACAGTGGGGCAGTGGTTGAAACATGAAGTCTAATCAGGACCATTAGAAGGCCAATCATAGCTCATAATAGCTAAGGTTAAAAGACAGTGGTGGGAAGAGGTTGGATTCAGAGTCTCAAAATAGATTAGAACTAGTAGGTTGTGTTGATGCTTTGATGTCAGAGAGTCAAGAGTAAAAAAAATTTACTCCTTCCTACACTAGGGGCCTCTGGTGGCCTAGTGGTAAAATGTATGCAATTTGAATCTCCACCAGCCACACCGCAGGAGAAAGGACGCCTGTGTGATTAACTGCCTCTGAAGACTCACTGGAGGGTCAGCTATGGGTCAGTTCTGGCTAGACAGGACACACAACAACAGGAATTTTGTCAGTTATAATTAATGAATCTTGATTGCATATTTGGTCCATTTTGGAATGCAAAATTTGGTGAGAATCTTTAAATTCCTCTTTGGCGTTAGCTTTGTGCATATATCTGAATAATAGTCATAGTGGCAGATCTTTCTTGTATGCTTAATTGTGCTTGTGCAAAACCGTGGTCATGAAACAAACCAAGAGGCTGTTCAAACAGAACACTATGTAATTTAAAGTTAAGAAAATTTAGGGAGCTCTGGTGGCCTAGTGGCAAGAACCTGCACTGCAATCCCACAGATATGTGGTTCGACTCCACCAGATGCTCTGCCGGAAAAAGAGGGGCAATCTCTTCCTGTACCTGTCGGATCTGATTTGATGGTACACACCCAAAAAATAGAAAATTAAAAAAGAAAAAGAAACAAACAAACAAAACAAACAAAAAGTTAAGAAAATTTTGCTTTAGGGTTGGATCCTCCATGCCTCTTCAATCTGTATGTTGAGTAAATCATTCATGAAGCTCTACTCTCTGAAGAGGAACTTGGCATCAGGATTAGAGGAGCTCATCAACAAACTGTTTTGCAGATAACACACCCAACCATCCTTGTTGAAAGTGAGAAGGACTTGAAGCATTTGCTGCAGAAGATCAAAGAGTTTCCATGGACATTTGGTTTAGGAAGTGGCGACAAGAAAATAACCTATCAAATGAGGAAATGACAACCTCTTCAACAAAAGGTGCTGGCAAAACTGGACCACTACCGCTGAAAGCTGAAACAGGATCCACATCTCACACCATATACAAAAATCAATGCAAGGTGGATCAGAGACATGGGAGCAAAGCCCAAAACCATAAAGTTCATAAGAAGCAAACTGGGATTATGCTTAGACGGCATAGTCAATGGTATAAAGAGACTGCTGATTACAGCCAGAAATGCACAATCTGGAGAGGATGAAATTGGTGAATGGAACCTTCTAAAGATTAAATCCTTGTGCACATCAAAAACTTTTTCCAACAGAGTGAAAAGAAGACCTACTGACTGGGAAGAAATATTTGGCAATACCATTTCAGACAAGAATCTCATCTAAAAAGTTAACAGAGTCCTACAGGGCCTCCAGAAGAAAAAGATTGATAACACAATTCCAAAATGGGCAAAAGACATGGAAAGAATTTTCACAGAGGAAGACATTTGGATGGCCAACAGACACATGAAGAAATGCTCAAGATCACTGGAATAAGAGAGATGCAAAAGCAAATGAGGATTTTTAAAGGAATCTGTTCCTATCCTTCTAAATGCTAGGTACTGAGAACAGTACAGTCCCAAATCACATGGTTCTTATCCTCAACTGAAATCTAGTTGTTGTTATGTGCTGTCAAGTTGACTACAACAGCTCTGAATGAACATTTCCCTAATTTGAGCGAACCTCACTCTCTGACAAACCTGGACCCTCTCGCCACAGTCACTGTGTCTATCTCATCCAAAGTCTTCCTCTCCTATGCTGGCCCTTCCAAGCTTGATGCCCTTCTCCAAGGACTGGTCCCTTCTAACAACATGTCCAAAGTATGTGAGACAGTGCTTCAAAATCCTTGCCTCCAAGAAGCAACTTGGTTTCACCCTCCCCTGGATAGATCTGTTTGTTTTCTTGGTGGTCCATGGCATGTTCAATACTCTTCTCCAGTACAACTCAAAGGTACTGTTTCTTCTTTTATCATCCTTATTCATCGTCCAGCTCTAAGATGCATAGCAGGCAAAGGAGAAGGCCATGACCTGGATCGGGTGCACCCTAGTCTCTAGACTGATAGAGGTGCTCTTTAGCACTCTGGCAAGGTCCTTGATAGCAAATTTTCCCATTGCAACTTGCTTTTGATTTCCTGATTGCTGGTGTCAAGGATGTGGATTGTTGATTTGAGCAAGATGAAATCATTAACAATCTCATCTATCATTTATCTCCTCCTGTGATCTGAGATAATTTATGTACAGAAATAACTACAAGCAAGGGAAAGGATTATAAGATAATAGTGAGAGTGTTCCTTGACTTCAGTGAAGCATAAACTTCCCTCCAATATGAGAGAAAGCATCAAAGAAGACTGTGGACATGGGAGGATTTGTACTGGAGCTTGAAAGTTAGATAGGCTTTTGATTTCTGGAGATGGAGAGAAGCCTTCCAGGCAAAAGTAACTGTCTATCGAAAAGACAAAAAACATAGGTAAGTGTTAAACAATTTGCTTTCCTAGATGCAAAACACTAGAGACATTAAAACAAAAGAAGAAACATACATGTCTTGGAGAAGGTGCAGCCAGAATGCTCTTTGAGGCAGATTATAAAGCTTTGTCTCACATGTTTCGGGCGTGTTACTAGGAGAGGTTATTCCTTTGAGAGGGACATCATGCTTGAGAAGGTGGAGGGTCAGCAACAGAGAGTAAGATTCTCAATGAAACAGATTGACACAGTGTTGCAATGGGCTTGAGTGTGTCAAAGTATGAGGATGGTGCAAGATAGGACAGGGTTCTGTTGTTCCTAGGGTCGCTATGTTCATAGGCCCATGTATTCACGGGTCATACTCAGTAGTCCCTAACAGCAACAATACTTCCTACAGAGCTCTGGTGACATGATGGGGAAGACATTGCACCACCAATATCAACACAAAGACAGGCAGTTTGAATCTACCAGCTGTTCTATGAGAGAAACATGGGTAACTTCCTTCCATGCAATAGCTTCTGAAAACCCACTGGAGGGTCAGCTATAAATCTGTTCTGACTCAACAGCACATAACAACAAGAGCATCACTTCACTGTCTCCATTGAAGAGGAGAAATTGCATTCTAGAAGTCCTAGATTGGCCTGACCAATCCCCATTTTGGCATCCTGCTGCTTACTATCTTAGAGTTTCTGTAGTAAAGTTTTCCCTTTTGCTCCTGCTTCAACCTCTCCTTCCTAGTAACTTCCTCTCTCTGAAAGTTCTTAAAAAAAAACCAAACACAAGTTCTTTGAGCCCGGAAGGATCAGTTCTAGGCTTGTTGTTAGGTGCCATCAAGTCAAGTATAACTCATAGAGACCCTACAAACAGCCAGACTAAATCCTGCATTATCCTGTGTCGTCCTCATCATCTCTGACACACGAGAGCCCATTCCTAGTCACCGTCAGTTCATCTCATTGAGGGTCTTCTTCTCCTGCGCTGACCTTCTGTCTTTCCAAGCATGATATCCCTTTCCAAGGAATAGCCTCACCTAGCTACATGTCCAAAGTATGACGCTTCACCATCTTTGTCTCTATGGAGCACTCTAGCTGCACTTTCCCCCAGACTTACCTGTTTATCCTTTTGACAGTCCATGGGCTATTCTCCAGCATTACAAGTGAAAGGTTCAGTTTTTCTTCTGTCATCCTTATTCATTGTCCAGTGCTCTGATACGTAGCAGGTGATTGAGAAGACCATGGCCTGAATCAGGCACACCTACAGAATCAGAAAACTCAGGCCATAGTCCAGATTCCAGTTTACCAACAAATCTCTTTCCTTCTCTTGTCCTTGATATCCTCGTCTGTAAAACGGAGACAATAATAAACTTGCTACATAGGATTGCTAATGTAATGAAATGATGAGTGAGAGTGCCTGAAACTATAAAATGTAATCCAGATATGCCCTAATTATCATTGGGTTTTGGAGCACCCTAAGATTTTATTATGTTATTATTATTGTGTAGCATAGAGTTGGAACCGACCCATCATTGACCCTTTTGTGGGTTTTCAGAGTCGGTTAATCGCATAGGAGGAGATTGCCCATCCTCCTTCCATGGAACAGCTGGTGGCCTCGAACCACGTGCCTTCGGGATTGCAGCACAGCTTCTTGCCATAGCGCGTCATTTTACAAATGGGTAAGTTGAGGCCCAGAGAGAGGAATGTCACTCATCCTTTCACTCATGTGATGGACAAGCAGTTATTGGGCATAATTGGAGACTCTGCTCCATTTTTTTCCTTCCTCAGTGCAGTCACATGAGAGCCAACTCATAGCATATCCTTCCAGTGGGTTTTCAGAGGCTACAAATCATGAAGGAAAAACTTGATTGCACATATTTGTCCCTTGGAGCAGCTGGTAGATTTGAACTGCCTGACTTCGAGTCAGCAGAGCAACTCCTTTACCACTAGGCCATGAGAGTGCCCTAGGCTCTGTCCTGCAAGACAACTAAGACAGGATTTCTGCCCTCAGAAGTCACTAACCCACTGCAGCTTAGTGTTATTAGTACCGTGGATTGAGTATGCTTCAGGAGCTGTGGATCCCACCAGAGGAATGTGAAATCAGTGGGTAACCAAGGGCTGTGAAGTGAGAAATGCTTCCTGAAAGGTAGCATGCCTGAGTGAGATGAGTATAAGCCAGCAAGCCAGCTACAAGAGGGGACAGGCATTTCAGGCTCCGTGGAGTGTGCAAGGTAATAGCAGCATCTCCACATGTGAAACTCTCAGGCGTTCTGGATGGCTGGAGCCCATGGGCATCGGTGCAGCAACAGCTGAGCTATGAAGCTACTGGAGCAGTAAGCAGAGAGCAAGACCTCTATCCTCAAAGTCACAGGGAATTGTGCCCAGAATTTAGGCTGGGATGATAGAAACCTGTGTTTTATAAAGGTTCCCTAGACACCAAGGTGGAAATTGACATGGAGGAGAAGACTGGTGAGGAGTCAAGAGATGGTAAACCAGTGTGTGATTTAGGAATGCTTCTCACTTGACACCATTTAGATTTATGAAAAATTTTATAGGAACACCCTGCCTTTGAGTTATGGTGCTGGAGAAGAGTCTTGAATATACCATGGACTGCCAAGACAACAAATAGGTCTGTCTTAGAGTGAAACCAAGTTTTTCCTTGGAGGCTAGTATTTTGAAGCTCCATCTCACATACTCGGAGCTTGTGGCTAGGAGGGACCAGTCCTTGGAGATCATGCTTGAAAGGGTGGAGGGAGTGCATGAGAGTAAGACCCCATTTGAAATGGACTGACTCAGTGATTAGGGCTATGGGGGTTGGTGTGTCAGTGAGTCAGGCAGTGAGAGCTGCTGTACTTAGGGTTGCTACGAGTCACAAACGACGGCACATAACAACAACCACCATTTGTTTCAGACAGGAAAACCTGTATATGCAAATCAATGATACTTTTGTAATTCAGCAACAAATAGGAATTAAAATAACAAGACAATATCACTTTTTAAAACAAAATACTTGGTAATAAATCTGACAAAAGATGTGCAAGATCTATACAGTGAATCTTATTCTGAGAAAAGTCTGAGAAGTGTTAAGAGGCAGATACAGCGTGATCACAGGTCAGGAGAATCAATGTTTCTAAGATGTCCATTTTTCCCCACCTGATTTCTAATGTCTGTGCAATTCCAATCAAAATCCTAGGAGATAATATTTCTTTGAAAAATGTTTCCTTTCTTTGTTTCAATTTTAAAAAATTCAATTTCTAGCTGTACAATTCATTGACCTAAGTTACATCCTTCATGTTGCATCATCCCTCTCCCAGGAAACTTTTCAGTATGGAAATCATATAACTTACTCTGAAATTCACAAGGAAATGCAAAGGACCTAAAATAGCAGGAAAAGTTTAAGCATGAATAGAGCAGTAAGGCTAGTATCACCAGATTTCAAGATTTATTATAAATCTAAGCAACAAAAAAACCCCTGCTACTGGCATCAAGATAAACAGGTAGATCAATGGGACAGCCCAGAGAGGCCTGAAATAGACCCCCATAAATATGGACAAGGTATGCCTCGATGGTGCGGATGGTTTACACACTCAGCTACTAGCTGAAATGTTAGCCGTTTGAACGCACCCAGAGGCTGCTTAGAAGACAGGCCTGGTGACAGGCTCCCAAAATGCGATGCCTTTGCAAACCCCAGGGGCAGTTCTACTCTTCACATGTGAGGTTGCTGTGATTAAGGATCAATGACAACTACAGTAACATCTAGTTCTATGATCCGTATCAGCTCATTTTTATATTATATATAAATCAAAGTTCTTTTTGCATATGGAATCTAGTTGTACCAGCACCATTTGCTGAGGAGACAAGCCTTTCTCTGTTGAATTGCCTTTATACTCTTGTATAAAAGTATACACTCATAATTACGACTCATGGTGACCCCTGATGTGCAGAACAGAGCTAGCCTGTGTAGCTTTCAAGGCTGTGACTTTTTGGTCACAAGGGCAGATTGCCAGGCCTGTCATCCATGGTGCCCCTTGAGTGGGTGCCACCTGCCACCTTTTTGTCGAGTATATGAAACACTCAGCAGGCGAGTGCCAGGGACGAGGATGGCGCAGGACTCTTATTTTGGCTTCACAGATGCAGCCCCATGAGACAGAGAAGGCAATGCCTACCTAACTCATTACCAAAACTCTGAAATTATAAACATAGGAGAAAACACAGAATAAAATCATCATGACCTTGAGTTACCAATAAACCCAAACCCAAACCCAATGCCATAACACAAATACTTTCTTTTGAAAGAGTTTATGCAAATCTGGCTCCTAAGAGATAGAGGTTTAAAATGTCCCAAATGCCCAACTTTCCCATCCTGCTGTACTACTCCATCTTCTCTAGCATCAATTAGCCCCCCTCCCTTCCCTTTCCCTCCTGTCTGTATCTCTGCGGTTCTATAATTTCATCCTGATGCCCAGTAAATTGCATATCACAGAAACTCACAAACCCTCAAGGAAATAGCTTATGTAGTTATGGAGGCTGGCAAATCCCAAATGTGTGGATCAGACTTCAGTTGAGAAAACTTGGTGGACCCATATGGCCTCAGGGACTGATGAATGATGTTGGCCAGGTGGTTGGTTTATGGGTTGAGTGATCAAATGCAGTATCCACAAGGTAAGGAACCTTCTAAGAGCATGTCTCTGTACATAGGACCTCAGGACTGTATACCATACAACCAAGAGAACTTAGTAAGGGTAGTGACTTGAATCTAGTAAGGTGAGGAGTCATCCCATCCCAATCCTACCTCATTAATATAATAGACAAGTCCATAATGGGGCCCTCAGCTCAAAAAATCTAGGACCTACAATACTTCTTGGAATGGAGCACTAGGACTAGAAGGGCTGTATTATTTAGTTCACGGAACCACAGCCTCCAAGCTGATTCTGCCTCGTGGTAAGCCTCCTGTGGGTTTCTAAGGTTGTAACTATCAATGGGGGCAGATTGCCTCATCTTTTTTCCACAGAGTGGTTGGTGGATTGGAACCATGAATTTGTGGTTAGAAGCCCAATGTTACATCCTTGACCTTAGATGAGGCAATGATCTATTAGCGTTAACACCACAACATGATATATAAAAGGGTGAGTGGGAAGCCAGACTGGATTACACTAAAATTTTTTTAAAAATCAAAACACTTTTGCTTTTGAAAGACAGCTCTAAAAAGAACTAAAATACAAACCACGAACTGGGAGAGATTATTTTAAAACCATGTATCTCATATAAGATATGAGTATGGCAAGAACTTCAAAACACTTGAAAAACCAAATAATTGAATTTTTTATTTTACTGGGGGAAAGATTTTGAATATTCACTAAGGAGTATACATGGAAGACAAACACATGAAAATATGTTCTACATATTTAGTTAGTAGGGAAACTCAAGGTAAGAACACAATGAAATATTGCTACACCTGTTAATAGGTGCCACCAACATGTGGGTTCAATGGGTCAACTTCAAATTTTTCTCCTGGAGCCTCCACTCTGGGAGGTTGGCTGCTAGCTAGCATCTTGATGGTAGTCCTGTCGGTCACATAAGGGAAGATTTTTGGGTCCTGCTTGATGTGTATTACTGCTCTTTCCCCCTAAGAGTGGGTGTCCTTGAGTCTTTGGCCTAGGGTGGAGGTCTGCTCAAAGGTGTGGCTTTAAAATGCTGCAGGAATAGTCACTGAATGACACAGCAATCTTCTGTCTATCTGCTGAACTGAACAACTTGGTGTTGCTGTGATGCTGCACACTATTCCATAGGCTTGTCAATACCATAATGATTGCCCATTATGTATAGTGTTTGGATGAGTTTCCAGATTGATTTATGCTGGGAAGCAGGAGTGGCATACAATTACGTAATAGCTTGTCTCCAGAAACCCTATGAACCTAGAGAAAGGATGAAAGTTATACAGGTGTCCAGGTCTTTCATTCATAGGGTCGCTGTGAATCTCCTACAACTCGATGGCACTTAACAATAACAACAGTATAGAGAGAGATCAGCTGGCCTAGTGGACAGAAAGTGATGACCCTAAGCCAAAGGTGGGTGACTCTAATCCGCGGCCCTCAGGCCTGCCTTTAGTTGTTTTTGGTGAAACATTCTTCTAGGTCATATAGCCCTAGTGTGTAACTCATGGTCTCTGTGAAGCTGAACACTGTGACACTGATGTGTCAAATGCGAGAATGGTTACCCATGGCAGCCAGTGTTTGGTGGCGCTCCCCAATTAAAACAAGCTTGGAAGCAGGAGTGGCATCCATTTCTGAAATAGCTGGCCTCTGGAAACCCTATGAACCTGGAGAAAGGATGAAAGTTATACAGGTGTCCAGATCTTTCATTCATAGGGTCACTATGAGTCATCTACAACTCCATGGCACTTAACAACAACTACCAGTGTTACAACTGCACTCAAATTCATTGCCATTGAGATGAAATCAACTCATAGTTGAGCTTCCAGCAAGTTTTCAGAAACTCTAAATTGCTCATGAGGAGATTGTCCATCTTTCTCCCAAAAATATATAAGTTGAGTAACAACAACAAAACAAATTTTCATGGACATTTTATTTTTCACTACAGTCTGGAAATAAACCAATGAATGAATGGATAGCCAAACTGGGCCATAATCATTAATGGATTATTATTAAGCAATGAAAAGAAACACTATCGTATATGTTAAAATATTCATACATCTGTAAGTAGTCTGAGAAAGTCTGCAGTCAGAGACTTCTCCATATTACTGAGGAGCAATGATGTGAGTTTTAAGACGAAGGTATGCCCATTTGAGGCCATGGTATTTTTCAGTTACTTGCTATGTATTTGAGAACTGGACAATTAATAAGGATGACAGAAGAATAATTGATGCCTATGAATAGTGATGTTGGAACAGAGTATCCAATGGACTGGTGACAGAATAAACAAATATGTCTTGGAGAAGGTGCAGCCAGACTGCTCCTTGGAGGGAAAGATGATAAAATTTCGTCTCATATACTGACTTGGAAGGAGGATCCACTTCTGTAATAGCTTGCCTCCGGAAACCCTATGAACCTGGAGAGAGGATGAAAGGCACCCAAGCATGGAGGACTCTCCTTCATAGGGTCACTATGAGTCGCCCATGACTCGATGACACTTAACAATAACAACAACAACATATACTGAACTCACTCCTCTGGCTCAGCAATAAATGGTATGAAATTAAACACAGCATCTGCTCAGGGGTCGGGGAAAGGACAAATGGGAATGGTAGACACAGGGATCTCATGTTGCTGGAGAGACTCTTCCTTAGAGAGGGACATCATGCTTGGTACATTGGAGGAGTGGCAAAAGAGGAAGGTCCTCAACCAGGAGGACTGACATATGACTGCAGCAACGTGCTCAAGCATATCAGAGATTGTGAGGGTGCCACAGAACAAGACAGGGTTCAGATGTGTTGTTTACAGAGTCGCTATGAGTTGTATTTGTCCAGACAGCACCTAACAACAGCTAGGTAGTTTTTATGAGTGGAATAGCTGGTTCATTGGAATTTCTATGGTCAGTTTTTTTTTAGGAAATGTCAAACTGCCTTCCGGGGTGGTAGCGCTTTACAATGTATGAGAGTTCCAATCTCTCCACATCCTCTCCAACATTTATTCCTTACTGTCCTGTTAAATTTTGCCACAGCTCCTGGGGTGAGGTGTATCTCATTGTGATTTTGATTTGCATCTCTCTTATTGCCAGTGATTTTGAGCATGTCTTCATGTGTTTGTTGGCCATCCAAACATCTTCCTTAATGAAAAATCTTTCCATGTCTTTTGCCCCTTTTGGAATTGTGTTATCAGTCTTTTTCTTGTGGAGGCCCTGTAGTATTCTGTAAACTTTTGTTATGAGACTCTTGTCTGAGATGGTATTGCCAAATGGGTTTTCCCCCCACAAGGGTAGAGTTTCTTTTCACCTTATCGGAGTAGGTCCTTCCCTCTCGGTTCACTTTCTTCCTCTTTTATCTCTACTGAGATAAAAAAGTATTATAAATAAATTGTCAGGAATAGTGTTCATCTTTTTGGATCCAGGTCCAGCATGAAGAAGTTCCTTGATACAGGTGAAGGCCAAGATATAAAGAGATCCCTAATGAGTACTGGGTCTGTAGATGCTGAAGGAAACAATGATTTTCTTCCACAACTGATAGAGAGAGAAAAAAACACTTCCCCTAGAGTTGGTACCCTGAATTTAGACTTCTAGCCTCAATTAGAATCTAGACTTCTAGCCACAACTTAGTAAGGGACTAGATTTCTGTTTGTTAAAGCCAGTCATCAGTGGTATCTCTTTTATAGCAGCACTAGGTAAACTAGAGCTGTAGTGCATTAATCTTAGGCAGTTGTGCTGCCGGATCAAAGGCCACACCTCTCTGGCAGTTAGAATTCACCAACAGTTGTGTGAGTGAAAGATGGGCAACCTCCTCCCGTGTGAGGTACAGCCTCAGAAAACCGCTGGAGGGTCAGCTGTGAGTCCATTCTGGGCTAACGACAATGAGGATGAACTAAGACAAGTCCTCAATTAGTCCTCAGCCTTCAGGACTCTGAGACCAGAAGACAGTGCCCAGCCACCACTCCTTAGCATTCTGCTGGTCACCCTTGGCAGAGGCCATGCTGGTCATCTTTGTATTGTTCCAATTTTAGTACATATGTATGCTACTGAGGTGAACACCACTTAGCATTCTGGAAGTGATTACAGCAGAGGGTCCTGTATACAGTGAGAGAAAAATGTGGACCAAAATCTCAAAATTAGGGGGGGAAAAAGTCAAGCTTATTGGTCTGATTGCCACTGAGAGGATTCCCGAGCCTGAGACTGAACTCATCCCTTTGGCTCAGCAATAAATGGTATGAAATGAAACACACAGCATCTGCTCAAGGATGGGGGAAAAGGGCAAATGGGAATGAGAGACAAAGGGAGGAAATGAGAAGATTGCTCTTGGAATCATTGTCACAAAACAAAAATACGAATTACTGAAAAGAAAACCAGATTGCAACCCAAACTTTCATCCAAATCATAATAAAAAAAGAATTTTAAAAAAAGTATTCAAATTAAAAACACAGAAGCAACTCCCAGAAATTTTTTCTGCGTTGCCCTGGAGCTAGCTGCTCAGTTGACCCCAGGAGGATCAAAATCGCAATGAGAGACCCTCAGGCAGTGTGGCTTCCCCTCTCTCTGGGAAGAAGCGTCCTCCTTTGTGAAAAACCTGGCTGCTCTTTGAGATGCCCGCCAGTTCTGATGTCTGTGGCTCTGTAATCTTAAGGATGAAAGAAGAGTCCCAGGCAAACAGATTAAGCCAGGCCAGATTTCCAGTCTAAACCCTGGGGCGAAGCCTGAGCTACTTTAAATTCCATTCATCTATCCCTGTGTGTTTGTACAGCAAAGAACCTGTTGTACTTAAAGTACTGATCTTGGCGCTGGAGCCAGGAGGATGGCAGATGGCAAATATTGATACTGACTGCCTGAGTTCTTCCTCCAGGCTGTGGCATCAAATCCCTGCACTGTTGCTGTGAGCTGGGGGTGCTGATGGGGGGATGGGGGCAGAACAGGTGGTGATTGTGGGTAGGGTGCTGCCTGACTACCCTGCTGCCAGTTTAGAAAGTGTTGCTGGGAAGGTTGTTTCAACAACTGCATCTGAAAGGAAGAAAGAACCAGCAAACAAAAAAGAACAAGTTTTTCTGCCAGTGCCAGCCATCAGTGTTGATAGGCTGTGACCCTGCTGTGCACTTGTGACCTTACCTCGGAGGGGAGGAGGTTACTCCTGGCTTTGGTCCTATCAGCATCAGAGTTGTGATTATGTGCTAAAAAAAGCTGCACTTTTCTCTCCATGCCTCAGTTTTCTATGATAAATAAGTTCCTGGAGTGGTTGTGAAGACTGAAGTACCTGAGGTAAGTAGAGAGGATGCGGAATCATTTCAGAAAGTAGCATTTGAGCAGGAGACCATGGTAACAAAAGAAGACGTTCAAGCTGCACTGAAGGCCTTGGTAAAAACAATGTATGAATGGAAATATAAAGTCTCTGTAAAGTTTCATTAAAATTAAAGAAAAAGTAAATAAGGCCTCAGAAATCGATAGGATATCAATTGACATGTTTCAAATGACAATTGTAGTCCTAGACATGCTCACCTGTATATGCTAGGAAATTTGGAGGACAGCAGCCTGGTCAACTAAATAAAAGAGATCCATATTTGTTCCCATTCCCAAGAAAGATGATGTAATAGAATGTGGAAATTATTGAACAATAGCATTACTATCACATGCAAGCAAAATACTGCTGAAGATCATTCAAAAATGGCTAGAATACACAGAGAATTGCCAGAAGTTCAAGCAGGATTTAGAAGAGGCCATGGCCCCAGGGATATCATTGCTGATGTCAGATGGCTCCTGGCTGAAAGCAGAGAATACCAGATGAATGTCTTGTTATGTATCGTTGAGTTGACTACAACTCATAGAGAGACCCCTGTTATTGTGTCAATCCATCTCATCCAGGGTCTTCCTCTCCTGTGCTGTCCCTCCACCCTTCCAAGCATGATGTATTTCTCCAAGGACTGGTCCTAGCATGTGCTCTAAGTATGTGTGACAGAGCTTCAAAATCCTAGCCTCCAAAGAGCATCTTGGTTTCACCCTCTCCAGGACAGATCTGTTAGTTCTCTTGACATTGCACAGTATGTTTGATATTCTTCTCCAGAACAACAAATCAAATGCATCAATTCTTCTTCTGTCATTTTTGGTCATTGTCCAGCTTTCCAGCACATAGCAAAGTGATTGCGAAGACCATGGCCTGAATCAGATGCACCTTAGTCCCTAGACTGACACTGTTGCTCTTCAGCACTCTGAAGAGGTCTCTGACTGCAGATCTTCCTAATGCAATTCTTCTGTTTTATTGACATGCAAAGGCATTTGTCTATGAGGATCATAACAAACAATGGCTCACATTGAGAAGAATAAGAATCCCAGATATAGCAGTGGATCTCTTACCAATGCATGAAACTGTACTGTTTCCAAATGATATCCACATTCAAGATCCTACTTTTCCCTTTGAATAAGTCTACAAGATAGCCTGGTGATATATCCTTATTCCTGATGTTCAAATGAGAAGAGAAGGAAAAAACAAATGTGTGACTCCTACTGAACACCTCTACCAGTACCCCCAAAAATCAAGTCCATTCCCTGTGGCCTCAATCCAGTGGTTTTCTTCAGCTTCAATCCCACTGGACTATGCCATGTTCCCTCAATTACCGGCTGCTTTCCCAGAGTCGCACCTGTGTATCTTTTCAGCCTGGAATGCCCTTCCTCAGTTGTCTTCCACTTGGTGTGTTCCTAATCTTCCTTCTAGGCCATGCTTAGGCATCACATCCACTATAAAGTCTCCTAGGTCTCCTGTGATGTAGTGTAATATGGTGAACTATCATGGTTAACTGTCCAGACTTCACAGTCTGCATGCCAGGCATGCACCCTTCAACAAGCTGCTCCTAAACCTTAGCACAGAACAGATGTGCACCAGACACACAGTGCCTGGTCCAGAGTAAATGTTCAATAGATGCTGTGTGCACCTGAATACTTGGCTTTTTACTTCTTCCTCTGCTACACACTCAGACAAATTTATCTTAGCTTCAGTTTCTTTCTCCGGTAAAACAAAGCTCTAGGGCCCCCTTGATGGGGTTTCTGGGATGATAAGCCTCTGGGCCCTTTACTGGGAAGAGCTGCAGGATTCAGAAGAATCCCAGGGGTGAGCAGTGGCTGGGAACCCACCTGTCTCCCTCCCGCTGCGCCTAACCACAATACCACCAAACCCTGCCGAGAACTGGATGTTTTGCAGACATCCAAACCACGGGGCAGACCTGGTGTGAACAAACAAGAACTCGAGCTCCCCATCTCTCCTGCTTGTCCATAGCCTCTCCCCAGCAATGTGTTTGAACAGGCTTAGGGCTCCCTTGGTCCAGAAACCTATTATCATCTGAGCACTGGAAAGTGTTCAGAGCTTTTCATACTCCTTACGGACCCCTGCCCCCTTATGACTATTATCATCAGCTAGGACAAGGGATCAGGAAGTCCATCTTTAGTACCCTGGGCTCTCGCGTGTTCCTCAGCTTCCACACTACACGCCTAGGAGGAGGCACTGAGTCTGTGGATCCTACTTGTAAATAAGCCTTTACCACCCCTCATCGCTGCCTATCTGATCTGGACCCTTGGCATCTCTTTTGTGGACTATTGTCATTTAGGTCACTAAAGCTCCAGCCAGCTTTTTACCCTTGCTGATACTCACTGACATTAGCATAAAGTGGGGCATTTTATGTCCTCCAAGATCCGGCTGCTGCTCACTTCTCTCACTTAGTCTCTCACTATAGCTTTACCTCCATCTCACGCTTCGCGGAGCTCTGGTGGCCTAATGGCAAGAAGCTGCCCTGTACTCTTGAAGGCACACGGTTCGTATCCACCAACTGTTCCACAGAAGAAGAATGGAGCAATCTCCTCCTGTGCAATTTACTGCCTCTGAAAACCCGCTGCAGGGTCAGCTGTGAATTGGTTCTCACTTGATGGCACACAAAGACACACGCAGGCCATCCTGGGCTGCTGGACATTCTCTGTCCTTCAGCACTGTCGCCTTTTACATGACTCTTTCAGGCTGGGATATCTTTCTCCATCTCTACTGCCAGAAATTGTCCTAGCCCTCTTGAGCCAACTATGACACGCCCTTTCCTGAGCAGGAAGATTGCTCTGGTTCAGTAAAGATGGCTCCCACAGTTCCTTGCTTTTGCTGGGGTTGAAGAGAAACTCAGCAAAAGACAGAGCCAAAGGAACAATAAGAGTAGGGAGGTCACAAGTCTGACAGGGCCCTAGCTCCTAGAAGCCACCCCCTCCCCTGATCCCCTCCAGCCCTACATCTCTTGCTGTCCAGCAGATCCCAACATGGTATTGGGGTCTCTCTTCCATGATCCCAAGCTCCTTTTCCTGGTCCTCAGTGTCTTCACTTCTGGGTGCCCAGAACCTGGTACACAGCTCAGCCCAGCGCAGGTTCACAGAGACTGCCCGAGTGAGTGAATGAATGAATGACGTGATTGGTGAATGAATGAATGAGGTGATGAATGAGCCAGAACCTGACAGTCTCTCAAATGCTCATTTGACATTAAAAGTTCACAAGAAAAAAAAAAAGAAAAAAAAAATAAAAGTTCACAAGAGACAGATACATATAACGGATTTTATTTATTTCTAGTGTTATTGTTGTTGTTAAATAATATCAAGTGGATTCTGACTCATAACAGTAGAATTGCCTCATAAGGTTTTCTAGGGTATACAGGCCATGGTCTTCATAATTACTTGCTATGCATCAGAAAGCTGGACAATGACCAGGGATGATAGAAGGAGAACTGATGCCTTTGAGCTGTGGTGCTGGAGAAGAGTGTTGAATATACCATGGACTGCTGGGAGAACAAACAGGTTCATCCTAGAGAGGGTGAAACCAAGCTACTCCTTGGAGGCAAAGATTCTGACATACTTTGGGCATGTCGCAAGGAGGGACCAGTCCTTGGAGAGGGACATCATGCTTGGGAGAGTGGAGAAACAGTGAAAGAGAGGAAGACCCTTGATGAGATGATTGATTCACTGACTGCAGGGTAGATGTGTCAGAGACAATACAGTTGGCTGAGCAGGGTTCAGAGCTGTTGTACATAGGGTTGCTATGAGTCGCAGGTGACTTAACAGCACATAACAACAACAACAAATTTTTATGGGATTATATCAAGTCTTTCTTCATATGGTGTCTGGGTGCCTTCAAGCTTGCAACTTTTTGGTTAGTATCCAAGCTCTTAACCAAGCATTTAACCATTGGACCACTGAGGTTTCTTCATTTCAGATTGAAAGGTAGCTGCTTCCCTCAGCAAGACAGATATGCAACTAACCTTTTAAAAATGCCCAATGCAACTGACATTGGGGATGGGGGTAAACTAAGAGGGGATAAATAATGTATACACATTGAAATAGATGAGGGAGAGAACTGTTTAGGAGGGATATATGATTAGGTATTATTTTCATAACAAGGGTCCAGAATGAAAGCTGCATAGTGGAGTGGACTGGAGGTGGGGGTGGCATATATAACAATGAAATAATTTTTTTTTTTTTTTACTTTTCAAAGAGAAAAGCAACCTGGGGCGGGGAAGAGTGGGCAGGGAGGAAAGTGTACAACAATGAATGAATGGAAATCCAAAATCTCTGCAAACTTTCATTAAAAAGTAAAGAAAGAAAATGCCCCATGCAGACTTTGCCCTTGCCATAGTATCAACACTCTGGTCGGAAAGGCTTTAGAAGGGGACATCATAGTTTTGAGTCTCTGTTCCAGCGAGGATTTAGCTTATGATCCTTCGCAAGTCATCCTCCTGCTCAGTTTCCTCTTCTCTTTAAAGGAGATGTCCACCCTTACCTGCCTGAGGGTGTGAAGCTGGAGTGGTGCGCCAAAAACCAGTCCATTCCCTCAGGTTCCCAAACAGACTTCCTGCTTCTAGAAACTTGGGCTGTTTATCTGAGCAGTGGGTCATGGGCAGGAGTGGGTGGGAAGGATGGCGAACGGACAGAGGGACAGTGAGGAGCTCCGTGTCTCCTGGGATGGCTCCCCACCTACCTGGCAGTTACTCCGCCTCGTGAATGAGCTCACAAGATCTGCCACCAGGGCCTGGTAAGATTACTGTACTGAGAAAAATGCCGAGGCTGTAGCCATGTCTCACATGACTTAATAGTAATGTCTGCTTTAGGTACCAGAGGGGGAAAGTTGACACTACTGTGTATTTAAATCGCACTTATAGCTGCATCCCAAAGGGTGGCTGAGTTAGGACCTGCGAGCCTGAGAGGGAGTAGATTTCCTCTGTGCAGAAACAGCTCTAAATTACATGAAAGCCTTCATCTTCGTTGGGAGCTACTCAACATGGTAGGAACTACAGGTATCCAATTAGAGACTGAACAACTTGAAAACAGGAGAGGCAATTTGAATTCAGAGAAGGTACACAGATCACACTACATGCTCTCAGAGGGTACTTTATCCCCTCGTGCTCTAAGACTCTAGGTGTCTCTGGATGATCATCAATGTCATTCCATATGACCTTCTCCCAGCCTGGCAGTGTGCAGGGTTCAGGGTCCAGGGCAGGAGTTCTCATCGGACCAGTCAGAGCAGTGCTGCACGCCGTCCCGGCAGAGACTTCGAGGGATGCAGTCGCAATACATGAAGACAGTTGGAGTGCATCGCCACCACCCAGGATCACAAGATGGGCATACGGTCACTGGGGAAACAGAAGCTTGCTGTGTCCTGGGATGCTGTATTCCCAGACCAGACCAGGGATGCTCTGTTCACCAGAGCACTGCCTATCTCCAGACCCTGCCACAACGTCACACAGCCCCAACCCATCCAACTGTAGTCCTTATTTCTCAGTGGCAGAAAGAATCTAGTCTCCTCAATTCACAGGCTGTGCAAACCCAGAAACGTCTCTCTTCCTTTCTATGCCTTCTTTCCCTCCTGCTTTCAAGGTCGTTAGTAAATAAAGGGACACAAGCAAAGTGCCCGGCATGTGTTCAAAGCTCAAATATTCATGTGTGCATATTTTTTTTTAAAAAAAATGAGTCAATGAAAGGACTCCAGACTTGGAGTCAGGACAGTTTATTCCTGTAACTCATCGTATTAAGTTCCTTCTCTTCTCTGAGCCTCAGTCTACCTACTATAAATTGGGGGCAGTTTCCTGTCTTGATTCCCTCTCAGAGTCATTGAGAAGTGTGGAAGAGAGGAGCAAGATTGAGGTAAAAACCCCAGCTGGGCCATATACTTTATGTGTGGTCATTCTCTGGCCCCTATCCCTATCATGTGCTGTTGAAGGAACATTGCCCCCCAAAGAAGAATGAACCCCCAGAGAAGGCAACTGGAGTGGTAATGAGCACCCTGATACTGGAGGCATTTCACCAGGTGAAATCCTCTTCCAGGGACGCAAGGAGGAACCTTGTAGATTCCCTGAGCAGACTCTACCCTCTGCCTGACCACCTTCCCCAGCACAACCTGTGCACAGACCCCCATGTGGCCTCAGACACCCACCTGGCCACAGACACCCCCCCCACCTGGCCACAGTCCCCCACCTGGCTGCAGATGCCCACCTGGGCTCAGCTCATCTGAGCAGTCCCCACAGTTGTTGATCCCATCACACCTCTGGTCTGAGTA
Organism: Elephantulus edwardii; assembly: GCF_000299155.1. NCBI lineage: Eukaryota > Metazoa > Chordata > Mammalia > Macroscelidea > Macroscelididae > Elephantulus > Elephantulus edwardii. The sequence goes on from NW_006399755.1 coordinate 10,472,866, forward strand.
AATCCAGGAGGTAGGGTTTCCACAGTGGGCCACGAGGAAGATGGGAAGGCTCTCGGGCACCTTTCCTACAAGGGGACAGCGGAGGCAGGAGGAAGTGCACATCTGGCCACAAGTGTTTCAGGGAAACCTGGAGGTGGATTGCCCTGTTATGCTGGCAGCTGCCAAGCCCTGGGTTACCTCCCATTCACCCTGAGATGGCACAGGGAGAATGTTTCCTTGGGGGAAGTGGCTGAGGTGAGGGAAGGGAAGTGTTCTTTCCCTGTTCACTTGTACAACAAGCTTAGAGAAGTGTCCTATCCTTTCTCGTCCCCTTCCATTATATATTCCCACCAAGACTACATGCATTGCCCTCCTTCCAGACATGCCTTCCTTGACACCAATCCAGAGCCACTCTACCTGCAAGTTGAGGAAGGCTCCTCCAACTGGAACATGACAAGCGCAAAGGGAAAGCCTTGCACTTGAGCCTCAGATCTCTGGGGCCCAGGCTCACACACCATGTGGGAGGGAAGCTGAAAGTGGCTTCTCTGTTAGAGAGCAGTGTGAGCAGACCCCAAGCACTGCTATCGTATCAGTTTCTACTCATGGTTTCCCTCCATCAGGTTTCCAGAGCTAAATATTTACATGAAATTGTCTCTCTTTCTCCCATGGAGCTGCTGGTAGATTTGAACTGTCAGCCTTTTAATTAGCAGCCCAATATGTTACACACTACACCACCAGAGTTCAAACTCAGGCCACATCATCATTGTTATTGTTGTGTGCCATCAGTCAGAACTGACTCAGCTGACTCTCCAGCGGGTTTTCATAGACAGTAAATCACATTGGAGGTTACTGTCCATCTCTCTCCATGGGTCAGCTGGTGAATTAAAACTATGTGTCTTTTTGGGTTGGCAAACCACTCTTTATCCACTAAGGCTACCTACAGAGCTCCCTATAGGCCACATCACTAGGGGTATAAAAGCTAGACTAGGGAGGGAACAAGACTTTGTTCCTCAGATTGGCCCAGACCCAGCCAGAATTGTCTTGACTGCTTCTGGAGTCTGTGAGAGGAAAGGGACACCGTAGTTGCTATTGGTCTAGAAAAGACTTTGAACCAGTTCAGCCATGGCCAATGAAGCGAAAGCAGAACAGACTTGAGTTTTTTTCCATTTGAGTGATCTGGCATGCTAATGAGATAGGTCAAAGACCTGGAATAAGAGACTCACAGCAGCAGAGTGAGGTCTTTTCCAGGAGGCCAAAGTGGGTGCCTGGATTATTTCCAGGACTGTGGAGAGGGACGCACACTCAGAGCAGTGTTTGAGCCCTTATCTGCAACTCCACTAATCAAGAGATCTGGCTGCTAGCGGCCCTCGGGTTTCTAGGAAGGAGGCGAGGTTTCCAGCAGGCCTTCAGTTTTCCCTGTTCTGTTTTACATGTGTGTTCACTTACATTTCAAAAATTTGAGTCCATTCTTGTGCTACTTCATTGACCATGGCTGAAGTGGGCTGACTGGTGCTGGGGAAGGCTAGTAAAGTGAGAAAACCAGAAACAGGATCCAAGTGGGGCGGGTAACACTGCGAATGTGATGAGGCTTAGAGGAGGGGATATTCATGGGGCTAAGAGAGCATACAGGGTCGGCAACACGGGGTGGGGGGGGATGGGAGGATGGGGCAGGGAGCAGACTGAGGGGAACAGATGACGCTGGGAGGCAGCTCTAATCTCGGCACAATATTCTGTTCCCACCTACCATGTTGAGTAGAGCCTCTAATATTGGCATCCATGTTTCCCGCTCACCAGATTGTCTCCCTCCTCCGGGCCCAGGCACTGTTGGTGCTGTTACCTGTTCCACGTAGCCAGGACGCCTTTCCCCTGAGAACTACCACGTCTCTGAGGTCTGGGGCCAGGTCTCTCCACTCCTTCACTCACTCATTTAGCAAACTGCTGTCTGGAGCCCTTCCTCTCTGCAGGCACTAGGACCCTGAGATCAACCAGGTAGGTAGTACAGTCTCTAGGGAGCTGTGCTTGTTACCCATAGGTGTGGCCTCTCCACAGGCCAGCAGCTGCTCCAAGGGAGAAAGACGGGCAATCTCCTCTTTCTCCCTCCTCCAGTGTGATCTCTAGACTAGGAAGGGCAATCTCCTCTTTCTCCCTCCTCCAGTGTGATCTCTAGACTAGGAAACCTGACCGAGGGTCAGCTGTGAGTCATGTGGTCTGCCTTGACAGTGCTGAGAGAGTTGAGGCCCCCAGAGGAGCTCAGTCAGATGGGAATGAGAGACCTATCAATCCAGCTATGACAACCGGTGTGACCAGGGCTGGGGCCATGAGAGCTCAGCAGAGGGAGCTTCACCTGTTCAAGTCAGGAAGGGCTTCCGGGGAGGCAGTGCTTGAACTTGGCTTTAAGGGTGCACGCAGGGCCTCCAGCATGGAGTCTCCAGTCTGTGGAGCAGGAAGGCATGTGGCCGCGCATGTGTGTCTGTGACTGAGAGGGGGCTGGGGTGGGCCTTCCTGGCTGAGGGCACCATTAAAGCAAAGACATGGTGAAGGGAAGGTGCCCCATACATTCAGAGACAGATTTCTGCATGACAGCAAGGGGAGTAGGAGTTGAATGCAGGCCTTAAAGGGGCTCAGGTGGGGTTAGGGGGAGCACGAACTCACGACACAGGTTTTCATCCTCATCTTCACCGAAGACACAGGTGCGGACGCCGTCACACACCCTGCTGGCCGGGATGCAGGTCCTCCGGTCACGGCACAGGAAGCCTGTCCTGTTAGTAGGTGTCACACAGGCCTGGGCTCCTGAGTGAATAGGAGAAGACCCTGGAGGGCATCGCCTGGGTCGGGACACTTCCATCAGCTTGCTCAGGACCTCTCACCCGAGCCTGGCCCTGACTGACCTGAGGAACCAGAGACGAGGTGTAAGCCTCACTCTACAACTTGTCAGATGAGTTACCTTGGGCAGATGTCCTGACCTTTCTGCAGGGATCACGGCACACACCTCGTGGGACTGTTGGATTAAATAAAGTTTCTCTGAGAATGAGTCGAGGGCTACGGTGTGCAGAGTGGTGCCCTCTTTCATGAAAAATGTGCTTACATTCTCACGGGAAGTTTCTGAGGAGGATGTTCAGTCAATGCGTGGTTTTTATGGTGAAACCTCAGTTGTCAGATGAGGGTCTCAGAAGCTGTGCATTTGGACTGACTGGGAGATGCTGTGTCAGAATCCCTTACGGCTGGACACAGGCTGGAGGACACTGCCACACTTACATTTATTGTTCCCTCAATAACTCTGTCAGATGTCACCCTTAACCCCCTTTTATAGATCGGAAGGTGAAGTTTACAGAGTTGCCACAGGCACAGCTAATCGCCCCGGCCTGCTGACTCCAAGCTCTTGAGTCCAGACAGCCTCCCCAGTGTCCAGGTGGGCAGCTAGTGTGAAGAAGCTGGTCCTGATGAGAGTCTTTCACTCCACCTTTGTGGGTTGTGGAGGGATGCATACCCTTAGATTTACCCCAAAGAATTAAAAGGGGAAATGGTAGACGGGTGAGAGACCACCTTTGCCCTGCAGGCGGTGCTCATTCAGGCTGGTGATGGTGGCAGATCTGGGCATTTCTCAGCTAGTGTGAGGGCCAGCTCTCAGAGACTCACTTGTTGTCACACAGACACACACACGCCCATCAGATGTGCACGTGCATTCATGTGGACACACACATACGTAAGTTCACACAGACAGACATAAATCCGGACACAGGCATGTGAATGCAAATCCTCATGCTCTTGCCCTGGCAGATGTTAGTGTTGTTCTGTAACGCTGTTTCTGAAGACTGGTTTGCTCTTGCTCCACTAATTAAACCCTAAGTTCCCTTCAGGACTGGGTCAGAACCTTGTTGCAGCTCTCCACACCCACATCAACCTTGTCTTAAGAGTCCATCTGATTAATGTCTGTCTTGCTTTCCCAACTGTTAGCTCTGTGAGGGCAAGGATTGTTCACCACTGAAAACCAGGGGCTGTTTGTCACTAAAGATAATGTCTTGAGAGGAATCTGACACATTCTTGTCTTCTGTGTCAGGGGATGCACACACCACCTAGGGTGGCCTAGGGAATGGGACTGGGACTGTGGGAATGGGAGGTCTAAGGGTTATGGAGACCAAGACGAAGCTCTGAACTCAGTATGGGAATGAGAGAAGGCTTCTTGGAGTAGGTAACACCAGAGTTGGATTGTAAGCACGACCATAGTTCTTTCAGTAATGCATTTTACAGATGTGCAAATGAGGTTCTGAAACAGCACGTGTGCAAATGCCTGTGAATGAGTGGAAAGGAATTGTCCAAAAGTCACTCAGTGGAGACACTGGGTGGGCCAAGTATCCCCCATATCTTTGTCTCCCTTTACAATCTCCCCAGAGGACCTGGACCACTACTACCCCTTGACCACCCTGACCTGGTCTGCGTGACGGGAGTCCGAAGATGGCTACCAGGGTGAGGAGGGCCGCAAGAGCTGCCAGCAGGAGCAGAATGCAGGCTGAGAGGCAGGCGCCACGGCGAGAGCAGCAGAGGGGCGAAAGCCCTGCTGTGTGGGAGGGAAACAAGGTCAGGGGAGATGACGAAGTGTCCACAGGCCCACCAAGAGCCTGCAGGAAGCACTTCACATGCTAGGCTGGGCCAGGCAGGAAGGTGCTCCTGGAGGAGGAAGCTCCTTGGGCAAAGATGCTCTTTGCTTCTGTCCATGGGCCCGCGCCCCAGGGCTGGCTGCAGGCTGCTAAGTGCAGACTCCAGTGAGGGTCCCAGGAGTCTCTCTGTCCCACACTCCTCCTGTTTCTCTAGGAGATGCCACCGCAGAAGGCCGTGTGAGGCAGGCACCTCCTTCTCAAGGCCCTACCATGGAGGAGAAACAGCATCAGCCTTCTATAACTGCTCTTTTTCTTTTTAGAAAACAGTTTTTTAAAAATTTATACAGCATTAAATGGAAACTCAGAAAAGTTGCTTGGCTCCAGGTTGGCACCCCAGTGCAGAGCTGGATGCCAGTTTACATCTGTGTGACCTCAAAACTCCTGCCCTTTCCAAGCTTCCAGATGCCCAACCTGCACATTGGCAGCCAGTGTGAGGACTGTCCTAGGTATTTCATCGCTACAATAACCAAATGCATAGAGGACAAAGTTTATTAACTAACTGTTAATACGGGGACAGATGGGAGGGGCAGTGGGCGCTATTGCTTAAAGGGTACTGACTTTCTGTTTAAAAAAAGCAAACCAGGCCCAAACTCAAACTGAACCAAGCTCAAACTCATTGTTGAGCTGGAACTGACTCACGGGGGACCCTACAGCGGGTTCTGGAGGCTGCAGATTGCATGGGAGGAGATGGCCCATGTTTTTGTGGAGGAGCTGAGATGGATTTGAAATCACCAGAGATGTGGCCTTTGGCTTAGGAGCACATCTCCCTACAGACCACACCATGAGATGTGCCCGAGTTTCCTTCTGGTAAGGGGGAAGGGACTACTTTGGAAGTGGATAAAGGTGATTAGTGCACAACATGATGAATGTCATTCATGTCACCAAACTGTACACATAAAAATGTTGAAATGGTACATGTTTTATTATATATCTTCTTCTTCTTGTCCACTGTGACTCATAGCAATCCCATGCGACTGAGTAGAGTTTCCTAGGAGTACAAGGTTTCCTAGGAGAAGATTGGCAGGTCTTTCTCCCATGTTACTGCTGGATGGGTGTGGAAATCACCAACCGTTTCCTAGGAGAAGATTGGCAGGTCTTTCTCCCATGTTACTGCTGGATGGGTGTGGAAATCACCAACCTTTAACTTAACAGCCAAGCACTTTACCATTGTGTTGTTAATAACAACAGAGTCAAAACTAATCCAAATGGTTGGCAGGCCAGATAATAGCTGCACTGGCAGTGAAGGGAAAGAGCTGGAGGGGAAACTTCTAGGGGCTGGTGACACCAAGTTTTTCCCCTCTCTGTGGTGGTTGTTTTGTGCCTTCATGTTTATCCCAACTCATAGTGAACCTGTAAGATAGAATGGAATTGTCCTGTGGGATTTCCTAGGCTGCTCTCTTCAGGGGAGCAGAGCACTAGGTCTTTTCTCCTGTGCAGCTGCTAGTGGGTTCAAACTCCCGACGTCCCAGTTAACAACCTAGTGCTTAACCATTGCACCACTAGGTTGCCTTCCCTGGTGAAAATGCATCACTTACGACTTTTGCTCATTTTGTATGTGTTACACAAAGTTTTCATAGAGTTAACAGACCTGAAAGGGCAGCGGGGTGGTCAATTGGGGAAAGGGTTGTAAGCATGAGTGGGATTTCCACAGGCAGATGAGGAGAGGGTGCAAGAGTCCAGGCAGAGGGAAGAAAGTCCTGATGGATGAAATGAGAGGACAGCAGGTGGAGTGTTGATGAAGCCTGGGATGGGTGTGGGGACAATAATGGGAGTTGCAGTATTAATCGAAAACCAATCACTTCCATAACCCTAGTTGAGGGCTGCCTTGTTGTCAACAAACAGGACAAACTCTGGTAACCAGGAAGATGGCAGGAAGTCAGTAAAGGATTGGCAAACTGGTCAGACAAGAAACAAATATTCCTCAAATATTTGTACAGTGGGCAGTGTATAAGGTGGGGTCACAGAGAGACTCAAGGATACAGAGAACAGCATCGAGGTCCACTCCCAGGTGAAGTACTTCAAAGCCTGACAGGTCCTTAGGTGCCAGCCCCCTCCTGTGACCGACAGAGAAAAGGAGGCCCATCTGTTCTACAACCACCCCACCCTCAGCACGAACTGGAAACAAATACAGCATTGGCAATGGAAGACACTGGGACTTTGCAACTACACAAACCTCGATCCTTTCCCTTTTCCTGGCTGTATGACCGTAGCTAGGTAGCCCAACATCTCTGAGCCTCAGTTCTCCATAACAGAACCCTTCAAAGATAAATGGATGCCTTTACATTGTGAAGAATATTGAATCTGTCATGGACGACCAAAAGAACAAGCGAATCTCCCTTGGCAGAACGCTTCTTAGTAGGAGTGAGGATGTGTACTTTGGGCTCGTTGTCAAGAGAGGCTCAGTTCCTGGAGAAAGATGTCAATGTTGGTGAGCTAAAGAGGAGACCCTCAATGAGCCAGATGGCCGAAGTGGCTGCCCCAGGGGGCCAGCTGAGTACAGCAGAGATTGTGAAGACTGGGACCCGTGTTGTTCCACTGCACAGAAAGTTGCTGTGAGTTGACGTGATGACACCTAACCTCTTAGAGCTGTCTGTGTTCAGGGACCCAGACAGCGTCAGGCTCCGTACAAGGAACCAGATCCTTTCTATCTTCTTTATTAGTATTCTTTACCTCACTGTATTTGTTTCCTCTTTGATCTAATCTAGACCAAGATAGAGCACATAATAAATGCTCAATAAACAGTGTTTCTTCCTTCAGGTATTCCATGAAGGGAAAGAGAACTATCCTGGCCTCACAAGTAAGTCAGTGGCACATAATAAGTCTCGTCCTGGAAAGGGTTAAACCGGGTGGCTCCTTGGAGGCAAGGATTCTGAGGCTCTGTCTAACATACTTTGGACATGTTGTGAGGAGAGACGGTCCTTGGAGAGGGACATCATGCTTGGGAGGGTGGAGGGACAGCGCAGGAGGGGAAGACCCTCTATGAGATGGATTGATTCAGTGACTGGGATAATCGGGATGGGAGTGTCAGAGACAGTGCGATTGGCACAGGACAGAGCAGAGTTTAGGGCTGTTGTACATAGGGTCGCTATGAGTCGCAGGCGACTCGACGGCACATAACAACAACAACAACATGCACATGATCCCTCCCAACTTGTCCCTCAGAGGGTGAGGAGGATTGTCAGGCCACCTACTGAGTCAAGGATAAGTGTGAAACACTCACTGCTCTGCACCACGCATGAGCACTGTACATGGTGCAGAGCCTGTGAGGTGGGCAGCATGCAGCAGATGCTCAAGAAATGCTTCTGAGAGACTGAATAACCCTATTAAGCAAGTGGTTGTCAGCACAGCCAGCCTGTAATCTGGAAGCCAACAGTTACATGTGGGGTAGGGGGCTGTGGTCTGAAGGACAGTGGGAGCATTTTGTGCTTCAGTAGCCACCTGCCCAATCTGGGGGAGGCCCTCCCGGGAGCCCCCCCGCCCCCTCCCCCGGGGCACTGGTCCAGGCCCTCCTTCCATTACCTTTCCCTCCAGGGATAGCTTTGGTTTCGGTAACAACGTTGCCATTGACATCTCGCTGCCCGAGAAAACAGTGAAGGATGGGATCAGCACAGAAGACCAGAGTTTTTCAAAAGGGAAGACTGAGGCCCAGGGAGGAAGATTCTCTTGGTTTTGGTCACTGAGGGCCTCAGGTGGGATCTGCACACTCCAGCATTCTGAACTCCTCAAACTAATCATGCCTTGCTGTGCGTTTCCGTAACTTTGTCTCCACTGAGTCCCCTCTGCCTCGTCTATCTACAGTCATTCCCTAAACCAGCTCAGGAGGCTACTTCATGATGAGACTCTTCCTGATGCCCCCTCCCGTAGTGCCAAACCCCCCTCCGTTGGCCATCTGTGTGCTCTCGACCTCCTGCTAGCACCCCGCACCTGAGCTGTAGAACACATCCCTCTACTGGACCCCCTAAAGACTGGGAGTAAGCCTACAGGCAGGGTGGGGTCCCTCAGCGTCTCTGAGCGGGCCCAGCCTCAGTGACCCCCTCTCTCCACTATCCTCTCCTCACCCCAGGCTTACAGCCATCTCAGGGCAGAGCTTACCTGGGGGAAGATCCTGTTCATAGCTCAGGGTCCCAGCGCCAGTCCCTAGGGACTAGGAACAGCTGCAGTGGACTCAGCACAGGTCCCCTGCCTTGTTATCATGGGCAGGTGTCCGCCCTGTAGCCTCGGCTGCTTCTTGTTGGTGTTGCTGTTGTTAGGTAACATCAAGTTGACTCCTTGTGTACAATACAATGAAAGCCTGAAAGCCTGCGATCCTGGCCCTGGAGCAGGGAGCATCAGGCACGTCCCTCAGGTGCAGGCTCTATTGCAAACTGCTCCACAGGAGGTTGTACCAATCTGCCCTCCTACGACTTTACACCTGGGTAGGAGTTGATGTCTCCCACAGGGTCCCTTGAAATTGTCAGGCTGTCAGATGTCAGCCAATCCAATCGGTGTGAAACACTATCTGAATGTGGTTTATTTGTGTTGTTCTAGTTGTTCCTGCAGCTACCAGCAAGTGTTAATAAACATTTGAGCATATTTTACCACGTGCACAAACCTGAAATGTGTGCTATATGTAGTAATCCTTCCATAGGATGTGGGGATCATGATCATTTCCGTTTTACAGAGAAAACAGCATTGAGAAATGAAGTTAACATTAAGTTGCTTGTCCAAGATTCATAGTTGTAGCAGAGGCAACATTTAGAAGCAGACTGTCTGAGATGTTAAAAACTCTCACCCTCTGTGTTTTGCCCTTGGAGGCCCATGGACCAACAGCAGCTGTGTCACCAAGGGAGTTTGTTAGAAATACAGACTATCAGGCCTCAGACCTACCAAATCAGAGCCTGCATTTTAACAAACTCCACAGGAGACTGGGTGAACCCTGCAGTTAGAGAAATCTGGCTCTACACTCCTCTGTTGTTGTTAGGTGCCGTCAAGTATGACTGACTCATAGTGACTCTCTGAACAGCTGAACCTCATCTTATCCTGTGCCATTAGACTACGCTGTATTTTTTTTTTCATATGAACTTCTTCCCTGATGAACTGCTTTATTCATTTGTTGCCTATTTTTAGATGGGTGGTTTCTCTTTTTTCTTATTGATTTTTAATTTCTTGATTTGTGCTGGATTCTAAACTGTTGTTGTTATGTACTGTTGAACTGGAGCCAACTCATAGATGACCATCCAGTGGGTTTTCAGAAGCAGTTAATCCCATGGGAGGAGACTGCCCATCTTTCTCCCAAGGAGCAACTTCTTGGGAGAAAGGTAGATTTGAACCATGTACTTTTGGGTTGCCAGCTCGACTCCTTACCACTAGGTCACCAGAGCTCCCTACACATCAGAGACATTTGTTACATGGGTTATAAATATCTTCTCCCAGTCTGCGGTTTGTGACCTGTTTGAGGTGACCTGTTGGTTCTTTCCTCTTTTCTAAATCTATTCATCTTCCTTGATGACTCTTTGTTTGACTCTTCTTTGAACCTTTCTTTTACTCATCCCACCTCTGGGTTTACCTTTCTCCTCAAAAGCTCAGAAATTCAAAATTGACCCAATAGCTGTGGGTTTGGATTTGATACTCATTACTTTTTTTAAAAAAATTGTATTTATTTTTTCTTACATTCCTTTTTGTTGAAAAAAAAAACCAACAAAAAACACCACACCTATACAATCAACACTGTTGGTATCAGCAGTCAATAACACAAAAGACATGTTGCATTGGGAAAGCCTGGTGTCAAGGAGCAATGATGTAATTTTAAAGACTGAGGTGTGCCCAGTTCAGGCCATTGTCTTTTCAATCACTTTGCTATGCATCTGAGAGCTGGATAGTAAATATAGATGACAGAAGATGAATCAATGCCTTTAAGTTATGGTGTTAGAGAAAAATGCAGAATACCCAGGGACTATCCAAAGAACAAACAGGTATGTCTTGGAGAAGGGGCAGCCAGTGTGTTCTTTGGAGGCAAGGATGACAAAGGTTGGTCTCACATACTTTGGGCATGTTGTTAGGAGGGACTTGATGCTTGGAAAGATGGAGGGTCAGTGAAGGAGAGGGAGACCCTTAATGAGATGGACTGACTGCAGCTATGGGCTCAAGTACGTCAGAGATGATGAGGAGGCACAGGAGAGGCCACGGTTCAGCTCTGTTTTTCACAGGGTTTCTATGAGTTGTACTTCAACCAGATTGTTGTTGTTGTTGTGCCATCGAGTTGTTTCCGACTCATAGCGACCCTATGCACAACAGCTCTAAACCCTGCTCTATCTTGCGCCAACCGCACTGCCTCTGACACACCCATCCCAATTACCCCAGTCACCGAATCAATCCATCTCATAGAGGGTCTTCCCCTCCTGCGCTGTCCCTCCACCCTCCCAAGCATGATGTCCCTCTCCAAGGACCCATCCCTCCTGGCAACATGTCCAAAGTATGTCAGACGAAGCCCCAGAATCCTTGCCTCCAAGGAGCAGCTTGGTTTAATCCTCTCCAAGATGAATCTGTTTGTTTTCCTGGCAGTCCATGGTACATTCAGTACCCTTCTCCAGCACCACAGCTCAAAAGCATCCACTCTCCTTCTGTCCTCCCTAGTCATTGTCCAACTCTCTGATGCATAACAAGTGATTGCAAATACCATGACCTGTATCAGGCGCACCTTAGTCTCCAGAGAGACACTGTTGCTCCTGAGTACCTTTGAGAGGTCCCTAACAGCAGACTTTCCCATCGCGATACGCTTTTTTATTTCCTGACTGCTGGTACCAAGAGTGTTGACTGTGGAGCCGAGCAAAGTGAATCTGTGAACACTCTCAATCTCTTCGTCATCCATCCTGACGCTGCCAATTGGTCCAGTGGCGAGAATCTTTGTCTTCTTGACGTTGAGCCTTAGTCCATACTGAAGGCTGCAGTCCTTGACCCTTCGCAGCAAGTGCATGAGGTCCTCCTCAGTTTCAGCAAGCAAGGTTGTGTCATCTGCATAATGGAGATTGTTAATAGATCTTCCACCAATCCTGATGCCACAATTCTCCTCATAGAGCCCAGCCTCTCGGATAATCTGCTCTGCATACATGTTGAAAAGGTATGGAGACAGCATGCATCCCTGGCGTACACCCTTCCCTATTTTGAACCATGCAGTGTTACCCTGCTCTGTTCTGACTACTGCCTCTTGGTCCAAGTATAGGTTTTGTATTAGCACAATTAAATGTTCTGGGATTCCCATTCTTCTCAGGGCTCTGGTGGCCTAGTGGCAAAAAAGCTGCACTGCAATCCCACAGGCGTGCGGTTCGAATCCAGCAGATTCTCTGCTGGAGAAGGAAGGACAATCTCCTCCTATACCAGTCAGTCAGATTCAACCAGATAGCATATAATATTTCTTAAAGGACTCCTTGAATGGAAATACTAATGAAAGGTTAAATACTCAACTGTGAGTGAAAAGATTGATCTTTTGAACCCACCTAGAGATGCCTAGGAAGAAAGGCCTGGTGAACTGTTTCCAAAAGGTAATAGACTGAAAACCCTGTGGTTTTACTCTTGACTCCAGGTAGGTTTTCACTCAAGAGGAGATTGCTCATCTTTCTCCCATGGAGCTGCTGGTGGATTCGAACCACACGCCTTTGGTTGGCAGTACAGCTCCTTACCACTAGGACACCAGAGCTCAATGGTTTGGAAGCAATTTCATGGCAATTAACAACAACCTTACCCTTTTTTGCCATTGAGTCAAATCTCCATTTGGCATCCTAGGTGGTTAATTTAAACGAGAGTGGACTGCCACCTCTCTCATGGAGCAGTTGGTGAAATCAAAGTGCCAACCTTTTGATTAGCAGCCCAACAGACAATGCACGACACTGTCAAGGCTCATAACTATATTCCTTATGACCTGTGTCCCCATCTGAGCCTGGTACAGCTAGGGGTGAAGCACTACACATGAGATCAAGCAAACTCCAGTTTGAGTCAAAGGTTTTAACGTTAATTCTATTTAATAATCTGTTTAATGTCTATTTTAAGATGGCAAGTCACACACTCTCCAGGTCTGTTCCTTCACTTGAAGAATGGGGCTAAGATCTCTACCTTCCAGAGTCATAGTGAAGATGAAGTGAGTGCAAAGTGTTCTGTACAAGCTTCTGTGCCCTTTGAGGGGGTGATAACACATCTGGATGCCTTCTCTGTTTCCAATTAGAGAGAAATCTTGAAAAATGGGTCTTTTAAAGTCTAGGACCAGATGTAGGCTGAACACTACTACTAAAACCCAAACCACACCAGGTGCACTTTGGACCATTCTGTCTCATGGACACCCCACGTTTTTTTAAACAGAACTCTGAACAGTTTAGATCTGCATCCTGTTGGAAGTCAAGGACTTCCCATACATTATCACCTGGCTTTACTTCCGATGCGCCACTGAGCAGATTTGAACCACGAATTCTTTGGTTAGTAGCTGACCATTGTCATATATGCACTACCCAGGAAGTCCTAGATAATGGTAGGTGAGCGAGAAAAACAGCCTGGTCCTGGGATTAAGATTCACTTCTAGATTTGCCTGGTGGTGAGGCCCAGGACCTACCTGCCTTGGCTTATCACTCCTTCCTGTAACTTCTACAACCCTGGAGGCTTGACTGGCTGTTTTTCTCTGATAGTCTTTCCTCAACTGTGAAATGGAGATGTCAAACCCTATCCTGACTTCCTAGAGGTGGTTTGTGGGAGTGCTATAAAAGGCTTTGCAAGTATCATAGGGTGGCAGAGGGAGGAAATCAACAAACCAACTCCACTGTGCATTTTCTAAGTAGGCCCTTTTATAAGCAAGCAGAATGTTGTTTAATTGCATATGATCTTATGTTCACCACACTTAAGTATTATAAAAGAAAGTTCCAGGAGTCTCAATAATGACTAGGAAGCTCTGATGGCTTAGTGGTAAGGAATTGCATTGCCAACCTAAAGGCATATGGTTGGAATGCACAACTGTTCCATAGGGTAGGCAATCTCCTCCCCTGTGATTTACTGCCTCTGAAAATTGAGTTGGCTACGACTCATAGCGACCTTATGCCTAACAGCTCTGAATCCTGCTCTATCCTAAGCCAATCTTACCACCTCTGATACACCTACCCTCAAGACCCAAGTTATTTTGTCAGTCCATCTCATCCAGGGTCATCCTTTTCCAAACACTGGTCCCTCTTGGCTACATGACCCAGTTATGTGAGATGGAGTCTCAAAATCCTGTCTCCAAGGAGCAGCTTGTTTTCATCCTCTCTAGGACAGACCTGTTAGTTTTCTTGACAGTTCGTGATGTTTACTACTCTACTCCAGCACCACACTCAAAGGCATCATTTCTTCTTTCATCTTTGGTTATTGTCCAGATCTCTGATGCATAGCAACTAATTGCAAAGACGATGGCCTAGATAAGGTGCACCCATCTCTAGACCGACATACTTGCTCTTCAGTACTCGGGAGAAATCCCTAACAGAAGATTTTCCTAATTCAGCTCATCTTTTGATTTCCTGACTGCTGGTGCCAAGAGTGTTGATTGTGAAACCAAGCAAACTGAAATTGTTAACAATCTCAATTTCTTCTCCATCTATGACGGTGCTGCCAACTGGCCCAATGGTGATAATCTTCGTTTTCTTGATGTTGAGCTCCAATTCATATTGCAAACACTAATCCTTGACATTATCAACAGGTTTTATTAAAATCTCTCATTTCTAATCAGTTGTTGATTTCTTTCCACTCAAGCTTTCAATTATTACTGTCTCAAGATTGTAAGACAAGTATACAAAACACACAAGAAGCCCAATGGTTCAGAGTTGAACAAGCAAACAATAGTAATTTACTCTTAAAATGATAAAGGAAAACTAGAGGATTTCTAAATCAGGGTATTTGTAAACTTAAATGAGAGAGGATTTAATCATCACCAAATTCTTTCTGGATTTATAGCATTTTCTTAAACTATAAATGTATAAGTGATGGGCATATTCACAGTATGTATAACTTTATCATGAATAGAAATCAGATATTTAGATGTCACAGTATAGCTGCAACATAGTTTTAGAACATTAACTAGAAATCACTTTGATATTATGGCAGCTTTAGATCATAATCACTCAAAAATCACAAAAAAACTCAACCATATGGAAATAGTGACACCAGGGAGCTCCAGTGGCAGGCAGTAGTGAAATGTGTTGCTAACTCTATTCTTTTTTTTCCAATGGAACACTTCTTGCTGATCTTCTCTGTATCGTTCCAATTTTAGTATATGTGCTGCCAAAGCGAGCACAATGTGTTGCTAACTCTAAGTTGGTGTCTCGCTGCAGATGGTTGGAATCAACCAGTGGCTACGAGGGAGAAAGACAGGCAATCTCCTTCTGAGCTATTTATAGTTTCAGAAAACCTGCTGGAAGGCCAGTGATGAGTTCTGATTAGACAGCAATGAGTTAGACTCTTTGCTAGAGAGTATTTTTTATTAATAAAACAGCAAATATATAGCCATGTGTAAGTGAAACTCATACTTTCACATATTTTGGGCATGTTTCTAAGGAGGGAGTAGTCCTTGGAGAAGGACATCATGCTTGAAAGAGTGGAAATATGGGAGAGGAAGATAGATGAAATGGGTTGGCACAGTGACTGTGGCAATGGTGGCGGGCGTCAGTAGGACTGGCTCAAGATAGGGCAAGGTTCAGAGCCATTGTTCATGAGTCTTGGTCGATTTGATGGCACATAACACCACCACATACTACTGTCCTGATACAACTAATTTATTAAATCAATTATATTAATAAAATTTTAAAATGGCATATTTTAACATAAAATGTTAAAATATGTTAAAAGAATTTTATAATTTTACTATAATTCATTTTCTTTGCAATCCTTCATATTTAAATTTATAGTCTGTGGGCTTCACCAGACAAGGCCATAAAAGGTCCATGGCATAAATAAAGGGGAAAAACTACAGCTTTAAAGACACAAGTCATTAACATCAGAGAAGAGAGTGCTTACTGGTGAGATACATGACAACTAACCTCAACAATGAGATTTCAGAAAAGGTACAGAAACTGCTGCTTCAGAATGTAATGGCCTTAAGGAGTCAAAAAATCCCCACAATCTAATTTCCCACAAAAATCTGTATTTCTCACCTTCTCAATTTTTATCACTGAATGTATTATCCCTACCCTTATGCACTAGGATTGTGATAAAGGAAATTGAAAGTTCTCGGTGCCGAGTTTGAACTGATCCACAGCAGATTTTCTGAAATAGTAAATCACATGAGTAGAGAGAGATTGTCCACCTTTCTCACAAGGAGTAGCTGGTGGATGTGAACTGCCTACTGATGGGTTGGCAATGCAACTCCTTACCCAATAAGCCAAAAAGTCACTCATGCTTACAGTACCTTCTTCTTGTGTACTGAAGCTGCAGAACCATGCAATAGGAGACTGCCCATCTTTCTCCCATGGAGTAGCTGGTGGATTTGAACTGCATGCCTTTGGGATGCCAGCAGCTCTATCTCACTAAGTCACCATCTCAAAACTCAAATTTATTGCTGTGGAGTCAGAACTAACTCATAATTGCTCCTCCATTGGTTTTCCAAGGCTGTAAATCACATGGGAGGAGACTGTTCATCTTTCTCCCACTAAACCTCTGGTCAATTAATTTATCACTGGCTGCTATAATAGAGTGGATGGCTTTAAAAACCTGAAATTCATTCTCTCACCGTTTAGGAGGCTTGTGGTCTGAACATGTGGCACATGTCTTCTCTGTTTGTATCATTTGCTCTTTTATATCTCAAGAGTTAATTAAGGGAGCTTTGACGGTTAGAGTGGTAAGGAGTCAACCCAAAGCCACGCAGTTCAAATCCACCAGCTATCTGTGGGAGAAAGCTCCCCCCCTTTTTACGAGTGACTATGAACTGTTCTCTACGCTTTAGCATTTTTTTTTCAAATGAAAGAACACCAAACAAAAAACTTCCAAAACTAACTCACCAGAACCCTTAACCTTGTCAATAATAGTCTAGCAATCTTTCTTTCTATGTTTACCAACTTTTTAGACCTTCTTTCTCCAAATGTGGAGCTCTGGTGGCTGAGTGGTAAGGAGTTGTGTTGTTCATTGTTCAAATCCTTCAGCAGCTCCCTGGGAGAAAGATGGGCAATCTCCTCCCATGCCTCTGAAAACCCACTGGAGGGTCAGCTATGAGTTGGTTCAGACTCAAGGGTACACATCTTCCAAATGTTGTTATGTGCCATCGAGTCGCTTACAACTCATAGCGACCCGATGTACAAGAGCCCTAAACCCTGCTCTGTCCTGTGCCAATCACACTGTCTCTGACACACCTACTCCCATTACACCAATCACTGAATCAATCCATCTCATCGAGGGTCCTCCTCTCTTGCGCTGTCCTTCACTCTCCCATACATGATGTTCCTCTCCAAGGACTGGTCCCTCCCTGCAACATGTCGAAAGTATGTCAGACGAAGCGTCAAAATCCTTGCCTCCAAGGAGCAGCCTGATTTCACCCTCTCCAGGACAAACCTGTTTGTTCTCCCAGAAATCCATGGTATATTCAACACTCTTCTCCAGCACCACAGCTCAAAGGCATCAATTCTCTATCATCCCTAGTTACTGTCCAGTTCTCTGACGCATGGTATGTAATTGCGAAGACTATGGCCTGGATCAGGTGCACCTTAGTCTCCAGACTGATGTCGTTCAGTACTCTGGAGAAGTTCCCGACAGCTGATTTTCCCAATGCAATTCGTCTCTCGATTTCCTGGCTGCTGGTACCAAGAGTGTTGACTGTGGAACCAAGCAAACTAAAATTGTTAACTATCTCAATCTCTTCATCATCCATAATGATGCTGCCAATTGGCCCAGTGGTGAGAATCTTTGACAAGTTATTTTAAAATCAAAACCTGTATTTTTGTCTTACTGGTTAGTTGTTTTTTAGACTCAGAGAAAGCTGAACACTGTAAAGTAAGTGTGTGACTTTATTTAAAGAATACTACTACAACTGCCAGCAGTGCCCTTGTGATTAAACAATCAAAGTATCAGTGTGCAAAGTTATTTAACATTTCATGATATAATGACACAAAATCACCTTAAGATTCTGGTGTACTACGTTATGTGATAGCACACTTATTTAAATTTATACTACTGTAACTTAAGGGAATGTTAATAATATTTTTTCAAGTAGAATCTATACCTAGTAATGTATCATAAGAGTATGATTAATATTGTCAAAATAAATTTTCTCTGAAATTATTTTAGACTTGATACATTTTCTAAAAAGAAAAACACAGTTCTTTGGAGAAACCTATATAATCTGCTCAAACTAGCATAAAACATTCTTCTGAGAGAATTATTTTGCTTCAATTTTATCCCCCCAATCATGTTATATAGCAATCAGGTACAGGAACATCTCCTAATTCTTTCTTATGTCATATATGTGTTGAAGATAGAACGTAAAAAGTACAGTAACTCAAATTTCAGCACAAAGTTATTCAAATAAAATTTTAATGACCTCAGTTCAATACAACTGAAAATTAGTATAAAGGGCATGTCTTGCTAAATTCAAATTCTAGATCTATGGGCCATGTTTGGGCAGAAGTATAACCCTACAAACACCCAGTTTATTAACTAAGATGATTGACAACATCATGGAAGGAGGTGGGGAATAAGAATGATCAGATAACAGAATTTTGTTAGGAAAGAAAAAACCCTCAATTACAGTTATACATATTAGTAAAATAAAAATACAATTCCAAATACCCATCTCTTAAATTATTTAAAAAACAAACAAGTTAAGTTAGAGCAAATGCAATCTTTACAGATTTGGGTAACTTTATTTGCATCATAAAGTGATTTTTTTTTTAAGCCTATGTCCAATGAAACAATTTAAAAAGCTCTATCAGGAATGGAAATTTAGATGTCAATTATACTTTTCTTTAAAAAAAAAAAAAAAAAAGAAAAAAAGGTTAAATCTCTGAATGAGCAAGATTCACTTTCGTAGGCAGAGGCCCTGCTTCTTCATGATCTTCAGTCATAGATCGAACAACCACAAGAGAAGAAGCTGGATATCTGTTTAGCTTTTGTTCATTCATAAATTCCAAGTCACCATAGATACTCAACTTCTGCAAAAGAAAATCAATGCTTATTAGCAATTTCGGTTATCAGCAACCTCTAAGTATAAGTCTTCAAATAATTCAATCGAGGGCTATTTGGTAAAAACTTGAACAAACATCATGAGGAATGGAGAATGATTTTACTGTGTTTTAGATATGTGATTACGTAGATGGTCAACACCTAACAACAAGAGTCTCCAGTTTGGGGCAGTTGGGATTCTGATGTTTAATTGTGTTTGGGGAGAAAACTGATAGAAGTGGTACAACACTTGTCTGTCAGTTTGCTCTACTGAGACAACTTGGGGTTGCTGTAACATGGAAAACTGTTTCACTGGTGTGTCAAATGTCGTAAGGGTTACCTGTGGTGGACAGGAATTGGTGGCGGAAAACTAGGAAACAAGGATGAGCTATCAACTTTTTAAGTTAACAGGCCTCTGAAAACCCTATGAACACTAAAGGAATGAGGACAATTGTAGTGTAGTGGTAGAGCCCAGATTGGAAGTCATTTGACATGGTTACTGCCTTCATGGGCTCTTGTGTTTGAGAAGTTTGAGGATGGCACAGGGTAGAACAGGGTTCAGATCTTTTGTTTCTAGGGTCGCTATGAGGCATGCTCAACTTGATGGCACCTAACAACAATAACAAGATGCTCAAAGAAAGGTTTCTAGATATCTCAACTTATTTAGGAGCATTTGAAAAATTGAGTAACAAGAAAAATAGGAGTCCTGATGGTAGAGTGGCGAAGTGCCAACAGTCTGAACCCACCAGACAACCTGCAGGAATAAAATGCTCTGTAAAGATCTGCAGCCTTGGAAATGGTACGGTGTAGTTTTATTCATAAATTTTTAAGTCAAAAGCTTATAGGGTTTTTGTTAGACAAGAAAAACTACTCAGGTTTAAGTGGAGTTAGCAAGGTCATGCTGAATGCACTGATTGTCGATGCTGATTGATGTCCCATGTGATAAATCCTGTAAAAATTGAGCTTTTCTTCTGAGCAGTCAATTGACTTGGTGCAAGTTTCTCTATCATCAAATGCTTTAATTTAAGCTCCTCAAATTGTTACTATAATGTCTAAGACATAAAAATTAAAAAACGAAAAGCAGAAAACAGAATCACTACAAATGTAATTAAATTCATTGCAGTATAATGATAATAACTAATATTTTTTTCAATAAGTCACTTTAAAAGACTTTACTAATAACTGGGGTTGCATTTTTACTAATCAAGTTCTATTATCTTTGGGAGTTCTGGTGGCTTTGTTGTAAGGAATTATGCTGCCAACACAAAGGTATAAGGGTTTGAATCCACAAGCTGCTCTATGGGAGAAATATGGACAATCAATTCCTGTATGATTTATTGCCTCTGGAAACCTGCTGGAGTGTTGGTGATGAGTCTGTTCTGACAAAGCAACTGTCAGAGTTATAAAGAAGTACTTGACAGCAGAAAGTTATTTTCAAAAGATGCTGGGGAAAAAAGTATTTTCAAGAGTTTAAGTGTCTATTAATACTGATACCTGCTACATCACAGATCGGCCTTGGAAAATATCATACCAACTGAAAGAAACACGTCACCAAAACGCATAAATTGCATAATTTGATTTATATTAAGTGTTCAAAACAAGTGTATCTATAGAAAATCAATAAGAGTGCATCTGAATTCCAAAATCAATCTCCATAATAGTCTATGTGTTTCCTACTGCCAAAGGGGCCCTTTAGAGTAGTGAGAGAAGATCTTCACCCTGAAACCCACAGCGTCCCTTTTCAGCAGGAAGTAGCTAAGAGAATACGCCGTCCCCTTTTCCTTATGACTCAGGGTGAAGTCTCTCTCAGGGAGGAGTGATAGGGAATGGCAAAGGATACACTGACAAAGAAGATTAATCAGAACTGGGTTTGACAAGCACTGTGACATTTGGACAAGAACAAACTGGGAGGAGGGTAGAGAGAATAGTGCAACAATGAATGAGTGGAAGCCCAAAATCTCTGTAAATGTTTATGAAAATTAATAAAATATAATTATAGAAAAAAAAAAAAAAAAAAAAAAAAACACAAATGTATCTATAGAAAAAAAAAATTAGTGGCTATCTAGGGTTGGAGGTAGTGGTGATATGTGGGGAAGAAATTGTTAATTAGCTTCAAATAGGTATTGGTCTTCTTCATAGGGTGGTAAACGTTCCAAAAGTAATCGTGGTGATAGTTATCTGTCTCTGACAATATACTAAAATTCAATTGCATGTGAAAGATATTTTAATAAAGTTGATACATATATATATCTCAATACAGAGATTAGAAATCATCTAATTTTTAACATTTCTAATATTTTCCTCTAGCTCATCATGGACACAATACTAATTCCAAATAAAGAATTAAATCATTCCTAAATAGTATGGATAGTATACTATCACTCACAGGATGGATCTTGAAATGGTCATTTTAATTAAGAATGTAACACTATTATTCCTCAAGTTTTCATTCATGGCTTAAGAGACCTTATGATTGATTCCAAGTAGACAATATTCGTCCATCTCAGCTCATTAATGCCTAGAGTATCAACTGTAAGGCATTCCATTTAATTTTTGACAATTTACAGTTTCTCTAGATTCATACTTTGTAAATTCCACGTTCCAGTATTTAATGGATGTCTGCAATTGTTTCTCCTCATTTTGAGTAATTACCAATTTGTGGCTCCACCATGAGTACTATATCTAACAATCTTCCTTTTTTTGTGGTGGTGGAAGAATTTTTTACTTTTCTATCCTTTGCCTTAGGTTTGATCACATGTCCAGGTGAGAATGTCTAAGTCAAATGAATCTTTGAGGCTTCATCCACCACCCTTAGTTCCCCTAGAGTGTGTGTTCTACACTTGTTTGCTGATCAGTGTCTTCAACATCAACAACAGCTGTAAGACCAACATAAGAGAAAGAGCTAATCAGATTGTAGAGTGGCTGTGGCAAGATGTAGCCTTACAGAGCCAAATGGAGCCAGGGCCAGAGTGCTTGAGACACAACTCTCAACATCAGGAAAGCAGCAGCAGAGAAAGGAGTGCACATGCTTTGGGGTCAAAGGTTTTTGTGACAAAGGTATCCTGCTATTGACCCAGAAGCTGTCTCGATTGAGGGACCGCATCTTGCCGTTGGATAAGAAGCTGTCTGAACTGAGGGATTGTGTTTAACGTGGCTTGGGATTGATGTTCACTCATTAAACCTGGACTTTCACTGTGTGATATATTTTGCCTTTCTCATTGCCCAGTGGAGTCTCTCTCCACTCTGGAAGTTGGCTGGTTGACTGGCGGGATGGCTGGCATCTTGATGGCGGCTCGACTTGGTGGCAGTCAAGGCAAGGGAAGTTTCTGGGGTCCTTTTTGCTGTGTGTTACTGTTCTTTTTGACCTTCAAAAGTGGGTGGTGGCCCAGAGCCTTAAATTAAGAAGTAAGGGCAGAGCCTGCAGAGCTTGCTCCAGGCAGTAGCTTAAAATCCCTTGGGCATGCGTCCCTCAGGCCTGTCTTTGTTTTTGGTGAAACATTCTTCTAGTTCATATAGCCCTGGTGTGTCCACTTGCCTACAGAGGTAACTTGTGGCTGCTGTGAAGCTGAACACTGTGACATTGACGTGTCAAATGCGATAATGGTTACCCACAGTGGACAGTGTTTGGTGGCACTCCCTGGTTAAAACAAGCCTGGAAGCAGGAGTGGCATCCACTTCAGTAAATAGGTTGCCTCTGGAAACCCTATGTACCTGGCGCAAGGATGAAAGTCACACAAGTGTCGAGGACTTTCGTTCATAGGGTTGCTATGAGTCGCCTACGACTTAACAGCACTTAACAACAACATCCCCCAATATGTTACCCTAATAAACCCCATAACTGTGAGTAAAAAGATTTCTGCAAAGTGTGTGTGGTCATTTGCAATGAATTTCAGACCCACTAATTAGTAGTATCAAGTGCAGCAGAGTGGAGGGCCAAGTCTGATCTTGTAGCTTTGAGTTTGGTACTGTGGATGTTATTAATGGGGACAGCATCCTCATGCAGTTACTAGAGGTTGGAGTAATTTGTCTTCAAGCTATCTTTTCTCCTTTTACAACTGTTCATAGGATTTTTGAAGGGCTATTATTTCAGAGGCGGACGAACTATTCTGCTTCCTAATCTGTCTTAATCTTGTAGTTCTACTAAAACCTCTCTACTATTTCTGACCCTGCTGGTATATGAAATACAGCTGCACAGCTTCCAGCATCATAGCTATCAAGGACCACTCCAGGATGCTAAGGAGCAATGATGTCAGTTTGAAGACTAAGGTATAGCTGATCCAACCATGGTCTTTTCAATTACTTGCTATGCACCTGAATGATGGACAAAATATAAGGATGACAGAAGAATCGATGACTTAAGAGTTGTGGTGTTACAGAAGAGTACTGAATATCCTATGGACTACCAAACGAACAAACAATATGTCTTAGAGAAAGTGCAACCAGAGTGCTCTTTAGAGGCTGGGGTGGTGAAATTTTATCTCACATAGTTTAGGCATGTTGTTAGAAGGAGCTATTCCATGGAAAAGGCAGAGTATCAGCAAAGGAGAAGACCCTGAAGAATACATAGACAGAGACACAATTACTGTTAACAGTGAGCCTGAGTATATCAGATGATGAGGATGGCACACGATAGGGCAAAGTTCAGATCTGCTGTTCACAAAGTCATTATGAGTTGTAGTTAACTTGATGGCACTTAACACCAAGAGTCTCTTCCAGCCAGTGGCCAGATAACTGTCCTCTGTATTTTCTGGAATAGACTGGTAAGCTCCTCTGCAAGAGATTCATGACTGGAAGAGATTCATATTCCCATTCCAAAGAAAGGTGATACAACAGAATGTGGAAATTATTGAATAATATAACTAATATCACAGGCAAGTAAAATACTGCTGAAGATCATCTCAAAATGGCTAGAACAGTACACTGACAGAGAACTAACTGTCAGAAATTCAAGCTGGTTTAGGAGAGGCCATAGCTCCAGGGATATCACTGCTGATGTCAGATGGATCCTAGCTGAAAGAGAATACCAGTAGACCATCTATTTGTGCTTTACTGACTATGTAAAGGTATTTAACTATGTGGATCATAACAAATTATGGCTAACACCGAGAAGAATGAGAATCCTAGAATATTTTAATTGTGCTCATGAGAAACCTTTACCTAGATAAAAAGGCTGTTTTGCAAACAGAGCAAGGTAACAGGGAATGGTTTAAGATTAAGAAAGGTGTGTATCAGAGTTGTATCCTTTCTCTATACCTATTCAATCTATATACTGAGAATAATGTTTGATAAGCTAGTCTCTATGAAGAGGAATGTGTCATCAAGATTAGAGGAAGACTAATTAACAACCCTTGTTTTGCAAATGATACCTTGCTTGCTGAAAGTGAGGAAGACTTTAACTGCTTGCTGCACAAGATTAAAATACTGCAGCCTTTAAAATGAGTTTCAGGTTAACATCAAGAAAATAAAAATTCTCACCACTGGACTGACTGGCAACATCATGGCAGACAGAGAAAAGACTGAAGCTGTCAATGACTTTATCTTGGTTGGATCCACAATCAACATCCTTGGTACCAGCCATCAGGAGATCAGGAGACATATTATATTAGGAAGGCCTGCAGTCCCTCTCCAAATAACTGAGGAACAATACGTTGGTTTGAGAACTTAAGTGTCTTCTGATTCAGGCCATGATCTTTTCAATCACTTGCCATACATCTGAGAGCTGGACTATATATAAGGATGAAAAGAAGAACTGATGCACTTTGAGCTCTGGTGTTGGAGAACGGTACTGAGCATACCATAGTCAAACAGGTATGTCTTGGAGAAAGTACAACCAGAGTACTCCTTGGAGGCAAAAAGGGCAAAGCTACATCTCATGGTTGGAAAGGCAGAGGATTGGCAAAGAGAGGAAATTCCTTAACGTGATGGATTGACAGAGTGACTATTGTTAATGGGTTCAATTATGTTAGAAATGATGAGGATGGCACAGGATAGGATAGGGTTCAGGTCTGTTGTTCACAGGGTTGCTGTGAGTCATACTTGACTCAACAGCACCTAACAAAAACCAACACCATCAATAACAAATAGAATGATTGGCAACAGAGGATACTGCTCATAAGATAAAATGAAAGAATTGTTCTTTGTTCTTTTTTTGTTCCTTCTTTGATGAAATCAAAGAAAGGGAAAGATTTGCCTGGAGAGAACTACTAGTGTTTCACCGAGTATTGGGAGAACTCTCAATGCTTATATCAAGTGAGATTATCCAGGGAAAATTCAGGCTCTATTTATTGGTACCTGATTCTAGGATAAGCACAAAATCTCTACTGCAAATAGGGCTACTCTGAGGATTAAAGGAACTTATTAATATAAAACAAAATTGTGTTTGGTAGCAAGTGATCAACAATGTTAGAAAGTATAAGGACCAAAAGCTAACTCATTTGCTTTCCTAGCACTCCTGGCAGATTAGGCCCTGAGCTCCATCAAAAATGCACCACAGCAGAGTCCATGCTGAAGCACAGGGACCTGCAGGACAGAGGAGAACTGCTTCACAGCGATTCCAAGGCGATGATCTTTATGGAAGCTGATGGTCACATCTTCCTCTCCAAGGCTGACTGGTGGGTTAAGACCTGAAAGCTGACTGCTTTAACAATGAACCACCAGGCATCCTCTGCTGTCCTTAAAGCTAAAATCTACTGCTGTCGCCTTGGTTCTAACTCATAGCAACCTTCGACTGGGCTTCCAAGGGTGTCAGATTTTACAAGAGGAGACTGCAAAGTGACCTTCTCCCTCAGAGGCCTCGTGGATTCAAGTCACTGACTTTCTGGTTAGCGGCCAGGTTGTCATACATAATGCCACTTGGCCTCTCTATCATTAAAGAAGCCTTCAGATGCTTTAGTTCACTGGTTCTCAAACCTTTGTATGCATTTACTTTACACCTGGAGGACTGGTTTAAACAGACTGCTAGGCCTGCCCTGGTTCCTAATGCTAAAAGTCTAATGACAGGACCTGAAAATTTGTGCTTCTAGCAAGTTCCCAGATAAAAAGTATTCATTAAGTATGTGTTACCGCATCAGGATTGGTAAAAGACTCAACACCCTGCATTATGAAGATGATACAACCTTGCAAGCTTAAAGTAAAGAGGACTTGAAATGTTTGTTGCAGAAGATCAAATACTACAGCCTTCAATCTAGATTATATCTCAACATCAAGAAGACAAAAATCCTCATCCCTGGACCAATAGGCAACATCATGACAGAAAGATTGAAATTGGATCCACAATCAACTCCTTTGGATCAACAGTAAATAAATCAACAAATGTATAGCAGTGAGAAAGTCTGCAATTGCTATTAGGGACCTCCCCTTGCTGAGGAGCAAGGATGCCAGTTTAAAGACTATCGTGAGCCTGATTCAAGTCATGGTCTTTTCAAGTACTTGCTTTGTATCTGAGATTTGGACAGTAAATAACGATGATAGAAGAATTGATGCCTTTGAGCTGTGGTGCTGGAGAAGGGTACTATTCCCCCATGAACGAAGAGAATGAATAAATACGTAAAAAAAAAATTTTTTTTAAAAAAAAGGGACCAAAAGCTAGGCTGAGATCAATTTTTCAAGGTAAATTCTACCTGAAGCCATCAGCCTTCCCTGGTAATAGATCAATATGAATGTGTACCATTTATCACAGGGATCCACCAAGGAGTAAGGAAAAGGAATAGTGCTTGCTTACGATACAAAAAGTAAAGACAAAGAGTGCTACAGGGTGCCTTTGGGGAGAAGGAGTCAACAATGATTGATAGCTTTGTTTTCATGAGGGTTTAGAGTATACAAAACAGCTTAAAGCAAGATAGCTTAAAAAGATGTAACAGTAAAGCCAATCCTGTGTTTGTGTGGGAGGTGGGGAAGCAATCCTATATAAGAGGCAAAATTTCAGTTGTACCAAGAATAAAATGTTGATTAAAATATGGATATCAGAAGAATACAAGTATGTGGTGCAGCATGAGGATATTATCAAATCATTTATATAATAAACATGAACATTCTGCAGAAATTTATCCACTTTCTCTAACTTCCAGAGTTCAGGATTTTTCACAATCCTGCCCACTTTACCCACACTAGCTCAGCGTTTCTTAAGCTGAAGGAGTTGAAAAATTCAAGCCATGGGTGGCAATACTTAAGAATAGTTTGGGTAGAATGCTGAACGATCCAGGATGTATCAAAAGAAGATGGACGTAGTACACAGAGTCACTGTATCAGAAGGAATTGGCTGACACAGAGGAATTTCATGAAATAACATATGAGCAAGAACCTATGGTGATGAAGGAGGAAGTTCAAGTTGCTCTGAAGGAATTGGCAAAAAACAAGGCTCCAGGAGTTGACAGCATACCAATTGATTAATTTCAACAAACAGACGCTGCCCTGGATGTACTAAGTTGTGCCAGGAAATCTGGAAGACAGCCAGCTGGCCAACTGACTGGAAGAGATCAATATTTGTTCCCATTCCAAAGACAGGTGACCCAAAAGAGGGTGGAAATTATCGAACAATGTCACTGATATCACATGCAAGCAAGATTCTGCTAAAAATTATCCAAAAACGTTTGGAACAATATGTCAACAGAGAACTGCCAGATGTACAGGCTGGATTTAGAAGAGGCTGTGGTACTAGGGATATTATAGCTAATGGTAGATGGATCTTGGCAGAAAGCAGAGAATACTAGACAAAAATCTATCTGTGCTTCATTGACTATGCAAAGGTTTTTGACTGTGTGCATCACAACAAGCAGTGGCTGACTCTGAGAAGAGTGGGAATCCCAGAAAATTTGATTGTGCTAATGTGAAACCTACACCTGGACCAAGAGGCAGTTGTCAGAACAGAGCAGGGAGACACTGGATGGTTCAAAAGAAAGGGGTCCGTCAGGGATGTATTTTGCCTCCATACCTTTTCAATCTGTATGCAGAACAGATCAACTGAGATGCTGGGCTGTATGAGGAGGAATGTGGCATCAGGATTGGTGGAAGAATCATCAACAACGTGCGTTATGCAGATGACACAACCCTACTTGCTGAAACTGAGGAGGACCTGAAGCGCTTGCTGCTGAAGGTCAAGGACTGTAGTCTTCAATATGGATTGAAGCTCAATATCAAGAAAACAAAGAGTCTCACCACTGGGCCAATTGGCAGCATCAGTATGGATGGTGAAGAGATTGCGATAGTTAACAGTTTTAGTTTACTTGGTCCCACAGTCAACACTCTTGGTAACAGGAGCCAGGAAATCAAGAGCTGAATTGCATTGGGAAAGTCAGCTGTGAGAGACCTCGCAAGAGTACTGAAGAGCAACGACGTCAGGCTGGAGACTAAGGTGCGTCTGATCCAGGCTATGGTCTTTGCAGTATGTGCTATGCATCAGAGAGTTGGACAATGAATAGGGATGATAGAAAGAGAACTGATGCCTTTGAGCTCTGGTGCTGGAGAAGAGTGTTGAATGTACCATGGACTGCTAGGAGAACAAACTGCTAGGTTTGTCCTGGAGAGGGTGAAGCCAGAATGCTCCTTGGAGTCAAGGATTCTGAAGCTTCATCTGACATACTTTGGGCGTGTTGCAAGGAGGGACTGGTCCTTGGAGAGGGACATCATGTTTGGGAGAGTGGCGGGACGGCGCAGGAGAGGAAGATCCTCGATGAGATGGATTGATTCTGTGAGTGGAGTGGTGGGAATGAGTGTGTTTGAGACGGCGAGGATGGCACAGGACAGAAGGGCATTTAGGGCTCTTGTACATAGGGTCGCTATGCGAGTCGACGGCACATAACAACAACCAACAACAACAACAACAACAACAACTTTTAAACAGGTAAGTCAGTTAAAATCCTTTCCTTACAGTCAGCTTACTCTGGTCTGTAACTAGAAAAGTTGATTACCGTCTACTTTCTGCTAATTCATATTCTACTACCCCTTCTTTAAAGTTCAGGTCAAGACCTTTGTTCTCTGGGGTCCTTATCTTAAAAATCCCAGCACATGGCCTCTGACTTTTTAACACTATGCATTTAACAATTACAATATCAATGCACCATGTCAACCACAGGGAAGATGTTATTCAGGAAACAACACAGGATTTTGAAGCCTGAAGACATGAGCTAAATCCCAGTATTAATACTTTGATATTTGTGAGATCTTAGGAAGGTTATTTAAACTTTATCAACCTTTACTAACCTAGAAAACGGGTGATAAAACCTGCTGAAAAGTATTGTTAGATGTTAAGTTTACATTTAAAATATATGAAAAGGATGAATATATTTTAAAGAACTAGATAAAAATTAAGTTATTAACATTAATCTAGCTCAGTTTCTAATATGTGTCAATTAACATCTGCATAAAAGGGACCACATAGCTTAATCAATATTCATGTGTAAATCTTAACTATAAAACATATCTTACAGCTTAGACATGTCTACTTATAGTCTAGATAGATACTTTAGATAAGACTATTATTGTTGAAGAACCATGAGGTGAACCAGCTAGTTAATAGATTCTATTTGAATTGTCCTCTTCCTACTTCTCTCTTTTTCTACTGTGCTTTGGTGGCACAAAAGAATGAAAGTTTATTTCCGTTGGCAATGATGTCAACAGTTATATTACCCTACATTTAGTTACATAAATAACTCTCTTTCCTTGAAAGCCAGATGAATCATCAAATTATAGCATTTTCACCTCAAGTGGAGACAAAAGACAAACATCTCTTACCCTAATAGTTTTCTGGGTCAGTTAAACTTTAATTAGTAAGGAAGTCACAGCAGCTTTCCATCTTTTTCAGGGCCAGATATTAGAGCATGAGAACTCAAAATCAAGCACTTTTCTAAAATAGCAATTATGCTTTAATATTTGTGACAGTAAATTTAAATGTTTTAGTAGTTTTTCAAGTCCGTTCTCTGTAGTAACTTAGAAACTGATGTCAACAGGTTCTTTTCAGTCTCAACGAGGGAGAGATAGACACTTAAATGAGTAAACACATCACTACAGTAAATCAGCACCACAGAAAACTGGGCAAGATTCTTGGGCTGCAAACCAGTAATTTTCATGTGTGCCAACTCCAACAGGATTAAAACCACCGAATCTGTCCCTGGTCTATTAGGAGAGAGGCTATATTTTTCTGCTTAAACAAATAAGGCATTTAACATGATGAATCATAAGACTTGGTCTTCAAATGGCTCAAAAGTTAGAATTAAATTTACCTCAGAGGGAACATATTGCTCCACAGCTGTAGCAACAGTCGCACAACAAATCCAAAGCAATACCATCACCGAGAGGACAAGAGTAGTAGTTAAAATCCATCCAGAATTCCTGAAAAACCAGTAAGTCATATTAGAATATTCTAATGTAAGAGAAGACACTTAATATATAAATGCAATCAAGCTTATGTAGTTAGTTTAGTAATAAACTTTTTATTTATATTATCATAAAAACTATTTTAAACCCACAAACCTGTAGAAGGAATACTATACTAGCTATTATAGTAGTTTTTTATAGTAAGAAAAAAATCAGACAGAGGGTATTGGCTTCTACCAAATATATATAAAATTATACCAATTACTAACAGAAGTACTTTTAAATTATAAAATGTGTAAGGGAAATTGTACGCTGCCATACATACACTATTCTTTTGCAAGGTTTTATGTTAACACCCATTTTCTTTTTGTCCTCCAAAGAGTTTTAATTTTTTAAATTTAATTTTAATCAAAGTTTACAGAGACTTAAGAGTTTCCATTCATTCATTGTTGTACTTTTCTTCCTGCCCACTCTCTCCCCAATTCACTCTTCTCTTTGAAAAGTAAAATAAAAATCTTTTCACTGTTATACAATCCCTCACCCCAAGTCTACTCCACTATGCAGCCTTCATTCTAGACTCCTGTCATGACAATAATACCTAATCATATATCCCTTGTAAACAGCTCTCTCCCTCATCTGTTTCAATGCCGTATACATTATTTATCCACTCTTTCTCAGTCTTCCCTCAACCCCGATGTCAATCCTGTTTTACAACAGTGGCTCTATGCAATATTTGCCCTTTTGTGACTGAGACATTTCACTCAGCATAATGTCCTCCAGGGTCACCCATTTTGAATAATATTGCATGAGTCCCTTGTTTTTCAATGCAGCATAGTATTCCATTGTGTGAATATACCACAGCTTCTCTATCCATTCGTTTGTTGATGGGCACTTGGGTTGTTTGCTATTTGCTATTGTGAACAAAGCCACGATAAACATGGGTGTGCATATGTCTGCTTGGATGTCAGTTATGGTCTCTTTGGGGTATATTCCCAGTAGTGGAATTGCTAGGTCAAATGGTATTTCTATTTGCAGCTTTTTGAGAAAGTGCCATACTGCCTTCCATAGTGGTTGCACCATTTTACACTTCCACCAACAGTGAATAAGGGTTCCAATTTCTCCACAACCTCGCAAGCATTTGATGTTTGCTGTTCTGTTAAATTTTGCTATTCTTACTGGGATAAGATATCTCATAGCTGTTTTGATTTGCATCTCTCTTAGAGCTAGGGATTTTGTGATACTTATTTTAAGAAAATCTAAGTGTTCCAAAGAGTTAATGTATAAAATAGCTAAATTACAAAACAATTATTTGTCTCTTAAAAAGGATTTCTAATAGGCTTTAAGAAGTCAACTCTCCAAGTACTGCGCAAGACTATTATTGCAAAAATTGGTTACTAATAAGCATAAAGAATATGAAATACAATGTGAATGAAGACCAGTCTGAAACAGTGTATACAAACTTGGTAAGCAAACCAACACACACACACACTCTCTCTACTAGTCAGGTGTATTTCTTTCTATGGTCCCTTCCTTGAGTCCTTGGCCTTACATCTAATGTGAAGACCTGACAGTGTCAAATGAGATAATGGTTACCCATGGAGGATAGTATTTGGTGGAGCTCCCTGATTAAAACAAGCTTGGAAGCAAGAGTGGCATCCGCTTCCAAAATAGCTTGCCTCTGGAAACCCTATAAACTTGGAGAAACCATGAAAGTTAAACAAGTGTTCAGGTCTTTCATTTATAATATCGCTATGAGTTGTCTATGACTCAATGGCACTTAACAACAACAACAACAGTAAGGTGTATACAAAAGTCTAAAGAGGAAAGGGGGGGCTGAGGGTAGAAGGTTGGTGGGGAATGTTGAGGGCACAGTATTATGTGGGCAGAAGGAGGGGTTGAAGATACTAGGAAAGATCCAGTGGGAACCAGAAAAGATGGAGTAATGATGGACATGGATCAATGGTGATTAATTTTATAAAACACAATGTATGGGAATGATACTATGAAACACATTGTGAATAGAGGAATGTGTGAAGCATAAGGTATATAATAAACTAAACATAATGTTTATGAATGTGTGCAAATTAATATAAAAGAAAAAGAATTTTTAAAAAGTCAACTCTAAAAAATTTAAAAATATTTCATTTTACATAACTCTGCAACCTCAATTTACAAATGCAATTTATTAGGAGGCTCTGTAACCACTACAGAATACAGTAATAAAAACAAGAGGCTTTTTTCTTCTGTTGTTGTGTACTGTTTGATCAGAACTGGCCCTCCAGTGGCTTTTCAGAGTACAGGAGAAGACTGCCCATCCTCCACCCATGGAGCAGAAGATGGATAGGAACCATGTGCCTTTTGGGATTGCAGCAGTTTCTTACCACTAGGCTACAAAAGCTTCATTTTCTTATGATTAGAAAGCCGGTGATAAGAACCAGCAACTTGAATTATTGTTATTTAGATGACTGACCGATAATTACCAAACTATAGATTAAAATTTGAGGAACAGAGAAACAGCAAAAAGATATTTTTAAATACCTAAGAGTCTAATTCTGGAATCTTGAGTAATACAAGGAATCACTCATTTTCTAACACTAATAAAAGGTCAATTCCTAACATAACTCCTTTACCCATTCACTTGGTTTGTAAATATTTGAACATGCTACAAAAAGAGGGAATGCATAATCCTAGTTTGTCAATAAAACAGGTGGACTCAAAATATGCATTACATCTTAAAAGCATTGAACTCTCATATAATGCTTTAAGAGTATCAACTTAAGATAATTTTTAGCATTTCCCTCTACATGTTCTCACCCCGAACTGGGTGAAAAAGAATTTTCAATTAAATTAAAAGGACATATTTTACAATCTCACCTCAGTTGTTGTTATGTGTCATTGAGTTACCTGTGACTCACAGCCACTCTATGTATAATATGGCTCTGAACACTGCTCTATCTTAAGCCAATCTTATTGTCTCTGATGTACTTAACCCCTTACCCCAGATACTATGTCAACATATTTCATCAAAGGCCTTCCTCTCCTGTCTGTCCCTCCATCCTTCTTCAAGCATGATGTCCTTCTCGAAGGATTGATCCCTCTTGGCCACATGCCCAAAGTATGTGAGATAGAGCTTCAAAACCCTGGTCTCCAAGGAGCAAGCTAGTTTCACCCTCTACAGGATAAACCTGTTTGTTCTCTTGGCAGTCCATGGTATGTTTGACACTCTTCCCCAGCACCACAATTTTAAAGCATCAATAATTCTTCTGTCATCTTTGGTCACTGTTCAGCTCTCTGATACATAGCAAATAATTGTGAAGATCACAGACTTAATCAGGTACACCTTAGCCTCCAGACTGACATCGCTGCTTTTCAGCACTCTTGAGAGATCCTTGACAGCAGCTTTCCCCATCTTTTGATTTCTTGACTACCAGTGCCAAGATTGTTGGTAAAGTTTAACAGGATAGCCAGCAATAAATGTTGAAGAGGGTATGGAGAAATTGGAACTCTTATACATTGTTGGTGGGGTTGAAAAATGGTACAGCAACTCTGGAAGGCACTGTGGCATGTCCTCAAAAAGTTGAACAAGAGATTCCTTATGATCTAGATATACCACTACTAGAACTAGACCCCAAGGAAAACAGAAAGGTAATACAAATGGAGATTTGTACACATATGTTCATAGTAGCATTATTTACAATAACAAGAACACCACCCATGTTCTTGTTATTCGGGACAGCACAAATGTCCATCAACAAACAACTGGCCTGAGAAACTATGGTATGCTCACACAACAGAGTATGATGCAGCACTCAGGAGAAACCTTTTGAAAGATAGTGTATAATGCCATTATTGTAAAATCAGAAGGATAACCAGTGAGATGTGTCTGGATATACAAAGAAGGACGGGGTGAAGGCAGGGGAGTTGAGGGTGGGAAAGAGGAGAAATCACGGAGTAGAAGAGTTTGATGGGTGGAACGAAGGAGCAAAAAAAAAAAAAAGTACATGAGTGAAACATAATAAAAAAAATTTTAAAAGAATGGAAAAAATAAAGTGAAGATAATACCTTAAAAAAGGGACATATTGTTCATTAAATTAATTTAAAAAGGGACATATTTTATACCTAGATTCTAATGCCCCCTGTAAGTAGCAAAATTTTTCTTTTTATATTTTTTATTTTATTATTTTTGTGTGTGTGTACCATCAAATCAGATCTGAATAGTAAAGGAGGAGATTGTCCCTCCTTCTCCAGTAGAGCATCTAGTGGATTTGAACCTTGCACCTCTGGGATTGCAGTGCAGCTTCTTGCCACTTGGCCACCAGAGCTCGCCAATAGCAAAATTTTCTAATCATCATTTAAGATTTATTTCTATCTCCTCCATAAATCTTGGTACCTCCCAGTACACTCAGGTATACTCAATCTCTATATAGGTGGGGTCCTTTTTGTGGTGTGTTATTGTTCTCTCCCCCCACTCCCCAAAAGTGGGTGGCCCTTGAGCCATAGACTAAGGGTAGGGGCGGAGCCCTGCTCGAGGGTGTGAATTTAAAAATCTGTAAGGCCCTCAGGCCACATTTATTAATTTTAGAAGAGTATTCCTTAACACGTTGCCTCAAATGACGGCAAAATGTGTTTCTAAGCATGGTTGTCAATTTAAAAGTGTGCGGCAACGTTTTAAAAGACATAGCAATCATTAGTTCGCTGTACTGAACAACTTGGAGTTGCTGTGATGCTGAACACTATCCATATTCATGTCAAATACCACAGTGGTTACCTATTATGTACAATGGTTAGATGAGCTTCCAGATTGATTCATGTGGGAAGCAGGAGTGGCATCAACTTCCTAAACTAGTGTCTCTGGAAACTCTTCAAACTCTTATAAATGTACAGAAATTGCGTTAATCATAGAACAGAATTCAGGGTTTTTTGGACAAAGCTTACTCTGAGTCATATTCGGCTCGACAATACTTAACCACTACCAAATGACCATAGTGCTGTTATAGCTGGAGGAACATTCTTCCACTTTGTACATCCTTCTTTGTCAATGTGCTATATGAGGTAACTTGGGTTTGCTATGATGCTAAACCTTGTGCCACCGGACTATCAAATACCAGAATGGTTTCCCATAGTGGACAGTGTTTGGTGGAGCTCCCAGTTGTAAAACAGGTTTGGAAACAGAAGCAGCATCCACTTCCTAAGCCACATGCCTCTGGAAACTTTATGAAGTTGGAGAAACAATGACAGTTATGGAAGGGCTTTAGGTCTTTTGTTCATAGAGTCGCTGTGAGTCGACCTCGACTCAACAGCAATCAACAACAACAACAACAACATACAGGTGTGTATGACAGAACAATCATTATTGTTCTGTTCACTGTTTGTATGTTCGTTTCCATCAAAAAGAACTCCATAAAGGCAGAGATGGAATATTTTATTTCAGGTCTCAATATAGTGCCTGATATACTGTTTTAGGTGTTACTGAGTTGACCTATAGTGATCTGATGAACAACAGATCTGGTCCTTGCCCTATTCTACACCATCCTCATCATTTCTGATATGATTGAGTCCATTGTTACAGTGACTGCTTCATGACACGCTCAACAATAAGATGCCAAATACTAGAGCTGACACTAAACTGTAGTTTTAGATGGTAAGTTCATTTTTATAAAACTATCAAACTACAACAAAAATATTAAGTATGAGAGAAAAACTGCTTCCCCTCTAATAGATCCAATTACTATCCAATTACTATCATAGATCCAATTACTTTTTAATAATTTTTAAGAGACAAGTATACAACTGACAAGAAGTTTTATTTTGTCAAATATTCCTTAGTTTATTCGTAGGCTGTTAAGAGTATTTTCAAGGAATTTTTCAAAAAAATGAAAAAAGAAATTTACTTTTTATTAGCTTGAGTGAAAATACATGGAAAAATTGGTTTTTCCATTAAATAATTGATATACATTATGTTTCCTGACATATATGATACTCTTCCCACTGAAGCAGCATTTCCCGCTCTTCATTCTTGTGTTTCTTCTTCCCATTCTTCCTTCCTTCCAATCATGCACCACATTTTAAATTTTAATTCTGGGTTAATACTGCTGTGGTTGTTCACTCTGAGCAAGTTCCTCCCTAGCATTAGTGATCACCTTAGAAGTCTGTTATTTGGCTAGAAATTAACTTACGGGGTGATTTCAGTTCTAGGCTAAAGAATGACTCAAGGCCAAGCAAGGGTTTAACTAGTTCCTATCAGAGCAGTAAGCCTGAGCATTATTTTTTTTAAATGATTTTGAATTTTCACAATTTTATACTACTTTATCAGGGGGAA
This sequence comes from Elephantulus edwardii, assembly GCF_000299155.1. NCBI lineage: Eukaryota > Metazoa > Chordata > Mammalia > Macroscelidea > Macroscelididae > Elephantulus > Elephantulus edwardii. The sequence goes on from NW_006399755.1 coordinate 10,509,259, forward strand.
ATTTTTTTTCTTTATGTAAAAGCAAAAGCAGGTTTAGAAATGAAGGTGAAAATTTAAAATTAAATGCACATTTTCTCAAATAGTCATTTAAAGATTTTGTTTAGGAAAAGGTATTAATTTTTAGTTTCCTCATCAGCCTAGAAGAATCAGTTACTGTTCTGTCATAAATTACAAGAATCATGCAGTTTGGACTATAAGAATATTATATTCTAATTCAGACTATTTAGCCTATAATAAAGGCAAGGATTCTTTAATCACTGTACTGTACAGCTGGCCTGCTATCTGACACAGAGTAGACAATTATCATGTTCTACCACCTTTCTCTTTTTTGAGGGCAAGAGGGAGCTAATATTAGAATTCTATCGAGGAGTGGAAGCTCACCCACCTTCAGGAGACATAATACTACCTTCCAGAAGAGCATAATTATCCCCATATCCCTGATTTCCACCTTTCTCTTGCCATACTTAGGAATCCCTGGCATAGTCAACCTTCTTTAGCATAAAACACAAAGCCTTTTCTCATAATCTGTAGCCCTTACCTAGGTCCTCTAACTCTGTATATAGCCACGGAGCTAAGAGAAAAAATATGGATCTCAAACCATTCAAATGTACTTTAATGTTTAATTTAAACATCTGGAGAGGCACATGTCTTAAAGAGAACTGAGGTATTCTTAGAAGACTAAGAATATAATGTGTAAAAACTACCAGCCCCAATTTTACTTATGCAGTACATTTTAAACAAATGGAAATATAAAAAAAGACCTGTTAAGCTTAGTAGGGAAAAAAAAGGTAAAAAAGTTTCAATTTTCATTTTCTTTTTATGTGAAAAAGGTGTATTAAGGTGATGCACAGGAGGCATGGTTGGTAATAGATAGATAAGCAGAAGAGTTAAAAAGAAAAGTAAAGAAAGGGGGAGAAACACCCCTGGAAAGGCAGAGGTGGACCCACGCCTTATGGCATGCTGCTAGAAGGAGAGAAAAAAACACACTCCCGCCCCCGCACCCCATTTGTACTTTTGAGCTGTTAAAATAATTTCAAAATAATGGAAAGGAATTTATCTTTCTCATTCAACCAAGATTTTAACTCCTATATTATACATATATTACATTTTATGTAATACATATTTAACTCGTGTGTGTGTGTGTACACGTGCGCATGTGTGTTGTTATGCACTATCGAGTCACCTGTGACTCACAGTGATCCTATGTACAACTCTGATGGCTACCTTGTCCTGAGCCAGTATCACAGGTTCTGCCACACCTACCCCCACTGCTCTAGTTACTGTATCAACCCATCTTATCCAGGGTATTCCTCTTCTGTGCTGCCCTTCCACACTTCTGAGCATGACTTCTTTCTCCAAGGACTGGTCCCTCCTGGCCATGTGCCCAAAGTATGAGAGACGAAGCTTCAAAATCCTAGCCTCCAAAGAGAAACTTGGTTTTACCCTCTCCAAGACAGATCTATTTGTTTTCTTGGGGGCCTATGGTATGTTCAAGACCATTCTCCAGAACCACAACTCAAAGGCATCAATTCTTTTTGTCATCCTTTGTCATTGTTCAGCTCTCTGATGCATAGCAAGTAATTGCAAAGGCCATGGTGCACCTTAGTCTCTAACTGACACAGTCGCTTCTCAGTATTCTGGCGAGGTCCTTGACAGCAGATTTTCCCAATGCAATTTGTCTTTTGATTTCCTGACTGCTGATGCCAAGAGTGTTGATTGTGGAGCTGAGCAAATTGTAACTGTTAACAATCTCAATCTCTTCTTCAATATGGTGCTGCCAATTGGCTCACGGGTAAGAATCTCTGTCTATTTGATGTTGAGCTTTAATCCATATTGAAGACTACAGTTCTTGACCTTCTGCACTTCAGGTCCTCTTCAGTTTCAGCAAGCGAGGTTGTATCATCTGCATAGCATAGGCTGTTGATGAGTCTTCCTCCAATCCTGATACCACATTCTTCCTCATAAAGCCCAGCCTCCCAAATGATCTGTTCTGCATATAGAGTGAAAAGATATGCAGACAGGAAGCATCCCTGACACACTCCTTTCCTGATTCTTTACCATGCAATGTTTCCATGTTATGTTCTCAGGACTGGTTCTTGGTCCAAGTATAGGTTGCACATAAGCACAATCAAATGTTCTGGGATTCCCATTCTCCTCAAGGTTAGTCACAATTTATTACTGTGCCATTGCACAGTAAATGAAACAGATAGACATTCCTCTGATACTCTCTGCTTTCTGCCAAGATCTATCTGACATTGGTGAAAAAGTCTCTAGTGCCATGAACTCTTCTAAACTCAGCTTGTATTTCTGGAAGTTCTCTGTCAATGTATTGTCCCAGTCATTTTTGGCTAATCTTCAGCAAGATTTTGTTTCCAAGTGATACTGGTGATATTGCTGAATAAGTTAAACACTCTGTTGGGTCACCTTTTTTGGAATGGGAAAAAATAAGGATCTCTTACAGTCAGTTTGTCAGGTAAAATGGAGTCGCTTTCATAGTTAAAAAAGGTTGTTTCTAGATCTTGAAATACAACATTGTGAGCAACAGGATACTATTCATATGCATACAAGGAAGAACTGTTAATACCACTATCATTCAAATATATGCACTAACAACCAGAGCCAAATAGATGATTTCTACCAGCTTTTGCAGTCAAGTAATCAATCGAACGTACAACCAAGATGCACTAATAATAATGGGTGACTGAAATGCAAAAGCTGGGGACCAGGAAGAAGGATCAGTAGTCAGAAAACATGGACTTGGTGACAGAAATGAGACTGGAGATAGAATGTTAGACTTCTACAAAATCAATGATTTATTCATGACAAATATCTTTTAGAAGAAATATGAACGCAGGCCATATATACAAATATAAATATATAAAAATAAAATCAATAGGAATACATACAGAGAGAGGCATCTTAAAAAGCCATCACTTTCTCCATCTTCAGCAAAGTTTCTGTGAGCTTGTGAACTTCTCATCTGCAGATCTGTCAAAATAGCAAGGCACAAGGTTATGATATGCTATGTCCAAAAGGTAGTCTCAAATGACTGCTTCTAGAAACATACACTCTAGAGGTGACTAGTTTTTTCTAAAACTGTGATGTGAACATAGAAATTCCGTATGATCTAGCTATTCCATTGCTTGGAATATATCCCAAGAAAATGAGAACTGAGGCTCTAAACAGAGACTTGTACACCAAGGTTCATAGCAGCATTATTCACCATTGCAAGAACATGGAAACAGCCCAGATGTCAAACCACAATCAAATGGATTGAGAAATTATGATACAGTCTTACAGTGGAATACTATGGAGCATGCAGGAGCAATGATTTTGTAAATTATTACCTGACTTCGGAGGGACTGGAGAGCATTATGCTAAGTGAACTAACTCTGTCCCTCAATGTTATATATTGTATAAAACCATTATTGTAGAATGAGTATGAGGATCAAGATGGGGGCAGGGTTGAAGCAGAAGGATGAGGATGTTCAGGGTTGGGGGGAGGATTAATCATGGGGTTGTACAATTTGATGGATGGGGGTGAGGGAAATTGGAAGAATCTGGTTTGAGTAACAATGTGTTCGAACTTTGTAAATAAACTAGTATAATAAAAAAATAAATAAAAGTCTGATGTGATACATTTTATAATGAGTGGAAGTTTCTCTACTATATCCCAAACCAAATGGATATTCTACCATTTAAAAAAATTTCATTTTCTTTTCAAATTATTATTGATATTAACATTTTCTGCTTAATTACACACAAATCTTGAATATGGAAATTTTAGTTCATTTCTAGTCTGTTTAAAAGCAGAGTTGGTCTTATGTTATATATTGTCATTATTCATTTGCCCACTCAAATAACAAGATCCTAAGTTTCTAAAATAAAAGTTCATAAATTTAAAAACCATTACCACATTTGGCACATCAGTGTCACAGTGTTTAGCATCACAGCAACCACAAGTTCCCTCTGTACAGCAATGCACAGACCAGTGCTATAGCTCTTAGAAAAATGTTTGACAAAAAACAATTTAAACCAGGCTTGAAGGCCTCAGATTAAAATCACCCACCCTGGGCTTGGTAACATAACTCTCTGTCTACTAGGCCAACAAGAGCTCTCTCTATGTTGTCGCTGTTATTGTTGTTAAGTTCCATCAAGTCATAGACGACTCATAGTGACCCTATGAATGAAAGACCTGAGCACTGATCATAGAATTTCTGGAGGCAGGCCTAGTGGACAGAAGTTTTGCTACCAAGCCGAAGGTGGGTGATTTTAATCTGCGGCCCTCAGCCTGTTTTAAATTGTTTTTTGTCAAACATTCTTCTACGTGGTATACCACTGGTCTGTGCACTGCTGTACAGAGGGAACTTGTGGTTGCTGTGATGCTAAACACTGTGACACTGATGTGCCAAATGCGGTAATGGCTACCCATGGTGGACAGTGTTTGGTGGAGCTTCCTGATCAAAACAAGCTTGGAAGCATGAGTGGCATTGACTTCCAAAATAGCTTGCCTCCGGAAACTCTATGAACAGTGCTCAGGTTCATAGGGTCGCTATGAGTCATCTACGACTCGATGGCACTTAACAACAACATCAACAACAAATTTAAAAAACTAAATGCTTTATCCTGAAGTTTAGCTTAGAAGTTAAAATTAATTTCTAGAAGACAAAACAGTCAAGCAGAACTTCAGAAAAATTTTAAAACTATGGTCATTAAAAAATTATTATTAAAAGAGCCAACAGACAATCTATAAAATCCTTGCAAGTCTTGGGAAATTACTTAACTGATAAGAGTTTCTCTAGATACTATAGAAAATGTCAAGAAATGAACGATAAAAAAAAAACCTGGGCAAAAGACAGGAAGAGAACCTTCACTAAAGAGGACATTCAAGCAGACAACAAACAGCCTTTGGATTGGCAGCACAACCATTAGGCCACCAGAGTTCTTAATCACTGTTGCTGTTGTTATTAGGTGCTGTCGAGTTGAGTATGACCCTTTGAGTAAAGATCTGAACCCTGCTCTATCCTGCGCCATCCTCAGACTTCCTGACACACAAGAGCCCATTGCAGTAGTTACTCTATTAATCCACCTGGTTGAGGGACTTCCTATCCTTTGCCAACCCTCCCCTCTACCCAGCATCATGCCCCTCTCCAAGGAATAGCACCTCCTAGCAACATGCCCAAAATACGTGAGAGATACTAGAGAGATGTGAATACAAACTGCAAGATAAGAACATCTTACCACTCTTCCTCAATCTAGCTCTCATTAAAGGGCATCGATTGAAAAAATCAATAAACAGAGATAATAACACTGGAGAGGAGATGAGGTAGTAAAGTAAAATGGTATGAACACTTAGGAAAATGGTATATTATTCTCTAAAAAAACCTACGAACAACAACAACAAAACAAACCCTAGAAATAGAACAACCCTATGATTCAGCAATTCTATTCTTGCTATAAACTCTAAACACAAATACCCTATCTACTGCCAATGAGTCATTTCCAACTCACAGAAACCCACTGTTGGGTTTTCAGAACTGTAAATCTTTATAGGAAGAGAATGACTATCTTTCTCCATCAGAGTGACTGCCAGTTTCAAACTATTGAAATTTTGGTTAGCAGCTTGATATGTTCTGAAGAGATATATATACACACACACACACCTATGATCATTACTGCTTTATTCATAACAGCACATATATAGAAACAACTCAATTTCCCATCAATGGATAAATAGCAAAGTAAATTGTGGTACATATATACAGCAGAATGCTACACAACCATAAAGAACAATGATGAGTCCATGAAACATGGATGGATCTGGAGGATATAATGCTAAGTGAAACAAGTAAAGCATATAAGGACAAATACTGTATCTGATTTCTTTTTTATAAGGCAAATAACAGGCATATACAAAAAGAAAACCAATATTCATTGGTAGTTATCAAGCAGAGCGAAGGGTAGGGGAAGTAAGGTTTAGATGGCAGATTTGTTTTTCTTCTTTTTGTGTGATAGGAAAAGTAGCACTAGAGATGGAGATAGTAAGCAAAGCATAACCAAAGTAAAAAATGTTCTGAGCATTCATAGACAAGTGTAGGCAAACTGGTATATAAGTAGGTACCTGGGTGTACACACGTGAAAACAGAAGGAAGTACCTATAAAAAACCAAAAAACTCAAACCTACCACCAGGAGGGAGACCTCTGAAGGCCTAGTAGTAAGGAGTTGTGCTGCTATCCAGCTCTAATCCAACAGTTGCTCCATGGGAGAAAGATGGGCAATATCCTCCCATGTAACTTACTGCTTCTGAAAACATAATGAAGGTCAGCTATGAGTTGGTTCCAACTTGATGGTACATACCACCACCTTCACCACTACACTGACTTACTAATAATGGGGACCATATACAATAGAGTAGAACTACCCCATAGCATTTCCAAGGCTTTAAATCTTTACAGAAACAGACCGCCATATCTTTTTCCTGTGAAATGGCTAATGGAAACGAACTGCCAATCTTTCAGCTAGCAGTCTAGTTCTGTATCACTGTGATACCAGGAAATTGTCAAATGGAAACATCAATTGCTATGCCACTTTTAACAAAAATCCAAATAAATAAATCAAATGAACTTACAGCATGAAAATACAAATATAGGGAACAGGTAGTCCTATTTTCAGGATAGTTTCACTACTTGATTAGTTTTATTAGAAGATAATGGAATATTTGATTAGTTCACAATAAAAAATGTTTGACTGCACATTAAATGTTTGAGAATACTGGTTCTCAAAGATGGTCTCTAGAACAAAATCTAGGAACTTATTCTCACTTACTCATTGCTGCTGAGTTGGAACTAACTCATAGCTGACCATCCAGTGGGTTTTCAGAGGCTATCAACTGCATAAGGGAAAACTGCCCATCTTCCTCCCATATGGCAGCTGGTGGAATGGAATCTCCTGCCTTTGGGTTGGCAGCCCAAATTCTTACACATTATGACACCAGAGATCACCTGTGAACTTACCAGAAATTAAAACTCTGTCTTAACAAATCAGAAACATTGGAGGTATAGTTCAGCAATCTAATTACCAAGTTAAAAGGCAAACAGCATGGTAAGTAGGTATGTGAGCTCTGGAGACAAAGTCATCTGGATTTGAAGTATAACTATCATTAAAAGCAGAGAATCCTACAAAAGTGTATAGATTTTCAGCTTCTTATAGGGATATTTTAACAAGCCTCCTATGTGATATTGATGCACATCAAAGTTTGAGAGCCTCTGTTTTAGAAATAATTTGTTCACCTCCATTACTACGTAAACAACCAATTACGCCACAGTCATATCTGACTGCCAATGCTTTTATCCCAAGCTACTTAAAAATACAACTTACAGGACATTTTGCTTAGAGAGGATTCTTTCATATTTGTAGACTCCTGCTCCAACTGTGGTGCATACTGAATTTCTGGCTTTGACTAAAATGATAATGAAAGCAATTAAGTAATTTGTACTTCTTAAGCTTTTTCAGCAACAAGTCCTCTAACACATCATCTCTATAAACATTTAAATTGAGAAAAGTAACAGAAGTATGGCATAAAAAATAAAGTACATTAACCACAATATATTTTAATTGCACTTCCTAAACATCAGCTCTAATGCTTTGCAAAGAAACAGACAGATTTCTGGCATCTTAAGGATTTTGTCAGTTTAACTCCCTGACAACATTAAAGAAGAAAAAAAAAAAAGAAAAAGAGAAACAAATTACAACATACTGCATTAAATATCATATTCTGCAAAAATGAGTTCTAATTCTTGACCAGGAATAACTTAGCAGACTGTCAAATCTTGTGACTAAACACGTATTTATTGCTATTTTTCTTATCTGAAACATTTCATTTTTCCTTTAAGTATGCTAAACACTCCACATGTTCTATCTCCTGTGTATCTGATTCTCTGAGTCTCTCCACTCCAGTTACACTCAAGCTGACACTCTTCTGTGTTTAGTTATTATTAAATCACATTTAAGAGACCAATGACTGCATAGTGCTAAAAATCCTGTTTCAGCCTAATAATTAACTACTGAATTAGTAATAATAACGACAAGGTTTACTTTAACACTTAAGAGGAAGGTATAGCTATAGTAGAACTTGATGGCTGGTAAGTCTGAGGAATTTAACTATGAATTTAAAAGAAAAGCAGCATGGTGTGGTCCCTGGAGCTAAGGTGATCTGGATTTGAAGTTTAATTCTGTCTTTACGATCAGTGAACCCCTATAAAAAGGTATAGATGCTCAACTTCTTTAATGAAATAGTGATAATACTACTTAAAGAGTTATCTGAAGAGCTAAGAAAAGTACAACATATAACAATGAAAGCCCTTATTAAATAAATTATAACATTACTGTGATAGGAAAAAAGGTACCTCTCTAAGAAGCAAATGCTTCAACAAGTTCTCTTAAAAATTAGTTATGAGAAAATGCATTATTCTATAAACAATCCAAAATGATGGTGTACTGCTGTTTTGTTATTAATTATTCTTTCTCCTATATGTAAGGATTTCATTTCATCAATCTAACCACTAATTAGAAACTCAGAGTTCTGGTTAGATAAGGACAAGATTTCCAAAAGATAAAAGGAAGACTAAATCACATTGTGTCCTGATGCCCGTTTGGTTTCATGCAGACCTAAAAAGTAATTATTATGTGATCAAATATTTGGTGGCTGAGGACATGGCTCTATGCTAAGCTACTCACTGAAGACATGTATTTACTGTTGTTGCCATTTAGATGAAACTAAGCAGCACAGTGGTCACCTGGAATATTACGATTTTTCCATCATCAGCTTGAAGATAAAAAGTCCATGAAGAAGTTATGAAGCTCTGTGCAGAGTCCATCATGTCACTCCAGAATGACCTCACCAGAGTAAGAGGGAAGAGCAGATGCATTCTTGGCATCAAGGACATGAGCTAAGAACAAAATAAAAAAAATCAAATCATGAGATAATCATGAGATTATTTTTTACATGTGCATATTCAAAGAGAACACCTTAATCTAGATTTTTCAAACTCTTATTGGCCTAAGGATTAATCCGTTAAATGAATTAACCCTAACAATTAGTATTAAATTCTTAAATTTCTATATAAATTAACTACAGTACAGTTTCACATTCCAGGGTACTTTAAATTGTCATTGAATAGCCATTGTTGTTATTGTTATGTACAATTAAGTTGGAATCAACTCATAGGTGACCATCTAGCAAGTTTTCCAAAGTAGTAAATTACACAGGAAAAGACTATCTTTCTCCTGAAACAGCCACTAAATGTTACCTATCTCTTCCATGAGGTAACATTTAATCTAAACTTCAAAATTAGTATAAAGCTGAATAGCAACGGGCAGTAAATCTGCCATAATATACTGAGTAAATGAATCACATATACCATAAACTCCCATCTTCAGTCTGGGTGAGGCTACCCACTATTCTAATAATTATGCATTTTAGATAGTAAGGATCTAAAATCACAGTAAAAGGGATTCAGAAGGAAAACTCATGCAGGTATTCCATTAAGAAATATGGGGTGACCAAAGGTAATCTCTGGAGTTGTCGAAATTAGCCTATTCTCTGTAGCTTGGAAAGTCTATTTATTGGAAGCCAGGGCAATAAGGAAGGCACTTTTTCCTCATCTGTTTCTGCTCCTTGTGCAAGAGAGAAACTTAAAATGACTAATATTCAGACATAGGAAAGTTAACTGTAATGTTATCATTGTGCCAATGAGCTGGGACTGACTTAAAGTAGGCTCTCCAGCAGATTTTCAGAGGCTGTAAACTGCACAACAGGAGATCACCTATCATTTTTCTGCAGAGCAGCTGGTGGATTCAAACCACAAACTCTCAACTATAAAAAATCTACAAAGCACAATTAAGATGAGCAATGTCTGCACTTAGATCAGATGACCTGCATAGAAGACTCCACAGATTACTTTAATCAGATCTCCTTTCATTAGAGCTTGGTTACTAGCTAATATTTCCTATCCAACACTAAAAAAAACCAAAACAAAACAATGTAAAAAACCACCCACTAATAAGTTTACAGTAAAGAGTATGTGGAATAATGTACTATAATAGATGATATTGGAAAAAGAATCAGGGGCTATGACGTAATAAGTAGTTTTGGATGTAAACCCCTACATGAGGAGGTGTTACCTACTGATGTATATAAAATGTGTACATGATGTATACAGACCTACCAAGGTATATAAAGTAGGAAAATGACATGAGATTCTGTAAATAGACTAAAAGATGAATTCAGAGGGTTAAACTGGAAAAATAGTTAATAATACAGATGAAAAATTATGATAATCTAAGTTAATTAAATGAGAGTTAAAATGGACAAAAGGACCTGGGCTATCAATTTCTCAGTTTCTTATATGCAAAATGAAAGTATGATCTTCACTGACAGAAAAAAAACACAAGTAAGATCATGGATGTGACAAGACATTTAACAGTAAGGCATCATTATTGAGAGGTGCTGTCAAATCAGTTCTGTTCCTAGTGACCCAATGTATAACAGCAAGAAACGCTGCCTGCTCCTGAGTCATCCTCACAACCACTGCTGAGCTTGAGCCCACTGTGCCAATCCATCTTGTTGAGAGGCATTATTCAACTGTCTTTTCTATTAGCAAACATATGCTGTTGTTTTGCTGAAAATGAAATATAAATTAGAATCAAGTGGGTTATAGACATTTAAAGCATTACAATTCAATGCTACTGAAGCAGGCTATTTCACTTGGTGGCTATTTAAGCAGGAAACTAAGTTTCGTACTTGTTCTTGTCTCAATTCAGCAAACGGCAGCTGATTCTGGCAACCAAGGTGGCAAGCATACTGCTCATCAGCTTGGGAATATGCTTCTGTACATGCTGTAAGAGAGAAAGTCAAATCACCACCAAAAAATAATGTGGAGAAAGAAAAGAGATTTGTCACTTTATAAATAAATACGGTTTTACACTTAAAAATATTTCATCAATATGAATTTCCAAATTTGGTAAAAGTAGTAAGTGTGTTATTTTATAATGTCTATCTTTTCCCTCTCTCAAGTTAAATGTTTCAAGCATATGTTTATTAATTACACACTCAAGACTCTGGCCATATGATTCACAGGAGAGAATCCACAGTTAAATGTAGCAGAAAAAGCACTAGACTGGTAACCACAGAGAAGCAACAGTTGTTGTTCTTTTTTTCTTAAAAAAAAAAAAAATATCATTTACTGGTTGTGGATGTGACCGATGCAGGGCTGTTTTAATCTGCTGATTCATTTTTTAATGTGTAAAATGGAAATACTATTACCTATTTAATCAGATTATCTAAATGAAATAATGCACTGTTGTATGCAACACACAAACTACTAGGATATACACATAGTAAGGGGAAAAGTAGTTTATCATAAATTCTGAGAAAGCAGAATTCAGCAAATATTTTACAGCAAGTGATTCTAATACTGAAATAGGTCTCTACCAAACGCATACTCTTCACTTCATTCTCAGTCTTTTTTGTATTATGAACACATTACTTAAGATTTTTTTTTTCTTTCTTCCCACCAGTCATTTATTGTTAATATACTTCTCAAAGGAGCTAAGTAGTCAAATGAACAGCTTATATACATATATAGATGAACAGTTAGGAAACTGAGTTAGTAAGAACAAGGTTATGGTGTCACAAGATACTGGATATGAGTCATGGCATAATGAGAGGGAATGAAGTACCTCTTCTTACACTGAATAAACAATGCAATAAATGGAGAAAATTCCACTATGGTTCTTTTTAAAAGGTAAATGTCAATTTTGCCCTGATTATAGGTTTCTTTTATTAAACACATCTCTTTCAGTAAAATGTAAGAATAATGATTTAACAGATGACAAAGACTCTGGTTATCCCTTTGTTGGCATGATCCACAGAGAATATGCTATTAAATACAAAGTCAAAGGCTTAATTGAGGAAAAACTTGGAGTTAAGTCAACTAACCTATGACTGAATGGCCTACGAAAATTATACTATCCATGACAGGGAAGAGATGAATTATGTGTGGGGCAATTACTACTGCCTGTCTAAACCAAATGCTTGGTTAAATAAAAATGTCCTATTCACAGTACAAAATAAATACTGCTTCAACAAAAAGGATGGAATTTGAAGCGCATGAAACTTTTAGCAGCAGCTACCAAAATTCCAAATTCATAATGATCACAATTTACTACATGATTTTCTGAGAAATTGCATAAAAAACAAAACACAACTGAAAGAGAAAAACAATGCCATATATTGCTAATGTCCTTAGCATAGCTTCTTACCAGATTCACATTCCAATTTGGTTCGATTTAAATCAATTCCATCATCCACAAACTGACAAATTGAAAACAGCCTGCAACCTCTTTGACATGCATATAGCTCCTCTTCCTAGGAAATTCAAGAACAGGGAGAATTACAAAAAACACAGTTAATTTTTCCTTACTGGGGGTTAGGGGGAGGTCTAGAAGGAAACCAAGTTAGTAGGGTTTTAAAACCTTCCACAAAATTTTTATAACAGAAAGGGGAAAAAAATTATAGGAGAGACTTTTGTTACCTAACCAGGTTTTAGTTCCTTATTTTAGAAGTAATACAAAGATAGATGAGTGAGCAAAAACGCCACCCTTTCCCCAAGTTCTGTGATATATTTTGTACACAGAAAAATGAAAATAAATAACATACACAAAAATCCAACAACAGCAGAAAATAAATGACATAACAAAAACTTTTTAATAGAAATAGAAATGAGTAAGCAAATACTTGAGGACCAATCGCATACTTTTGGCACATTCACATGAATGTTCATGTACTATAATATTAAGAAAATGGTGTGCGTATTACATAGTTTTTGGCAAATCTCACAACCCTGTGTCAGTTTCCTATGCACACTGTGCACATTATTAATGTAATATTTGTGTATATGTTATTTACATGGACATTCTATATGAGGGAAAGTGTGGTAAATCACCAGGCTTATCAGAAAAAGTATTAAGAGTTGCTTCATATGGCAAATGATGTCATATGGCCCTGATAAAGAGTACGCATATATAAAAATGCTTGTACAAAATGACTTGGCTGACTTTAATTAAAAATACATAAACAAGAGCAACACTATGATATATTAGAGAGGGTATTAGAAACAACCAAAGGGAGATAAAAGTTTTTTCACGTGAGTGTTGTGCTCAAGTTACCTTACATGTCTATTTTGCAGTTTTCTCAACACAGGAGACAAATATTAAACGTCTCAATAACTCTGGAAGACGATTAATCCTAGCACAGTGCCTTCTAGCCATTCCTAGAAGATTCTTAATAAATGGTAGTAGCATCATCCAATAAAACTACATTTTTAAAATAGAAAAATAATTACATGTATCATTGTGTATGTGTGGGAATTTAATATAGGATGGACAATGGAAAATGTTAACTGCTTAATCAGATCACAGGTCTAAGGACAGCGTCCAAAGGTTTCTCTTTGATGATATAGATATATATAGAGATATATATCTATTATTTAAAATAAGCTGGCATGTTTTGGGGCACAACTTACTGTGTGATCCATTGTGTACAAACTGGCAGGCACCTAGTATTGTTGTTGTTATATGCCATCGAGTCATTTGAGACTCATAGTGACCCTATGTACAAGAGCCCTAAACACCGTTCTATCCTGTGCCAACCTCGCTGTCTCAAACACATTGATTCCCACCACTCCACTCACAGAATCGATCCACCTCATCGAGGGTATAGTATGTGCATATACCTATTAGCAACCAGGGAAATACAAAAGTACGCATTTCTTTCTAGCAGAAAGCTTAGGAGTGTTTATGAGCTGCAACAATCCTTTAAGAAGAAATGGTTGAATGGGCACAGGATATGAACAGACACGTCACCAAAGACATTCAGATGACCAACAAGCACATGAAGAAATGTTCAAAATCCCTAGCTCTAAGAGAGATGCAAATCAAAACAACTATGAGATATCATCTCACCCCAGTCAGAATAGC
>NW_006399755.1:10525716-10533245 GCF_000299155.1 Elephantulus edwardii
CGCTATGAGTCGCAAGAGACTTGACGGCGCATAACAACTACAACATATAGATGAAGTTAGTGTAAACTATACTACATGCCATTTCATTTTCAGATAACTTTTCTTTTGTTAAACCACCTAAATAACCTTCCTGGTACCAATTTCAGCAGGCAATGTGTCATTGTCAAAGTTCAGAAGTCAACTGTACATTTCAAGCTCTATCTTTACCACAACTTATTCTGTACCATTTTGGCCAATCCCCTAATCCATTGAAGCCTCAGGTTTAGTAGTTGTAACATGAAGATAGTATTTTCATGTCAATCTAAAAATACTCTTATAAAAAGCCACAGTATCATTAACATTATGTGGCACTATCTTGAAACCCTGGACAATGAACAAGGATGACAGAAGAATTGATGTCTCTGTGCTGTGGTGCTGGAAAAGAGTACTAAACATTCCATGGACTTCCAAAAGAACAAACAAGTATGTTTTGGAGAAATGGAAGCCAGAGTGCTCCAGGGAGGCAAAAATGATAAAGCTTTGCCTCACACACTTCGAGCATGTTGCTAGGAGAGGCTTATCCTTGGAGAGAGACATTGTGCTTAGAAAGGCAGAGGGTCAGTTAAGGAGAGGAAAATGCTGAACTAGGTGGACTGCCACAATGGGCTCCAGTGTGTCAGTGAGTGTGAGGATGGCACTGGATAGAACAGGGCTCATATCTGTTGGTCAGAGGGTCGCTACGGGTCGTACTTGACTCAACAGCACCTACCAACAACAATCCTGAAACCCTAACCAGTTCTGCGCCATCCTCACCATTTCTGCCGTGTGTTAAGTCCATTACTGCAGCCACTGTGTCAATCTACCTCCCTAAGGGTCTTTTTATTTGCTGACCTTCTACTATGTATGTTTTAAATTATATGATTATTCCAAAGAAATAATACTAATCTCATGTTTTACATATGCCAAGGAATTATAAGTTTATATAAAATATGACTTTCAATATTAGAGCATGTTCCTCAGCACACTGAATAAAAACATAAAGTCAAACCAGTTGCTATCTGTGATGCAAGGAGTTCTTTTATGTAGCCTTCTACCTTGGATCTCTGGGAAAAATCTTAGATTTCCCCTCTTAGCCTTAGTTCTTTGTATATGCAACTCAGAAAACCCTCTTGAGTTCTACCAGAGAAGGCTGTTATTGCTATCTTATGGGTAATGGAAGACTGGTTAAAGTAGAGGGAGGCCTCACCATGTATCTGATGAGAATCTGGATAT
The DNA here is from genome assembly GCF_000299155.1 of Elephantulus edwardii. Taxonomy (NCBI): domain Eukaryota; kingdom Metazoa; phylum Chordata; class Mammalia; order Macroscelidea; family Macroscelididae; genus Elephantulus; species Elephantulus edwardii. Next base: position 10,526,968 of record NW_006399755.1, read on the forward strand.
ATAAGCAAAGAAATGCAGTGGTTTTTAAGACTTCCTGGTTGACAGGAGTTGGGAGGGAGGCAAAAGGACACACAGTTCCCTTCTAGGTCTATTAAAAAGCAGCATCTGAGAGCTATGAGCTAAGAGGCAGGCTGTTACAAAAGCAGAACCAGGTGGGAACAGAGGTAGTGGTCACAAAGTGAAGCTGCTACACTGGCTGTGAGCTCTGCCAGTTAGCAGCAGAGATGTTGATGGCGGGCAGCCATATAGGAGAGCTAAATAGCATCTGCTGATCACTGAAAGGGGATGGTGGTGCTGGCTGAGAACAGTTTACAAGAGCTTATCCTGCTCTGTCGCTCTGAGCCCTTATGCTCTGAGAGTTGTTCTGATCAGAAGCAGGCAGGCACTGAGTAAGGGATGTGCTCCTCATTTCAGAGACCTTTCCAGATCTTGCCTGTATGCTTCCTGAAGCTGATCCCAAGTTGTCTCTGTTACTTCCCTACTAAACCACTTAACTGTTACATACAGTGTGTGAGTTGTATGTGGTCTTTACATAGGAGCTCTGATGGTGTAGTACTTAGTATGTTGGCATGGCTAACCAAAAGGTCTGTAGTTTGAATCCATCATCTGCTCCACTGAAGAGAGCAGTTTTCTTTTGTTAAGTTTTAGAACATCAGAAACTTGCTGGAGGGTCTCTACGAGTCAGGACTGAGTCAACAACAGTGGGTTTTGATTTGAGAGTGTCCTTGGTGGAAGTAGTTGACGTTAGAAATAAAGACGTGGGAAGGCGTATCTGATAAACACTTCACAGGAACCAGTCTGTTATTCTTCATGCAATTCTACAATATCAAGTCAATCTACTCTTGGAAATTCCATGTGTGTCAGAGACTACGTTTCATAGGATTTTGGATGGCTGCTGTTTCAGATATAAACCATCATGTTTTCTTCCAAAGTGCTTCTCGGTAGACTTAAACTTGTAACCCTTCTGTTGTAGCCATTCTTTGAAACTACCTAGAAACTCCAAAGAACTAAATACCAGCTATGTAATTAGATGGTTCTTCAATGACACTCTCTAAAGCTTCTGGAGGCATTCTTTCGCCTTGATCTAAGTCAAGCTAATAATTCTCTCATGACTCAACATACCTATTAATATTCATATCAAACAAATTTTATGTGATAGGACAAAACTCTATACTGAATAATGTGTGTCATTGTGTTAAGCACAGGAGACAAAGTTCTGAGAAGTGATCAGCAATAACAGTGGAGTTGGAAATACAACCCAAGCTTGTGTGGGCTCACTCTTTATTTTTTTAAAATTATTATTTCTCTCTCTGTGTGTGTGTGTGTACTGTCAAATCTGATCTGACTGGTACAGGAGGAGACTGTCCCTCCTTCTCCAGCACAGCATCTGGTGGATTCGAACCTTGTATGGGCTCACTCTTAAAAAATGATCCATCTGACTCTATTGTGAATCTTGTACTTGGATCCAGACACATGCAATTGCATTTTGAGAACAGAGGATGAAATACAATAATAACAATGTTTAAAATACCTACTTACAAATAGATAAAACATTCTTTCTTCCAAGAAATAATTCTGGAAATAAGTCATTATATTTATATTTAGATCTGTTAGTTACAAATATTAAACCCAGAGAGCACATGTGAGCCTGTGAATTCATCTGATTACTTTCACAATGTTTTCTCTCAAAACATAAAGCAAAGTGATTTGGAAGAGTGTTGATAGAAATCAGTGAAATATATTAATGCAACTTAATAAAAGTTAAGACAATATAGAGTTAAATTCCTACTCCACAACTTTTTGGCTATGTGATCTTGGACAAGTCACAATTCTACAATTGTAAAATCTTACTTTGCAGGGTTGGTGTAATAATTAGGGGTAATGAGTACAAATCTCTCATTGTAATGGCTAACAGATTGTTGTTAGTTGCTGTCAAGTCATCCCTGACTCACACAAACTCCATGCAAAAATGGCAAGAAATGCTGCCTGGTCCAAGTTTCCAATTTTCAGAAGAGCATCGTCAGGTCTTTTTTCTTCCTGTTGTTGTTAATGTGCTGTCAGGTCACCTGCAATTCATAGCGACCTAAGTACAGTAACTCTGAAACCTGTTCTATCTTGAACCAATGTCACTATCTCTGACAGACACACGTGCTCCCATTACCCAAGTCACTGTGTCATCCCATCTCATCCAGGGTCTTTCTCTCCTGTGCTGTTCCTCTACCCTTCCAAGGATGATGTTCTTCTCTAAGGACTGGTTCTTCCTGGCAACATGCCCAAAGTATGGTAGACAGAGCTTCAAAATCCTTGCCTCCAGAGAGCAACTTAGCTTCACCCTCTCCAGAACAGACCTGTTTGTTCTCTTGGCAGTCCATGGTATGTTTAATACTCATTTGTGCCAAAGGGGGGTGGGGTGGTGTCCAACACTGAATATGTTAGCTGTGTGTGTAATGGGGAAAGATCTTTCATCTGTTCTTTGTCTATGAGATATTGCTGTAAAGCTAAGCATACACTAGGAAGAAGGCCATCCACTTCAAAAATAATAAGACTTGAAACCTATGTATAATAGAGCACACTTAGACTAGCAGATATGGCACTGGAAGCTGAGGCCTTGGATTGGGAAACATGAAAGAGGAGGAAAAGTTGCAAGCAGATAGAAGTGATTAGAACATGGAATGTGAAAAGCATGAATGTAGGAAAACTGGACGTTATAAACAAAGAAAAAGAATGCATAGATATGGACATAGTGGGCATTGGTGAACTTAGACGTATTGGGTTGGGGCATTTTGAGTCAGATAAAAATTTTTTCCCTTCCTAGCCCATATTAAATCTCTTCTGATGCCTGTTTAGTAGCATAAGCCTAGGTCCCACACCTTTTCCTCAGTTTATAATCCTTGCATTATGTAAAATCCAGCAGACAACAGATGTACAAAAGAACTAACATTTTATATCTCTACAATCTGAAAGTACTTCCCAGTAAGAAACATCCCAAAATTCACTGGAATTGTCTTTGTGGTCACTTTGAAGTTTAACAGCAAAGAGGGCTGGCCACAGTGGTTAAGAAAACAGCACAGAGAAAATACAAGAGAAGATAGTCAGCAACCTCAGCAAAGGCTATTATAAAGAAGAGTGTGTTACCCAAATTACTATATGGTGAAGGGTGTGGGTGTCACCAAGCAATTAGGATTGTTGAGTATACAAATATCTTTAAGAAACTGGATACATTTGAGAAGCAAGATGGACTAAAAAGAAATGAGGCAGCTGCAGGGGCAGCAGGCAGGATCACTCCTGTCCACAGGGAAGGACTTCTTTCTGTGTGCACTCTTATGAATTACCTGTCTTCTATGCTGTGTGATCTATTCCTTGAAGGCCAAACCGAACTGCTGCTTCTCTAAGACATCCCTTCCTTGCACTCACTCAACCTAGATGGACAGCCTCCCTCCTGTGCTCTCAGAATTCCATGGGCTTCTGCACAGCTGGCATTGTTGTTATAAACCATCGAGTTGGAACCGACCCACAGCTGACCCTCTACTGAATTTTCAAGACAGTAAATCTTGCAGAAGACTGTCCATCTTTTTGAGAAGCAGCTCGTGGATTCGACCAAGTACCTGCATTGGCAGCACAATTCCTTTCCACTAGGCCACCAGAACTCTATACTATACTGTTTATTATTATGTGCCATCGAGTCAGCATTGACCCATAGCTGACCCTCCAGTGGGTTTTCAGAAGCAGTAAATCACACGGCAAGAAACTGTACATCGTTCTCCCGCGGCTGATGGATCTGAACTGTGTAGAAGGACATCATGATTGAAAGGGTGGAGGACCAGCGCAGAAGAGGAAGACTCGGGATGAGATGGATTGACACTGGGGCGATGGGATTAGGTGTGTCGGCGTCAGACTGGCTCAGGATAGGGCAGGCTTCAGAGCTGTGGTACATGGTTCACCGGGTCGCTATGAGTCGCAGGTGACTTCGGCACAGAACCACCACCACCTTTGCGTTGGCAGCGCAATTCCTCACCATTATGTCACCAGAGCATCCTAACAATTAAAAGGAACATAATCACAGGCCACCAGAATTCCCTGTCTGTACTCTACTGTCTACACTATCCTATTTTGTGCCACTGATTCGGAACCGAGCCGTCGCTGACCCTTCAGCCGGTTTTCAAAGGCAGTAACTCGCACAGGAGGAGACAGCTCATGCTTCTCCCGCGGAGCAGCTGGTGGATTCGAACCGCGTGCCTCTGGGCCTGCAGCGCGGCTTCACTCAAAAGTCTCCCGTGGAACGGTCTAACTGTCGGACGATTCTCCCAGCACACGGGCGATTCGGGGGCCCCGAGACGCGCTCTGTAACCAGGGGTGAGACCCTAACCGAGGGGAGGGCTTGCGTGTGCGCCCGCCCCCCGCCCCACACGCAGGAGATTCGGATCCCCCTGCGAGGCTCGTGTGCCCGGCGGAGTAGAGCGATTGCGTGTTTTTCTCGGTTTTCCGCCCGCCCCCAATAAGCTCTCAGAGGGTAGGTGCCGCGCACACTTCCGGTAATAACAGCTGGAGCGGGCGGAGGGAAGAGGAGGAAGGAAAACGGGAGCGACACAGGTAGACGGCAGCGAGTGCACGGCTGATTCAGCAGCCAGGTCCCCAGGGCAGACGGGGGTGAGGGGGTGACCAGGCGGGCGGTCAGGGAAGGGTGGTCGCCCAGTACGACCGGGCCCTACCTTGGGGTAGGTGTGCAAGGGGTAGGTCAGCTGACAGGCCCGGTGGCAAGACGCCGTGTCCCCCAGCACTGAGTCAAACGCTTCCGCCGAAGCGGTCCCCGAGCCTCCGGCCAGGGCCGTTGTCAGCAGCAGCAGCGGCAAGAGCCCCAGCTGGGCCCGGACCCAGCGGCGCCCACTCAGCGCCGCCATTTTGTTCCTCTGTGTCACAGCAAGCCCTGCTTGTTGCTGTTTTCTTTTCAGAGCTTCCTCCTCCTTGCGCGGCCAGCCCCCTTCTCCTCCCTGCCGGCCGCCGCTTCCGCCTCCGCTGTCCCCGCCCCCCCCTCAGCTCCGCCCAGGCCGGTGCGAAGCCACCGCCTCCGGCCACACCTCTGGGACTACGAACTCCTCATAGGCTGATGGAAGGAGAAAGACCCAACCATTGCGAAAGTGAGCGCCAATCGGCGTCCCCCGCCCCCTTCCTCCCGCGGCCCGATCTGGGGGATGTAGTTGTCCGCGTTCGGGAGGCGAGAGGGGCCGCCGGGATGGTGGGCGCTGGAGAACTGCAGCCACCCGGACCCGCCCCCTCGCAGTGCATGCTGGGGAATGTAGTCCGGCTCCCGGACACGCCCCCTCGACGCGCCCTTCGCAGTGCATGTTGGGGAGTGTAGTCAGACGCCACTCTCCGACGGCTTCGCAGCGGGTGGCGCCGCTTCTTTGGGTTTTTCGTTTCCGCCCGGCGATCGGGGTTTGGGAGCTCACAGGGTGATCTCTGGAACTGTCCAGCTGCTTCTAGAGCTGCTTTTCCTGCTGGGTTTCACGTCAGACCGTTGTTAGGTAACCCCTCCTCCGTCCGAGTGTGCTGAACGCAGTTTAGGGATCCGGATTCCGACACTCAGAGCAGTGGCACCCGGACATGGCTGTTGATTTTGAGGAGCCTTGGGGTGGTTGTTGGTTGCTAAGAGAACTCTTTGGATTGTGGTTGTGGGTAAAGTAGTTGTTCAGAGGTCTTCATTGAACCTAGGGGAACCCCAGTCCTGCCACAACCAGACCCACATTGGAATGACTAAGAAGTTAGGAGATTTAACACAGTCTGTTACTGAAATCCCCTCACAGCGTATACTTTTGGAAAGAAATTTTGCCACATGTAAACTCTAACTTAATCCTTTTAATTCAAGAACGTTGTCAGAATTTTCGGAGCCAATAATTAGTTTTGATAAAGTTTTAGAATCTTCCCTCTTTCTTGAACAGAACACACTGCAAGCACGTGAAGTAGCCGCAGCCCCTAGCGATGGATAAATTCGTCATCCGAACACCTCGAGGCCAGAATAGCCCCCAGAAGCGAGATCCTGGAGCAAAAATATACAAGCAGGCCACGATTGAATCTCTGAAGGTGAGAGGGTATCAAGGCTTAGATAAATGTGTGTAAAATTGACAGCAAGGTGATGCTGAGGGGCCCTATTCTTGGAAGACCTGGGAGTTCTTTTTTGCCTTGCGCCTGATACATGCCATGGTCTTTGCTATCACTTGTTATGCATCAGAGAGTTTGACAATGACTAGGGAGAATAGAAGGAGAATTGATGCCTTTGAGCT
>NW_006399755.1:10534625-10548573 GCF_000299155.1 Elephantulus edwardii
CTTGGCTCCACAGTCAACACTCTTGGCACCAGTAGCCAGGAAATCAAAAAATGTATTGCTATGGGAAAGTTTGCTGTTAGGGACCTCTCCAGGATACTGAAAAGCAATGCTGTCACTCTGGAGATTAAGGTGTGTCTGATACAGGCTGTGGTCTTTGCAATCACTTGTTATGCATCAGAGAGTTTGACAATGACTAGGAAGGATAGGAGAATTGATGCCTTTGAGCTGTGGTGCTGGAGAAGAGTATTGAATGTACACTGGACTGCCAAGAAAACAAACAGATTCATTCCAGAGAGGGTTAAACCAGGATGCTCCTTGGAGGCAAGGATTCTGGGGCTTCGTCTGACATACTTTGGACATGTTGTAAGGAGAGACCGGTTCTTGGAGACGGACATCATGCTTGGGAGGGTGGAGGGACTGTGCAAGAGGGGAAGACCCTCTATGAGGTGGATTGATTCAGTGACTGGGGTAATCAGGATGGGAGTATCAGAGGCAGTGTGATTGGCACAGGATAGAGCAGGGTTTAGGGCTGTTGTATATAGGGTCGCTATGAGCCGCAAGCTACTCGATGGCATATAACAACAACAACAGATCATTCAAAGTTTGTTACTTTAGATGCTAAAGTAATAACATCTCTCAGTTTTGCAACTCATGGCTTGAATTTGTTTTTCAGTTTTTTCGGCTTGAGAAATGTCCCATTTCCCTTTTTATTCTTCCATTCCAGCAACCTGCATAGTCTAATCTTTTACTTCGTTGTCTTGAGCTGTCCTTTGAAATCTTTTGTTCAGCTCTTTTATTTCAGCACATCTTCCCTTTGTTTTGGCTTCTCAATGCTCTAGCACAATTTTTAGAGTTTCTTTTGTTTTTTTCTTAACCCACTGTCTTTGGACTACTCTTTTGTTCTCTTAATTGGTGATGTCTTTGAGGTCATTCTACAGCTTATCTGGTCTTAAATTATTGGTGTTCAGTGCTTCAAGCTTGTTCTTATAATGATTTTTTAATTCAAGTGGACTAGACTCAAGATCGTATTTTGCTTCATGTGGACTTATTTTCTTCTGCTTCAATTTGAACTTAAACATGAGTAATTGATGGTCTGTTCCACAGTCAGTGCTTGGCTTGGTTTTGACTCTCATATTGAGCTTCTCTATCTAGTCTTTCCAGAGATGAGTCCATCTGATTCCTGTGCAGTTCATCTTGTGAAGTCCATGTGTAAAGTTGCTATTTTGAATTTTTTTCCACTTTTCTACAAGAATTTTATTGAATGTTAGAAGTCTTAGCTCTCTAATGCTGCTTAAGCAGAACTACCACAAATGCACAGCTTTAACAAACAAAAACTTACTCTTTCACAGTTTAAGAAGCTAGAAATCTAAATTCAGAGCACCAGCTCTACAGCCAGCCTCCTTCTGTCATCTCGAGGGGCAAGTCCTTGTCCCTGTGGGACCACCATCCCTTGGAGATCTCCACGTGCCTTGGCAACCATGTCCAAGTAGGTCAAATAGTTTCTCAGACATGGAACCTGGATCCAAAGAACATGCCTCACTTCAGCTCTTCTTTCTTGGTAGTAGTGACGTTATTTCTCTGTTCATTTCTTTCTCCTTTTATTTCTTGTAAGACAAAAGGTGATGCAGGCCACACTCCAAGGAAAATCTCTTTAGATCAGATCAAGGCTATGATCTGAGTAAGATCGTTGCATCCCACCCTAATCCCTTACAAGTGATTGGTTGACTGCATCAGACCACACAGCATGACCAGCTGTTGCACATTACATCAGTGCCATATTACATCATTATACAAGTAATTCCCAAACCCCTAAGAAACATGAAGTCACAAAACTGATTCCCATATTTAAGAACCCAATTTCAATCTATGATTGTAGCCAATAGTAACATATGACCTACTGCTGTATGAGAAATCCTGAAAAATGAGAAATTATATCAGTTAGGCCAAAAACTTCAAAACTACTTGCTTTGCATCAGAGAGCTGGACAGTGACTAAGCCTGAAAGAAGAAGAATCAATGCCTTTGAGTTGTGGAGCTGGAGAAGAGTCTTGAATATACCACAGACTGGGATCGGAGCAACATTACCTACAACCCCAGCTGCAGGTGGTGGTTCAGCACAGGAAAGCTCATCTGTAGAGATATTGCTTCTCAGCTTTCAGCCCCAGACACTGGCCAGGACAGAGGTCACCAGGGGCTCTGAGGCACCACACCTGTGGGGCCTGCATCTGCTCTGCCAGTAGCCAGTAGGAACACAGATTCCAAAGATTGATGATTGGGTTCAAACTCTAGCTCCATCACTTATAAATATATGTCCAAGTTCATTTGCCCAGGCCTCATACGCCTCTGGTATTGATAGGCAAAGGTGCCCTGCTGGTATAGCTGCCCAGGGTCGCAGCAGTGCAGTGGCGGTGGCTAGGGTTCCAGCGACCAAAGCGCTGGTGATTGGCAACCATTGGAGGGAGCCTGAGGTGCTGTGGCACTGCCCAAGCCACAGCGTGTGGGGGGCGGTGTGCTACCCCCTGCCCATCCTCCTATTTTAATTTTTTTTAAAAAAGTGTTTGCAATGAATAAGTCATTGAATGTATACCTGGTCCATACTTTCCAACTACCTTCTTCATTGTTTCCAACTTTTGCATTCCAGTCATTAACATCATCATTAAGGCATCTTGATTTCATGCTTGGTCAATTTTAGGTTGCAATATTTGGTAAAAGTCTTTCATTTTCTCCACTTTGGCTTTAGCTGTTGGTGTGTATATTTAAATAATAGTCGTATTAACAAGTCTTCCTTGTATACATGTGGATAATATCCTGTCATTCACAACATTGTACTTCAGGATAGAACTTGTATTTATTCTTTTTAACTATGAACACAACATCATTCTTAATCTCTTTTTCATTCCTGGCATAGTACATCTTGTGGTTGTATTAAAGTGAACAAAGGCAGCCCATCTCATCTCATCTCACTAATGCCTAGAATGTCGATGTTGATGTGTTCCACTACATTTTTCACAACCTCTAATTTTCCAACATTTATGCTTTGTGCATCTATGTTGAACTGTTAAAGAATGTTGATAGCTGTTTCCCCTCATTTTATTGACTTTCAGTCTGAGCTCTACTTCTGATACTGTAACTATCCATGTTCCTCTGGTGTTTATAGTGTTTTTGGAGGCCTACTGTTTAAGAAGTGGGTGGCCAATCTTGTTGGCATGTCTGTCTTAACTTGAGAGTTCTACTGAAACCTGTTCATCGTGGGTGACACTTCGGTGTTTGATACGCTGGGGGCATAGCTTTCAGCATCACAGTAACCCAAACATTACCTCAGTATAGCACTCTGACAGACTAGTGCTGGAATAATTAGAACAATGATAAACAAGCATGAATACAGTCATTTAAGCTATAATGTAATTAACATTATACAGATAATTCCCCCAATACAACAAACTGACAGGTAAATGTTATACCTCTAATAGCAAATCAGTCATAAAAATATCATGTTGCCAGATCCAGTTGCCTGTGGCAACATGGTAAGACCTGGGTGAGAGTTAAAGCATTCTATCAGGACCCATGTCTAGCATGGTGCGGTAATGTCCTGATGTGGATATTGAGGTCATAGCAATGTCTCAGCTGGATCTTCTATGCTGGTGTTCCACACAAAACCCATAGGTCACAGGCCTGAAGGCCCAAAGGGGCATTGTCACTTTGGCATTTTGGCAGAGTAACTGCAGTAAAGGAGCTCTGGTGGCCTAGTGGTAAGAAGCTACACTCAAATCCCAAAGGCAGGTGGTTTGAATCCACCATGTGTTCCACAAAAGAATGGGGCAGTCTCTTCTCGTGTGCTTTATTGCCTTTAAAAACCTGCTGGAGGGTCAGCTGTGGTTCAGTTCTGACTTAATGGTACTCAACAACAACAACAATAACAATCTGCAATAAGTTTTTCTAAATTACCAAAGGAATGAAAATTCTGGAAACCTTGACATGCATGTGAGACACGTCGTGTTCTTATCCAGTGAGCTTTATCATTTTTCCCGGTTGCTCTGTTCACATGAATCTATTCTAGTCACACCCTATTTTTTTACACTCACACCCTATTTTTTTACACTTCTCTGAGTAAGCTGTTTCTTCTCATGTCTCTAAAGCTTTGAGTCAATTGACGCTGGTTGCTTCCCCTGGAAAGCCTGCTCTTTCTTTTTACAGAGTGAATTTCTTCTCGTTTTTCGGTCTACTCAGGGACTACTTTGTGAATGCTAGTGTTTAAGTTCTATGTGGACAGGGTCTTTGGGTATTTTATCTACCTCTGTATCCTTGGATCTATCTCAGAGTGCCTGACATGCACATACACCCAAAATGAGGTGAATTGACACAATGAGTGCAGCAGTGGGCTCAAGTTTGTCAGAAATGGTGAGGATGGCACAGGAGAGGGCAGGGTTCAGAACTGTTCATTGGGCTGCTATGAGTTGCATTTGACTACACAGTATGTAACAACAACTGGTGGTGAATTACACAGAGAGTTGCACTGCTAACCCAAATGTGATTTGAGTCTGCCTATTGCTCTGTAGGAAAAAGATGAGAAGTCACCACTTGCATGATCTGCAACCTTGGAAACCTGCTGGAGGGTCAACTATGAGTTGGAAGCAAATCAACGGGAAATGGGGGAGGGGGTGTTTGTGTGTGCGTGAATGTGTTTATATAGAGACTCATGAGGTTGTGAGAGCAAGTCCCACATCCGTAGATTTGGGGGCAGACTGGAGACCCCTGTGGGGTTGTGGAGTCTGGCAGATTTAAAATCTACAAGTCACTCAAGGATAAGAGTGTCCTGTAGAAAGAGAAAAGAGTATGTGAGTAAAAGGAGCCCTAAGCCTAAAAGCACTCTGCTACAATAGTCATTTATATTCTGTAGACAGATTAGGCCCCAATGATAGCTCTCCTTCCATCTAATTGCTTGGCCCCACACAGCATGTAAGTTCACTACATTATATTATATCTTCTATGCAATTTACATCCTCCTCAAAACCCACTGGAGGGTCAACTATGAGTTGGTCCCAAAGTGATGACAGTGAACTACAGTTCCTGCCAATATCTAACCTGCAAGGTTGTTAGGAGGGCTAGATGAATAACTGGGATTGAAAGGGCTAAACATTGTTCTTGGTATGTATGAAAACTGAATAAGTAGCTTTATCTTTCCTGTACCAAAAAAAAAAAAGGAGAAGCATGTACATTAAAAGTAGCATTGAGAAGGGTGCTGAAGATATGATAATACTTGTTATTAACATTTACTGAGTCCATTTCTCGGGGCCAGGCATGCTGAATGCTTTACCTGTATTGACTCCTTAAATCTCTTGTCAGCTCTGTGATAAAGAATACTTTTCTTATTTTCATTTCCCAAATGAAGAATCTAAGACCCAGAGAGATTAAGTAGCTATCCTAAGTAGCTGGAAATGGCAGAAATAGGTAATGAACTAGACTAGATTTTGCATTTGAACTAGGCTCTACAGTCTGCTTCCTGTAATGAAAGAAAGAAACAACTAGAGGCTTCTGAATGCCAAGCAAAGTAGAAAATCTTTGGAAACAAGATGATTGGACTTTTGTTATCAGCATATTAGAAGTAATTTTGTGATAGCCTTATCACACTAAGTGATAGTGATATCCAATAGAGCTTATGTAGTTTACATTTTAGTGGTAAAGGCTAACTTACTTAATCTCTTTTTCACTTTCTCAAGGGAAAGAGTAACATCTATTAGTTGCATGTTGTTGTTGTTATTGTTAGGTGCCATCGAGGCGAGTACAACTCATAGCAACCCTATGAACAAAAGATCTGAACTCTGTTCTACCCTGTGCTGTCTTTACAATTCCTAACACACAAGAGCCACTCTCCTTTGCCGAACCTCCATCCTTCCCAGCGTCGTGCCCCTCTCCGAGGAATAGCTGCCTCCTAGCAATATGTCCAAATCATTCTTGTCTCCAGAGAGCATTCCAGCTGCACCCTCTCAAAGACAAACGTTTTTGTTCTTTTGGTCATCCAGGGGACTAGTTACATAGGAAGTGTGTTTAAAAGGTTCTCATGTTGTTAGGTGCTGCAACGTTGATTCTCACTCCGAAAGATCCCCTGTACAACAGAACAAAACACGACTCAGTCCTGTACCTTCCTCACGGTTGTTGGATCCCATCGTTACAGCCACAGTGTCAGACTCTTGTCATTGAAGGTCTTTTTTGCTGACCACATATGTTTTATTTCTCCCGTGATTGATTCCTCCTGATGGTATATTCAAAGTTTGTAAAAAGCAAAGTCTTGCCATCTTCTCTTCTATAGAGCATTCAAATTCAACTGCAGTTCTTCTAAAGCAAATTTGTTCATTCTTCTGACAGTCCTTTGTATAGTCAGTTTTCTTTGTCAGCACCATAATTCAAATGCATCACTTCTTCAGTCTTGTTCATACAGCTTTTGCATGCATAGAGGCGAGTGAAAATACCATTGTTTGGGCACTAGGTACATCTTACTCCTCAGTGTGATTCTTTTGCTTTTTAACATTTTAAAGTCTTTTGCAGCACACTTGCTCAATGGAGTATGTCATTTGATTTTTTTTATTGCATCCTCCATGAGTGTTGATTGTGGAACCAAGTAAAATTAAATCTTCCACAGCTTCAGTCTTTTCTCCTTTGTCTTGACATTGTGAGGACTTTTGTTTTCTTAAAGTGTAATCTGTACCAAAGGAAGGTTGTAGTCTTGGATCTTTATCAGCAAGTACATCAAGCCTTCTTCCCTTTTCAAAAGATTATAGAATATGACCATTCTTTTAGATTTAGTACAATACTGTATAAACCTTTCCTTTCTTTATAGGATTAACTATGCAATATGATGTCCCCCAAGAGTAGAATAGTGGCCGCATTATTACTTATGAGTAAAGAAATTTCCCTAATGGGTTTTGTCTAGGGATGATAGAAGGAGAATTGATGCCCTTGAGCTGTGGTGCTGGAAAAGAGTATTGAATATACCATGGACTGCTAAGAGAACAAACAGGTTCATCCTGTTGTTGTTATGTGCCATCGAGTCGCTTGAAACTCATAGCGACCCTATGTACAACAGCCCTAAACGCTGCTCTGTCCTGTGCCAATCGCACTGTCTCTAATACACCCATCCAGATTACCCCAGTCACTGAATCAATCCACCTTATAGAGGGCCTTCACCTCCTGCGCTGTCCCTCCACCCTTCCAAGAATGATGTCCCTCTCCAAGGACCGGTCTCTCTTTACAACATGTCCAAAATATGTTAGACAGAGCCTCAGAGTCCTTGCCTCCAAGGAGCCGCCAGGTTTGACCCTTTCTAGGATGAATCTGTTTGTTTTCCTAGCAGTCCATGGTACCCTCAATACTTTTCTCCAGCACCACAGCTCAAAGGCATCCGTTCTACTTCTATCCTCCTTAGTCATTGTCCAACTTGCAATATCTATAGAACTGAAAAAAATTAATACAAAAACTGAGCCAAAACCAGGAAAATACAAAGTATTACAGAGAAAATACAAAGGCAAAAGTGACATTTCCCTGGTAAGATATATTTGTCCATGGAAAACTATTCCCATTAAACTTGAACTCCTCCTGATCAAGCATCCTGGAAATTAAATTATTAGGAAGGAGAATAGCAGATACAAATAATAGAGTTGCTATCCTTAGCTAGTGGGGACAATCTGAAAAAAAAGACCTTTAGGTTTAGTAAGTTTAAAATGTTTCAACATAAAAAAAATTAAAAAAAGTTTCAAGATAAAGAGAGGAATAGAAACCATAAGTTAAGAATAAGATAGGATGAAAAGTAAACAGGAAGATATTTTGAGGTGTGTGTGGAAATAGACTTGTCTAATGAAATTATATATTTGTTGAAACAGAAACGTATTGAACAGCTATAAGCCATAGATATAGAAAGAAATAGTTGGAAGCTAGATCAGAAAAAAAGACAGAGATGGAGAGTATTTAGGACCAGATAAGAAATACATTTTCTTATGAGACAGGTAGGAAAATAACTTTCATTGAACATACATCTTAAAATTAGAAAGTAAATTCTAAAACTACAGTAATAGAATATATAATTTCTAAACCATCTAAAAAGAAACAAGATAAAAGTCTGATAAATTGCAGATAAAATGTAAGGGGGATGTTTAATGACAGTATATGTTCTATTACATCAATAATCTTGGTAAGCGTAAATAGAGTAAATATGCCTATTGTAAAATACCCTAAGCTTGGATCAGGCAAATAGAGCAAAAAAAAGCAGTCATAGAGTAAAATATTTTGATGCAGTGAATTATTTAATATGGCCCATCTATCCACAGTCTTATGTGGAAAATTAGAGGTTCAAAAGAAGAGAAGACTCTCAACAAGATGATTAACAAAGTGACCGCAACAGTGAGCTTCAGCATGGCAGAGATTGAGAGGATGGTGACAGATAGGACACAGTTTTGATCAGTTGTTACCTGTTGTTGATTGGGTCATGTTGACTCAGTGACATCTGACAGTAACAACGTCAGCTACAGTGTATTTGACTCCTACAAAATAATTGGATGAGACTATGCAGATAACAAGGGAGTACCGCATGATTTAAAATCAAGACAGATTTATGTCGGAGTTGTATCCTTTTTCCATGCCAATCAATCTTTGTGCCAAGTAAATCATTCGAGAAGCTGAACTTCATGGAAAGTAATGTGGCATCAAAATTGGAGGAAGAATCATTAACAGCTTGCATTATATATATGATACAACTTTGCTTGCTGAAAGCTAAGAAGACTTGAGGTGCTTGCTGAAGAAGATCAAGGACCTCAGACTTCAATATAGATTACATCTCAACATAAAAAAAACAGAATTCTCACCACTGGGCCAATAGGAAGCACCATAACAGATGGAGAAAAGATTGACATTTTCAACAATTTCATCTTACTTGGATCCACAATCTACACCCTTGGTACCAGCAGTCAGAAAATGTATAGCTTTGATAAAGTCTGCTGTCAAGGACCGTTCCAGAGTCCTGAAGAACAATGGTGTCAGTTTCAAGACTAAGGTATGCTGATTCAAGCAATGGTTTTCCCAGTCACCTGCTATGCATCTGAGAGCTGGACAGTGAATAAAGGTGATAGATAAATCAATTTGGCCTTTGAGTTGTAATGTTGGAAAAGAGTACCGAGTATCTCAGGGACTGCCCCAAAACAGACAGATGTCTTGGAGAAAGTGCAACCAGAGTGCTTCATAGAGGCAAGGTTGGTGAAGCTTCATCTTGTATATTTTGGGCATGTCATTAGGAGAGACTATTTCTTGGAAAGGAACATCATTCTTAGCGGAGGGTCAGCAAAGGAGACCCTCAGCAAGATGGGTAGAAACAGTGATGGTGCAATGGGCTCTAGTGTGTTGGGGATGATAAGGATAGCGTAGGAGAGGATGAGGTTCAGATCTGTCATTCACAGGGTCACTGGGAGTCATGCTGCTAATAATTCAAGTGGAGTGAGACCATTCTAATAAGGTATATGGAAACCCTAACAAAGTGATTAGTCATTTTTGTTATCTTTTTGGTAGAAAGAGAGCCAATCTCAAAAGGAAAAACCAGGTTACTTCTTGGAGGCAAGGATTTTGAAACTCTCCCTCAGATACGTTGCCAGGAGGGCCAGTTCTTAGAGAAGGACATCATGCTTAGAAGGGTAAAGGGTCAGCACCAGAGAGAAAGACCCCCAAAGGAGATGGGTTGACACAGTGACTGTGGCCATGGGGGCAGGTGTCAGAGAAGGTGAGACTGGCTGAGCATGGGCTGATTCAGAGCCATTGTTCATGGGTTCACTGTGAGTCATAATCGACTTGACAGTACATCACAACAGCAAATACTTGTAAGAATCAAAAGAGCTGGGAGCAGAGTACATCTTTTGAACTTGGGATCGTTGTGCTGACAATCTCTAAGACTCAGAAAACAAATAGAGCTGTAGCACCAGCAACTTCAAGAGGTGACAGCAAGCTCAACAGAGACCAGTAGAAAAAAACAAAACAAAACCAATAAACAGCTATAACAAAACCAGGAGACTGCTGTGAAATGACTTTGGGTGGGCTTCCTGGCCCACTAAGCAAAATGGTTAGAAAGGCATGAGACTGGACCAGAAAACTGAGATCATAAAGTATTGCTGTTAGCACAGTGCCTCCAGGCATTTGGTGGGGCTTGGTTCACTGACACACAACTAGAGAGCAAAGTGGCTTTGGACAGGAGACTTGCAGAAGTAAAGTACCTCCAGGAACTTATTGGAAAAAACAGAAAGAGCTCTGGTATTAACCTGCTCCAGCAGGACAGAGGCAGGCTGAGGCTGGGGGAGGCCTATCCTGAAGGGCTCAGAGGGTCCTAACTTTGTCTGAAAGGGGCTCTGTGGGCTATGAGGAGCTGAGGGAACAGTTCTACACTGAAGAAGGGAGACCTTTGCCTACTTCTTCCTGGGTCTAGTCCCAAATTGTGCTCTGTTGATCTTGATCCTGGGCTGTAGCCTGTTTCTCCTCCAGTAAACCGTACCATTGTGAGAATAATCTGTGAGTTTTCTATGGCCCTTGCAACAAATTATTGAACCCAGCAGGGAAGAAGAGAGTGACTCAGGAGGAATAGCTGGTGTCAGAATTGGTAAAAAGTTGAGATGCTGGAGGTATATTTGACCTCCAACTTACAGAAATAAGTTTTGGACTGATGCTCTTGGTGATTTCTCTGCTATGACTTTGTGAATGTAAATGAGGAGGTCTGATGCCACTGCCAAATCATTTTTACAAACTTAAAAATAAAACCTGTTGCTAATGAGTCCGTTTTGGCTCATAACAACCTCAGAGAACAGAGCTTCTAGAACTGCCAGATAGGGCTTCCC
Organism: Elephantulus edwardii; assembly: GCF_000299155.1. Lineage (NCBI taxonomy): Eukaryota > Metazoa > Chordata > Mammalia > Macroscelidea > Macroscelididae > Elephantulus > Elephantulus edwardii. The sequence continues at coordinate 10,545,484 of NW_006399755.1, forward strand.
AGGCTGTAACTTTATGGAAACAGTGTGCCAACATGCTTGTCCTGCAGGGTGGCTGGTGGATTCAGACCGGTGGCCTTTTGGCTAGCAGCCAAGTGTTTAACCTTGCACCCCCAGGACTCCATATGAAGGATAATGACCCAAAAAAGTTGAATGTAAAGGGGTAGAATATACAAAGAAACTGCCATAGGCATTAGTTTTACTAGTATATTAAAGAAATATTATAACATTAGGTCAATAGATTTTTAAATTCTAAGGTGGCTGCATGTATGTATGTATATAGTGGAATACTGCAAATCTAATTCTGACTTTCCATGCTGGATTGTTGGGTTCACTTCTGGGTTCGCTTCCGAGCCTGTGTATGCCAAGCTTAATCATTACTCATCTGTCAATGGAGGTTTATGTGTGCTCTGATACTGAACAGGTTTCAACAGAGCTTCTACACTGACACTGAGAAAGGTCTTGTGATCAACTTCTGAAAATCGGCCTGTAAAGACCCTATGGATAATAGCAGTCTAATCCTATTGTGCATTGGGTCTCTATGAGTTGGGGTCAATTCAGTAGCAACTAACAACCACTACTAAACTGAATGAATTGTTTATATATATGTATTATGTCTTAGAAACCACAGTGAGTGGCTTTAACAAATAGAAATGTTTTCTCTTACAGTTTTTTGTTTTAAGGTGTCATCGAGTTGTAGTATGGCAACCCTGTGAACTTTGGGAACCTAGATTGAAACCTTGCCCATCGGTGCCATCCTCACCATCTCTGCCATGCTCAAGTCCATTGTTACTGTAACTGTCAGTCCATCTTGTTGGTCTTCTCTGTCTCAGACCCTCAACATAGTATCTTTTTTCCAAAGACTAACTCCTCCTAACAAACAATATGCTGAAAGTTGGAGGCCACCAACTTTGCCTAAGGTGCACCTTGCCTGTACTTCTTCCAAGATAGACCTGTTTGTTCTTTTGGCAGTCTGTGGGGTATTCAGTATTCTTCCTAATACCACAATTCAAAATCATCAATTCTTTTTCTGCCATCCTTATTCATTCATTGTCCAAATTTCAAACGCATAGGAAGCAATTAAAAATACTATGGCTGGGACCACACACACATTTTGTTGTTGTTGTTGCTGTTGCTGTTTAGGGTTGTCTTTTTTTGTATATATATTTGTTTTAAAAAAAATTTTATTTTGTATTGGTTTGCATACAGTATTCATATACATTGTTTCCCACTTTCCTTCATTCACATGATTTCATACAATCATTCCCATACATTGTGATTTATAAATTTCATTCCCATTGATATATGCCCATCATTACCCCATCTTTTAGGTCCCTACCAGATCTTTCCCATTTCCTTCACACACACACCCCTCAAATTTTGTGACCTGATGATTTTCCCCCTGCCCTTTCTCAGCCCTCTGTTCCTACCCATTCCCCACTTTAATCATCATACACATTTTACTAGTTATCTTTCTATTTTTACAATCATGGTCTTATGCAGTATTTGTCCTTAGGAGACTGAATTAGTTCACTCAGTATAATGTCTCAAGTCTCTACTAACTTATGTAATATTTTTTGAAATTGTTGCTCCTGAGTACTGCGTAGTATTCCATTGTGTGAATATACCACAAATTCTCAATCTGTTTGATTGTGATTAGACATTTGAGCTGTCTCCATGTTCTTGTGGTTGTGAATAATGCTGTTATGAACGTTGGCATACAAATCTCCATTTGTCTCAGTTCTGGTTTCATTGGGGTGTATTCCTAGCAGTGGAACAGTTGGGTCATACGGAATTTCTATGTTCAGCTTTTTGAGGAAATGCCAAACTTCTTTCCAGAGTGTTTGTACCATTTTATAATCTTACCAACAGTGTTTGAGAGTCCCTATCTTTCTACATCCTCTCCCAACATTTATTGCTTGTTGTCCTATTAAACTTTGCCACTGCTACTGGGGTGAGATGGTTTCTCATTGTGGTTTTGATTTTGTATTTCTTATTGCCAGGGATTTTGATCTTCATGTGTCTGTTGGCCATCCAAATGTCTCTAAGAACAGTCTTTCCACATCTTTGGCCCATTTTGTAATTGGGTTATCAGATTTTTTCTTGTGGAGACCCTGTAGTATTCTGTAAACTTTTGCTATGAGACCCTTGTCTGAGATGGTATTGTCAAATGTTTTTACCCAGTCAGTAGGTTTTCATTTTGTTGGGAAAAGTTTTGATGTGCACAGGGATTTAATCTTTAGAAGGTCCCATTCATCAATTTTATCCTCTCCTTGTGTATTTCTGGCTGTATTTGTAAGCCTCTTTATGCCGTAGACTAGGCTTTGTAAGCTCGGTCCACTTTGTCTCTTATGATCTTTATGGTTTGGGGCTTCATCCCTAGGTCTGTGATCCATCTCGAGTTGATTATGTGAGAAGTGTGGATCCTGCTTCAGCTTTCTGCAGGTAGTAATATGGTTTTGCCAGCACCATTTGTTGAAGAGGTTGTCGTTTCCCATTTGATAGGTTTTGTTTACTTGTCAAGTATCAACTGACCATAGGTAGGTGGGTTAATTTCTGGGTTCTCTAACTGTTCCGTTGGTCTATATACCTGTCACTGTACCAGCAGGATGCTGTTTTGATTATTAAATCTGTATAGTAGGTTTTGAGATTAGTGAGTGCTGTGCCTTCCACTTCATGTTTTTCAGAAGTGCTTTGCTTATTTGCAGTCTCTTTCCTCATGCAGTAAACTTGCCAGTTGCCTTTTCCTTCTATTTGAAAAGTGAGTTTTCACTTATCTGTATTGAAATTGTATTAAATATGTAAATTCTTTTTGGTAAGATTGTCACTTTCACTATATCAAGTCTTCCTATCCATGAAACAGGAAACATTTTTTTTCATTTATTCAGGTCTTTTATTGGTTTTCGTAGAAGTGTTTTGTAGTTTTCTTTGTAAAGATCTTTTGTGTCGCTGTTGTTGTTATGTGCCATCGAGTTGCCTGCCAACTCATAGCAACCCTATGTACAGTAGCAATAAACCCTGTTCTATCCTATGCCAATCTCACTGTCTCCGACACACCTACCCCAATTACCCTAGTCACTAAATCAGTCCACC
>NW_006399755.1:10550393-10552064 GCF_000299155.1 Elephantulus edwardii
CCTGAGATGGTTCTGAAATTCAGGTGGGATAGACTTAAGGTCATATTTTGGTTCCCATGGATTTCATTTAATTTTCCTTAGCTTCAGCTTGAACTTGCATATGAGTAGTTGGTGGTCTGTTGCACAATCAGCACCTGGCCTAGTGTTCACAGCTGATCTTGAGCTTCTCTAGCCGTTCTTTCCACAAATGTAATCATTCTGATTCCTCTGCATACCATCAGGTGAAATCCATGTGTATAAACTGTGTTTATGTATGTTTTAAAATGTATTTGCAATTAATATGTCATTGATTGTGCAAAATTCAGTCATTCTATTTCCAGCTTCATTTCTGTCACCGAGTCCATGTTTTCCAACTACTGATCCTTCTTCTCTGTTCCCAACTTTTGCATTCCAGTCACTCATTATTATTAATGCATCTTGGTTGCATGTTCAGTTGATCTCTGACTGTAAAAGTTGGTAGAAATTTTCTATTTCCTCTTCTTTGGCTCTCGTTGTTGGTGCATATATCTAAATGATAGTGATTTCACAAGACTTCCCTGTGTGCGTATGACTATTATCCTGTTGCTCACAATTTTGTATTTCAAGACATACCTAGAAATGACTTTTTTAGCTATGAAAGCAACTCCATTTTTCTTCACCTTTTCATCTCCAGAGTAATAGATCATCTGACTCAAAATGCCCCATGCCAGTCTATCTTGTCTCGGCAGTACCTCAGATGTCAATATTTATGCCTTCCATTTCTTCCTTAACAATATCTAATTTTCCTACATTTATGGTTCTCACATTCCATGTTCCAATCACTAGTGTCTGCTTACAACTCTTCCTCTTCCTTTGTATTTCCATACTTGAAAGCTCTGCCTCAGTTGCCCTGTTAGTCTATGTGTGTTCTATTGTACATAGGGTTTTTATTCCTAATTATCTCAATTTGTGGTTGGCTATTATAAATAGTATTCTTTCTTAATTTCCTTCTCTGTATTTTCTTTATTACTACAAAGGAATCCCTCTGACTTTTACATATCGATTTTGTATCCTTTCATTCTACAAAACTGATCTACAAGCTCTAACAGGTCTTTTGTTGTTGTTGTTGTTGTTGAGACTTTGGAGTTTTCCGTGTATACTATCATGTCATCTGCATACAGTGACAGTTTAACCACCTCTTTGCCAATCTGGATGCCTTTTATTTCCTTCTCTTATTTTATTGCCCTACCTAGTACAACAGTGCAATAGGAGTGGTGACAGTGGGCATCCTTATTTGCTCCTTGTTCACAAGGAGAATACTTTTAATCTTTCTCCATTGAAAATGATTTTGTCTCTTGGTTTTTCATGCATACTTTTCACAATGTTGAGGAAATTCCTTTCTATTCCTATTTTGCTGAGTGTTTTAATCAGGTAGGGGTGTTGGTTTTTGTCACAGGTCTTTTCTGCATCAATTGCTAGGATCATGTGGTTCCTGATATTTTCTTTGTTAATGTGATGAATTACACTGATTGTTTTTCTTTTTTTATTATTAAATTTTATTCATTTTAATGAACATTTACAGAGATTTTGGGTTTTCATTCATTCATTGTTGCACTGTTTTCTCCACCCTCCTCCCCAGTTCGTTCTTCTTCCCCCCCCATGTCTGTTTTAATTGTCCAATTGCCACAGTGCTTGTCAAAGCCAATTCTGATT
>NW_006399755.1:10553774-10555387 GCF_000299155.1 Elephantulus edwardii
TTTCTTTTGTTAATTTTGTCAGTAGTTTGTCAATGTTATTTATCATTTCAATTGATTATTTCAGTTGTCTGTTTTCTATCTCATTGATTTCAGCGCTTGTCCTTGTAATTTCCTTTCTTCTAAAGGCTTGGGGTTAGATTATTGTTCTTTTTCTATTTGATGTGTTGAGTTAGATCATTCATTTTGCTGCTTCTTTTTTTATGTGTGTGCCTATTGCAATGAACTGCCCCCTGAGGACTGCTTTAGGTGTATCTCAGGGATTTGGTATATTGTGTTTAATTTTCATTTGTTTCGAGAAACTTTTTTATCTCATTCTTTATTTATATATCCTTTATTTCTTCTATAACCCAATCTGTGTTTTAGCAGGGTGTTATTTACCTTCCACATGAGTGATTTTATAAGCTTTATCCTCTTGTGGTTAGTTTCTAGTTTTATGACATTGTGGTCTGAGAAGATACTTTGTATTATTTCAGTGTTTTTTTATTTGTTGAAGCTTGCTTTGTGTCCTAATATAGGATCAATTCTGGAGAATGTACCATGTGCACTTGAGAAAAAAGTAAATTGACTTTTAGTTGGGTGCAGTACCCTGAATCCATCCCCGAGGTGGTCTAGCTGGCTAATTGTGTAGTTTAGATCTTTTGCGTCTTTGTTAAGTTTCTTTTGAATTGCCCTATCCTTTATTGAGAGCGGTGTGTTAAAGTCTCCTACCACTATTGTGGTGCTATCTATTTTTTTCTTCAATTCTGTTAACAGTTGGTAAATAGATGTTGACCAAGGTTATGTCTTCTTGATCTCTTGTGCCTTTAATGATTACATACCGCCCTTCATTATCCTTTATGGTGGTTTTCATCCTGAAGTCTATTTTATCAGAGATTAGTATTGCCACTCCGGCTTTTTGTGTGTATGCCATTTACTTGGTGTATTTTTTTCAGCCTTTGATTTTGAGTCTGTCTTTCTCCTCATTTATTAAATATGTTTCTTATAGGTAACATATTGATGGGCTTTTATTTTTTTTATCCAGTCTGCTATTCTTTTTCACTTAAGTGGTGCGCTTAGTCTATTCACATTAAATATGATAATTGGCAGGCCAGATTTTATCATTGACGTTTTACTGTGTTTCTTTTTCTGTTGTTTCTGGTTACTATGGTCCATCTACTTTCCCTTAAATTTTCTTTTCATTTAGTGTTGTTTCACAAATTCCTTAAGTTCCTCCTTTTCTGCAAATGACCTAATTTCTCCTTCATATTTGATGGAGAGCTTTGCTGGGTACAGGATCCTCAGCTGGCAATTGTTTTCTTTCAACTTTCTGTATATGCCATCCGATTTTCCTCTTGCTTGCATGATTTCTTCTGAGAAGTCAAAACTTAATTTAATTGTTTCTTGTTTATAGGTGATTCTTTGTTTTTCTCACGCTGCTTTTAGTATTCTATCATTACTATGAGTCATCAAAACAACAATGAGGCACTGCATGTTTCAAAATCGGGAAGGGTGTATGCCAGGGATATACATTCTATCACCATACCTTTTCAACCTATATTCAGAACAGATCTTCTGAGAGGCTGGGCAGTATGAGGAGGAATGTGGCATTAGGATTGGAGGAAGATTCATCAACA
>NW_006399755.1:10556355-10557797 GCF_000299155.1 Elephantulus edwardii
ATTAAAATTAATAAAAAAAGAGTATCCCATAAGAAAAAAGTTAGCTTTTTATATCTACCAAATCCAGATAGTATGGAAACCTGTTTAACTTAGTATCATAAAAGAAAATAAGGTTTTATTATTCTCTCCCTTCCTTTTCCTAGTACCATCCCTGAAAGGGTCAGAAACCAAAGTAAACAAGCAGGTGAGGTGGGAAGAGAAACAAAGATGGGAAAATAGAAGAGTGTCAGACATGACCTTCAGACATAGGCTTCTAGATGGAAGCAGACCTCAGCCAATGGAGAGAGATAAGGGATAGCTATTTATCGAATTATCACATGTATGTGGAAAAGTATACACATTATAAATGTACCTCTTGATGAATTTTCACAAAGTAAACACGTCTGTATCACCAGCATCCATGTCAAGAAACAAGGCATTGCATATTTCCTTTCTGTTCCTAATCATTCCTCACCCTGTATCAATACCTATATAAGACACATTTATTTTATTAAATTGTGGCTTTAATGAAAGTGTAGAGAAAAGTTGAACTTTTTGCTCATTCATTGTTGCATGTTTTCCTCCCTCCCCTTCCTTATCCCCTCCCCTTGTTCACTTTCTTTTGTCTTTTAATATTCATTCGTTACTGCACAATTTCCTCCCTCTCCCTCCCTTCCTCTTTCCCCCAGTCTACTTTGCAGGGCACCTTTTATCCGAGACTGTTGACATACATATAATACCTAATCATATATTCCTTTAAACAGTCCTTTCCTTCATCTGTTTCAGTGCCGTGTTCATTATCTGTCCACTCTTTTTCTAGTTTCTTTTTAAAAAATTATTATTTTAATGAAAGTTTACAGAAAAGTTTCATTTTCATTCATTCATTGTTGCACATTTTCCTCCCTACCCCCCAAATTCACTTTAAAAAAAATTCATTCATTGTTGCATAATTTCCTCCAGTCCCCATCCCCCTAGGTCACTTTCTTTTGCACCTCTGATTCTAGACTGTTGTCATACATACAGTTCTTTTCTTCATCTGTTCCAATGTAACATTATTTATCCCCTCTTTTCTTAGTTACCCCCCAACCTCCATATGTGTCTTGGTTGGTTCCCTGACCATTTAAAAGAAAATTATACTAGTTTATTTTCAAAATTTGAATACATTGTTTTTCAGACCAGATTCTTCCAATTTTCCTCATCCTCATACCCATCAAATTATACAACCCTGTAGTTGAGAAGAATGGGAATCCCAGAACATTTAATCATGCTAATGCGAAACCTATACTTGGACCAAGAGGCAGTCGCCAGAACAGGGTAACACTGCATGGTTCAAAATTGGGAAGGGTGTATGCCAGGGATGTGTCCTGTCTCCATACCTTTTCAACTTGTATGCAGAGCAGATTATCCAGGAGGCTGGGCTCTATGAGGAGAATTGTGGTGGCATCAGGATTGGTGGAAGATCT
>NW_006399755.1:10558601-10570124 GCF_000299155.1 Elephantulus edwardii
CAAACGATGGCACATAACAACAGCAACATCATAGTTAAGTCCCACCCCAGCCCCCGCCCCACACATCTTCATCCCTCTGCTTCCACCCTTCTCCCCTCCTTGGATCTTCATACTCATTCTACAATAATGGTTTTATAAAATATTTGTCCTTGTGGGACTGAGTTAGTTCATTCAGCATAATGCTCTCCAGTCTATCCCAAGTTAGGTAGTTATTTACAAAATCATTTCTTCTGCGTGCTGTGTAGTATTCCATCGTATGAATGTACCATAATTTCTCAATCCATTCAATTGTGGTTGGACATCTGGGCTGTTTTCATGTTCTTGTGATGGTGAATAATGCTGCAATGAACACTGGTATACAAATCTCTGTTTGTGGCTCAGCTCTCATTTTCTTGGGGTATATTGCAAGCAATGGAATAGCTGGGTCATATGGAATTTCTATATTCACCTTTTTGAAGATGCCAAACTGCCTTCCAGAATGGTAGTGCCATTTTACAATTCCACCAGCAAAGTATGAGTTCCTATCTCGCCACATCCTCTCCAACACTTATTACTTGCTGTCCTATTAAACTTTGCCACATTACTGGAGTGAGATGGTACCTCATTGTGGTTTTGATTTGCATTTCTCTTACTGCCAGTGATGTTGAACATTTCTTCATGTATCTGTTGGCCATTCGAATATCTTCCTCTGTGAAAATTCTTTCCATGTCTTTTGCCCTTTTTGTAATTGGTTTCTCAGTCTTTTTCTTGTGGAGCCCCAGAAGTGTTGTATAAACTTTCGGTATGAGACTCTTGTCAGAGATGGTATTACCAAATGTTTGTTCCCGGTTGGTAGGTTCTCTTTTCATCCTGTTGGGAAAAGTTTTTGATGTGCACAGGGATTTAATCTTTAGAAAGTCCCATTCATCAATTTTATCCTCTTTAGATTGTGCATTTCTGGTTGTATTTGGCAGTCTCTTTATACCATAGATTAGGGATTCTAAGCTTGATCCCAGTTTGTCTCTTATGAACTTTATGGCTTTGGGCTTTACTCCCAGGTCTCTGTTCCACCTTGATTGGATTTTTGTGTATGGGCTGAAATGTGAATCCTGTTTTAGCTTTCTGCAGATGGAAGTCTGGTTTTGCCAGCAGTGGTGTTTAATAACAGTGGTGTTATACAGTATTTGTCTTTTTGTGTCAGAAATCTTTCAGTCAGGATAATGTCCTCGAGGATTACCCATGTTGTGTAATATTTTATGAGTTCCTTGTTTTTCAGTGCTTTGTAGTATTCCATTGTGTGACTGTGCCATAGTTTTTCTATCCATTTGTTTCTTGATAGGCACTTGGGATGCTTCCATCTCTTTACTGTTGTGAACAACAACAAACAACAAACATGGATGTGAACTTATCTGTTTGGGTGGTAACTCTGGTTTCTTTAAGATATATTCCTAGTAGTGGAATTGCTAGGTCACATGGTATTTCTATTCCCAACTTTTTGAGAAAGTGCTGTACTGCCTTTCATAGTGATTGCACCATTTTACACTCCCACAGCAGTGAATAAGGGTTCCAATTTCTCCACAGCTTCGCCAGAATTTGTTGTTTGCTGCTCTGTTGAATTTTGCTATTGTTATTGGGGTGAGATGATATCTCATAGTTGTTTTGATTTGAATCTCTGAGAGCTAGGGATTTGAAACGTTTTCCTCATGTGTTTGTTTGCCATCTGAATGTCTTTTTTGGTGAAGTGTCTATTCATATTCTGTGCCCATTTTGTGATTGGATTGTTTACCTTATTCTTGTTGAGGTGTTGGAGTATTCCATAAACTTTATATACGAATCCCTTATCAGATATGTAATTCCCAAATATTTTTCCCCCACTCTGTGACTACGCTTTTTACCCTGTTCGAGAAGTTTTTGCATATGCATAGGGATTTGATACTTAGAAGGATCATCTCTTTTATTCTCTTCTAGTTAGAAGTTCTTTTCCTAGTTTCTCCCAACCCTCCATGTTAGTCCTGCTTTATAACAGTGACATTATGCAGTATTAGTCCTTTTGTGACTAAGATATTTCACTCAGCATAGTGTCCTCCAGGATCACCCATTTTGTGTAATGTTTTTTAATTCATTGTTTTTCAGTGCTGCATAATATTCCATGGTATGACTATACCATAGTTTTTCTATCCATTTGTTTCTTGATAGGCACTTGGGTTGCTTCTCTCTCTTTTCTGTTGTGAATAACCCAGCAATAAACATGGGTTTGTTTTACATTTATACATCATACATCTGTTTGTTTTACAATTATAAAAAAGGGTTTTGACCTCTAGTTTACTTTTTGGAAAGTCTTTGTTTCATTTCATAACTATAGAAACTTGTAACACATGTCCAGAGGACTAATGTTAAGTGCCATCACTTTAGCTACAACTCTTAATGACCTTCTGAATAACAAATCTGAACCTTGCCTTATCCTTCACCATCTTCCCAGTCTCTGATGTCCTCAAGTCCATTGTTACAGACATAGTGTCACTCATCTTGCTGAGGGTCTTCATCTCTTTCTCTGACCTTTCACTTTCCCCTGCATGATACCCTCTTCTGAGGAATGGCTCCTCTGAAAACATGGCCAAAATATCTGAGACTCGGTTTCACCATCCTTGCCTCTTGGCACTTCTTCCAAGACAGACAGATTTGTTGGTTCTTTTGGCGCTTCATAGGATATTCAGAACTCTTCTCCAACAGCATAATTTAAATACAGTGATTCTTCTGTCATCCTTCTTCATTGTCTAACTTTCGTATGCATAGCAAGTAATTGAAATAACATGGCGTGGATCAGGTGTGTCTTAGTCTTTAAACTGACATCCTTGCTCTTTCATACTTCCTTAATACTTTGGTCCTTGAGGTCTTTGATCTCAAGGTCTGAAGTCCTTGAGAACAGATTTTTCCAATGCAACATGTTTTTTATTTCTTGAATGTTGCTACCATAAATGTTGATTGTGGATCTAACTAGAAAGAAATCATTGACAGTGTCAATCTTTTTTTCCATCTGTGATGATATTTGGTGGTCTAGTGGCAAGAAGCTGCACTGCAATCCAAAAGGCACATGGTTCGAGGCCACCAGCTGCTCCACGGGAGAAGGATGGGCAATCTCCTCCTGTGCAATTAACTGCCTCTGAAAACCTGCTGGAGGGTCAGCTATGGGTCAGTTCTGATTCTATGGTATAAAACAACAACAACAACATAATGTTGGCTATGGGTCTAGTGGTGAGGATTTTTGTCATCTTGATGTTGAGAGGCAATCCCTATTGAAGACTCTAGTCTTTTGTCTTCTGTATCAAGTGTTGGAAGTCCTCTTTACTTTCAGCAGGCAAGATTGTTTCATCTGCTTAATGCAGGTGTTTGGTGACTCTCCAATCCTGATGCCACATTCTTCATCATATAGTCCAGTGTCTTGAATGATTTCCTGAGCATCCAGACTGAAAAGGTACAGAAAAAGAATACAACCCTGACACATACCTTTCCTGATTTTAAACTATGTGGTGTTCTTTTGTTCTATTTGGACAACAGCTTCTTGATCTAAGTATAGGTTTCCCATAAGCACAATTAAGTGTTCTGGGATTCTCATTCTTCTCAATGTTCTCCATGATTTGTTACCATCCACACAGTAACATGCCTTTACATAGTCAATAAAAGAAAGATCAATATCTTTTTGCTATTATCTTCTTGGTAAAGGACTAATAACCTACACAAACCATATCCTCATCTGCCCTAAGATTGGATAGTACCTGGCTGCCACCACCAACCATTCCAATTTAAAACACAGTCGATAGATATTAATAGAATGGGAGCTTTATGTTGAACAGAACTCAAATTCTTTAAAAGTCTAGACTTACTGGATTAGTTAAGACTGAAGGACTCTCAGAGACCATTGCCCTGACAGATTCTGTAAATCTTGAGCCAAAACTATGTCATGAAGTTATATCTTTTAGCTAAATGATAAATTGGCTTATAAAGCAAATATCATACATGAGTACTTTGCTCCTTTGAAAAATCACCTACATGAAACCAAACATCAATACATTTTCAAAAGCAAAAACCAAAAGGCACAGGGACAGGAAAGCTAGATTATAACAAGCAGAACAACCAGATTGGAAAGAAATGAGAAAACTGGCACATACGAAGATTGTAGGCAATGTCACTGAAAAGTTGTCTAGAAATTGTTTAATAGGAACCTGCTTTGCTATTTAAATTTTCACTGAAAACAGACATTTTCATTTTTATATTTCTTAGGAGTTGTAATACTGTACTGTACAAAGAATTTCTTCATCCCTTTGCACAAATCCATTAACTATTAATATTTTATACAGAATGAAAAGAAACCTATAACTTTAAGATACATAGTTTCTTCTAGAAAGGGAAGGAGTTTGGTAAAGCATGCATGCAGACTTAAACTTTATAATGACTTTACTTTGTCTGAAATAGGAAAATGTTAACTTTTTTCCAATGTTAACTTCTATGGGTATTGAATTATTCTTTTACCCTTTTATGTGTTTGAAATATATTTAAATACTCCAAACAAGAGTTTTATCTTCTAGGAAGTAGGAAATTGTTGAAGTAAGTGTGCTTGTTATTGTTGAAGTAAACATCTGTGGTCTCTGTTTCCTCTCCCTGCCTCTGAATTAACATACTCCTAAGTGAGCTGAAGAGTTGATTCACCTCAGTATCATTTTTCTTTTCTTCTCATCTTTATGGACTCTCACTGCTAAGTGCCCAGTGGTATCTGACATTGTAAGAGTAAAACTTGCACTTTTCCTAATAGATGCAACTCTCTTCCTGATTTGCAGTAAGCAAGACCTGCTTTTAAGCAATTCCCCATCATTTGGGGCCATCACGCATTCTGTGCTTTGGTTCAGGTCATAATCAATAATTAAGATGTCAATAGGAGCCCCATTAGCTCAGGTGAAGGCAGAGGTCTTTCTGATGAAAATTTCCATTTTCCAGATGACTTTTCTCTTTTCCAGAGAGTTGTGGTTGTGGAAGACATAAAAAGATGGAAAACCATATTGGAGCTTCCTGATCAAACTAAAGAGAATCTTGTTGAAGCCTTACAAGAATTAAAGAAGAAAATACCCTCTAGGGATGTGCTAAAGTCAACAAAGATAGGTATGTTTTTTCTGAATTTTGTGAAAACTATTTCTATTTTGTCTCTTTCCTTTTCCCTTTCTTTCCTTACTGAAACATTTATTGAGTTACCTACCTTCTCAGTGCTTCTGAAACTATTTTGTGGTAAAGGACTGTTGTTTTAAAAATTCTCTATTGGTCACAAGCCAATATTTTCATAATATACAATAAAAACCACTAGGAAAAATAAAGCAACAATATATAAAAAGCAAGTCCCAGTTTTTTTAAAATTATTATTAGGTTCAACATATAGGGAATTATTCCATCAAATTGTTATAAAAGCTTCTAAGCGATAACTCAATTTCTGTACATTCCTCATGGGCTGCTGACTGGCAGTGATCTATGGATAACATTTTGAGTAGCACCATTCTATTTCCCAGCCCTTGTGTTTGATGCTGAGAGTGCAAAAACAAATAAGGCATGTTTCTTGACCTTAAGGGATTTATGACTTGATCTAAGAGATAGGCATGGAGATAAGTTAGATAATGAAAATAGTATAGGTTATAAATGAAAACATGTAAATGTTCTGTGGACCATGCTAATTTATACAAGGCATATCCTGGTGCAAAACACAGAGCAGTCATTGAAATCTGGTGAGTTCAAAAAAGGTGCCAAAGAGGAAGGGACATTTCAGTTCAATCTTAAAAGAGACTTGGCTTTTCTGTCTTCATTAAAAATAACTTGCAAAGAATGTTTCCTAAAAACAATGATAGCAACATTTGCGGTTGCATCATTTATTGTAGCATTGGAGATATTTAAACAGTAAGTAAGCGCCTATACCGAATTGCCATTTATGTACAGTACACAACTGTGAATAATATGCAAGGGAGAGCCAACATGTGTTCCTCAAGCTGCTCCCGGCTCCCCAGAGAGTCCCGGGCACTCATCCACAGCTGCTGTTCTTGCCCTCCCCTGTGCAGCCATTGCCTTCTCTGCCTCTCCTTGACCTCTTGTTCATGAGAAGCAGGAGTGGGAGCAGCTTCAGACTGGTGCTAACAGCTGGGAAGAGCTGTGGGAAGTCCCTAGAGGCCTCCCCAAGAGTCTTGAGAATTGCACCCCTGTAATATAAACCAGAATCTGAGAAAATTAGATGCTTAAAGAACATAAAACCTTATCATTGTAGCCAGGGAGGTTTTCCCATCTGCTGCTGGATTTTCTGTCTTTATAGGTTGTGGTCACTAGAGGGCAATAAGACCATTCCTGTGAGCAGATTCGTACTTTTGGCCAGTAGAGGGTACTAGTGATTAATATTTTATGTCATGTACAGTATCTAGGTATATGTATACATGTTTTTGTATTTAGGCACACATCACAAATACCATATATGATCAGATCGAAAAGAAAAAATAGTGAGCTGGAATTGTGCCCTGAAGTAGGACAGATAATTTAAAACATCATTTCTATTTGGCTTTTCTGTGCGGTTGTCGAGTGTGCTTTCAAGAATGGGTGTGTCTCTGATGGTTGAAGGTTTCAATTCAAGGATCGTAATGAAACCACCATGAAGGAGGGTTTGATGTAGGAGAAGCTGGAAACCATTCCACTTTTGAGCCTTGCCTCTACTTTAAGCCTTCCCTAAACCTGATGCTGTGTGGAATAGAGGTTTTCTTGTTCCCTTTAGAGTTGCATCAGCCTTTGCCATGCTAAAGATTTCATTTGGTTGGTTGCTGATGAGTGTTTCTATTCTTCGACCTTTAACCTTCCTGCCTGTACCTATTCTGTATGTTGCAAGCGACAAATATTTACTAAGACTCTTATTTGTGCTTAAATTGTGCTGGTATAATAATGTAAGATGAATATAATTCCCATCATTTTGGAGCTCTCAAGCTGATAGCAGGAGAGATACTTTTATAAGATATTACACAGTGAAGTGAGTTTTCTGATGGTGGAGTTAGGCATTAACTCTCTGTGTAGGGAGTAGGGGAGAGGATGCAAAGAATATCTCGGGCAAGGAGCACATTATGTGAACATGTACAGAGGGCTGAAGGTACGAGAGAGATGTATGTAGTACCTTCTAGAAACGAAAGAAAATTTGTTATATTTTACTTGTAATAAAGAAAGTCTGGCAAGAAAACACTGGAGAGACAGCTGGGCCAGATGAAAACTCTTTGTACATTATTCAGAACAGTTTGATCTTGGCATATATATTAGTTCTATTGTTGCATAACAAATCTTCCCAAAATTTAGTCACTTTAAGACAATATTTATCATCTGACACAGTTTTTCTTAGGGACATGAGTCTGGGAGCTGTTGATCTTGGTGGTCTCTTAGGAGGTTTGGAGTTATAGTTGTCTAATAGCTTGACTTGAAGCTCTGCTTCAAAACTGGCTCGCTCACAAGTTATAGACAGGAGGCCTTAGCTCGTTGTCATATGGGCCTCTCCTTAGGTGGCTTAATGGTAAGGAGTTCCACTGTCAACCCAAAGGCACACAGTTTGAATCCACCAGCTGCTCCACAAGAGAACAATGAGCAATCTCCTATGAAGTTTACTGCCTCTGAAAACCCACTGGAGGGGCTGCCAGGAGTCAGTTCTGACTCAATATTCGGAACACAACAACAACAACATTAGGACTACTTTTGATAGACAGCTACCTTTTCCCAGAGCAAGTGATCCAGGAGAGGCAAGAGAACAATCAAGGTGGATGCCATGGCCTTTTTTCTTACCTAATTTCACAAGTGACATACCATCACTTTTGTTGTATTCTTTTGGTCACACAGATCAGCTTGGTACAGTTTGGGAAGGAACCACACAGCCGATGAGTACCAGCAGGTAGGGATCATTGGAGGCTTGCGTTTTAGACTGGCTACCGCCCTATGGATTTTTTTATTTATCCAGAAGAAAAACTGATGCCTTTGAGTTGTCTTAGAAGAGAGTACTCAATATCCCATGAACTGCCAAGAGAACAAACAGATATGTCTTCGAGAAGGTGTACCTGAAGTGCTCTTTGGAGGCAAGAATGATGAGGCTTGGCCTCACATACTTTGGACAAGTTGCTAGGAGGGGCTATTCCTTGAAGAAGGACATGATATTGGGAAGGGTGGAGGGTCGGCGAAGGAGAGGAAGACCCTCAACCAGGTGGATTGACACAGTGACTGCTGCAGTGGGCTCTTGTGTGTCAGGAAGTATGAGGATGGCGCAGGATAGAGCAGAGTTCAGATCTTTTGTTCATAGGATCACTATGAGTCATACTCAACCCGATAGCACCTAACAACAGCAACAATAAGGTTTATTATGCTTCCTGGACCTTCAGGTTTATGTTTATTTGTAGAAAATTTATAGTCATTATCTTCAAAAGTGCCTTTTTTAATTCTCCTCATTCCTCCTTTTAGGATTTCTGCAGTTAGAAGTATATTCTATCTTCTGTGTTACTTAGTCTGTTTTACTTTTTATCTCCTGTCTCTCAGCACACTGGGTAGTTACCCCTAAGATATCTTTTCCAATCATGGATTCTCTCTCCAGCAAATTAATCTGGTAAATTAAGTTGAGTTTAATTTGCTCTTTAACCAGTTTATTGGGGTTTTTTAAATTCTAAAACCCCTTTATTCAATTTTAGAAGTTTTTCATTTCAGTCTGTTTCTTATGTTATTTGTATCCTTGTGCTTACGCTCTTTATTTATTTAAATATTTAGATCATAGCTTTCTGTATTTTTCATCTGATGATTCTACTGTTTGCTGTCATTGAGGATCTAAACCTGTTGTTTATTGTTTCTTTGACTCTCACAATGTTTACCTTCCCATATGGGGTTGATTTTTAATTGTGAGCTCATTATTTGATTTTCAATCTATGGACATTTTGTGGAAATAAATTGGAAAATCTTCCACTAGAGAGAATTTGCTTTTTTTGTTTCTGCCAGAAGTCAGGAGCCACCTCCAACCTGGAATACTTGAGCATCACCTTTCAGGGGCCCCAGCTCAGTATTGTTCTCCTATCTTACCACTGGCCAAAGGCTAAACATTTCAGCCTCATTGCTATTTGCATCAGTTTTTGGTATAACCACACCATTCCTGAGTCTACAATACAGCCTCTGCTCACTTTTTTGAGAAGGATGGTGACTTGTATTCAGGACTTAATTGTACCACAGTGTCTAAAGAGCAGAAAAATGGGACATGAGGGCACAGGGCGGTAAGGGTCTCTCTGAAAGGGCCCTTCACTGCTCCAGAGAAGAAAGCAGATAAAGAGCCAGTAACCCAGCCTCATGGTACCTCTACAGCCTCACAAATCAAGAGATTTGTTTATTTGTTATTGACTCACAGACTTGTAATTGTGGTACAAAGAATGAGGTTTATTAGCAAAGTAAGTTGGAGAGTGGAGGAGGCAAAAATTTCACCCAGTGCAAATCAGGTTTTAGCCCGGCTGTCCCAAGGCACAATTACTCAATTAGTCCAGTCTCAGGTTTCAGTTTAGCAACACAAATTCAAGAAGCCTCTGTTTTCCTCAGTTGTCCAGCAAGGTTTGCCTCAGAGCAGTTATAAGTCAGCTTCTCCTTCAAGCATCCAGCAAGAACAGCAAAACGTTTATTGTGGCCAGCACAACTGCAGGAAGCCTTAGGTCACACTTTGCCACAATTTCTCTACCACCATCACCAGGATTTCACCACCAGCGTCTCATTCTCAACAGGGTCTTGCAGTCTCCCTCAAGTCATGCTTGCTGCACATCTATCTGTCACAAGTTTTGCTGCTCAGTGTGAGAAGCACTCTCTTTCTAATGCTAGTCCCACAGTTGTTGATGATTTGCAGGACGATGTGTCTGCACAGCACAGCATATCTTTAAACTTCTGTAAAATCTGGGAGATTTATCTTCATGCTAATGATAGTAACCTGTTGCTGAGTTGATGCTAACTCTTGATGACCTTCCATTTGCTCTCCAAGGCTGTACATCTTTAGGAAATTATACTACCAATCTCTTTGCTACATTTGAACCTCCAACCTTTCAGATGATAGCCTGACACATTTTGGATTACTTCAGGACTCCTTCATTCTAAAGATAATAGGTAGTTATTTTGATGGATTTTGAAAAGCAGAATAACATAGGCACATTTTAATTTTCTATTATGCATGGAACCTTTGGAGAAAAGCAAACGTAGATAGGAAGTCCTTCTTAGAAGCCGCTGAATGTCTCGATGAGAAAGGAGAGTGACCTGGATGGAGTAATAGTGGGAATGGAGAAATGTAGTTGAAATCAAAAGGTGTAAATGAATCAAATCCCTGGAACCTACAAATTTATTGGAAGTTGAGAATGAGAATGCAGGAGTGAAAGAATTCTGATATGGGCAACTGGGTAGATGGCAGTACCTTTAAAATGAGAAGAGCAAATTCAGAGGGGGAACTAATAAGTTCAGTTTTAGATTTAGTGTGGTAGAGATACCTGTGGGACTTCGAAGAGGAAAATGCAGAACAGGCTGTTCAATGTTTAAGGCTAAAGTTAAAGAGAAACTGTAAGTACAGGTTTGGGAGACATCATCAGCATTTAGTTAGAAATATATGCTTGGAAGTAGATAATAAGTTTGCCCAGAGAGAGTAAGTAAGAAAAGTAAGAGAAACAGTCCAGAATCCCAACACCCACCAACATGTAAGAGGCTTGTAAGAGGAGGCAGAAAAAATGTAACTAGGAAAAGAGGAGGGAAATAGTAAAGAATATTTTCATAGAATATGAAGGAAATAGTGTTTTGGGGACTTCTTCAGCAGTGTCTGTGTTGTCAGAGGACTGTTAAAAATTGTGCATTGACTTTATTAGAAAGGAATGTCATTAATGATTTTGGCAAGAATGGTTCCAAAGGTAAATTTAGGGACAGAAGTCAGAGGAGTGAAGAAGAAGTAAGGAAATGAAACGGAAAATAATTCTTTCAAAAGATTTTATACTGAAAGACAGCAGAGACAATATCAGAAAAAGGAATATGAGATTGAAGGAAGATCTGATTTTTAAGATCAGAGAGAATAAACCATGTTTGACTGATAATTCAAACTCAGACTAAAACTCAGTTGCCATCTAATTGGAATTGACCCCACTACAGTGGGTTTTCAGAGACTATAAATTGCATGAGAAGAGATTGCTTATCTTTCTCCTAAGAAGCAACTGGTGAATTTGAACCACCCACTTTTGGATTAGCAGTGATCTCCTTATCAACTAGACCACCAAAGCTCCCCAAAGAAGTGCTAATGTAAGAGAAAGATAACACAACGGAAGCCCTTAAATTGTTAAGATTGATGACTAAGATTGAGGATTGTTGTTATATGTGAACTAGCAAAACCATGATTAATCATCCAGTTTGTGTTTTTACCTATTAAAAGGCACATTGCCATGGGAAAGTCTGCTGTTAGGGACCTCTCCAAAGTGCTGAAGAGCAGTGGTGTCTCTCTGGAGACTAAGGTGCGTCTGA
>NW_006399755.1:10570444-10573996 GCF_000299155.1 Elephantulus edwardii
ATTGGCATAGGACAGAGTGGAGTTTAGGGCTGTTGTACATAGGGTCGCTATGAGTCGCAGGCGACTCGACGGCACATAACAACAACAAGTTCCATCCATTTAATTTATTAAACATGTATTGAATACTCCCACATTCCATGCCTTATTCTAAGGGTTAAAGAGTAAGTCATGATAAGTTTTTAAGGAGCTCTCTTTCTGGGAAATAGATATATAGGTATATAATTTGGGGGAAATAGTTATATAATTATGATTGACAATTGAAAATACTAGAAAGATCTACAAAAGGCTGTAGGAATACAAAGAAGAGGGTGACTATTTCTACATGTGTAAGCTGAGAAGGGTTTTTGTAGAGGAGGTGTAATATGGCCGGGTCAGAGTAGGATCAAGATCATTTGCAAGCAAACACATGAGAAAAGTGTTAGAGATTGACATGGCCTGAATCTTGGATGCATGGCTAAGATCAAAGAGTGGATAGAAATGGGGCTTAATTTATATAGGCATTTACAAGCTGATCAGGATGGTCTGGACTTGATCCTTAAGGCTATTATTTTCAAATGTGTGTTCCTTAGAAATCTGAAGAAAGGATTCTAGATTCAAATAAACATTACTGTCTCATTTCCTTTTGAGATTTTCAGTGTACTTTATCATGCAATGGGCTGTGGAATATTCCACAATAGAGAAACCTGGCTAATTTTGTTTTGTCTAGAGTTTGCCAAAAGAATTCTTTTTTTAGAGAGTATCTGTTAGCAACCTATGAACAGTTCTCACTTTGGAAAAGCTGCTATTGGAACCATTTAATGTTTTTAAGCTAGAGAATGATGTGATCCGAGTTTCTGGTGGCCAAGAAAAGAATGTGTGGGAAAAGGGTGTACTGGAGAATGGAAGAATGGATAGGTGGCCGTTCAGACATCCATTCAACTCTTATTTATTGATTGCTTGCCAGGTGCCAGGCTCTGTGCTCACTGCCTGTTATCAAAACAAAGACTCCTCCCAGTGCTTAGCTTACAATCTAGTTGAGACTGACAGGCAATAAAGAAGAAACATAATAATAAAATTGTGTGGTATTTTAAGGGAGCTCTGGTGGCATAGTCCAGAGAGTTTAGAAGATGTTAAGTGTTGTAAAAGTAGAGTCGATTTAAGGGGAGTGATGCGTGTGCATGAGGATGGGCAGGAGTGGGCTGCAGTGAGAGTAACAGTTGAGCAAAATCCTGAAGGAGGAGAGGAAGAGAGCCAAGAGGACAAGGTATGGGTCGTGGTTGTGATCACTGTGGTGAAGGCATAGATTACTGAGGAAGAATGAAAAACAACCACTGCTTAGACCTTATCAGGGAGAGGGGACCAGAGCAAAGATTGACTGTGGAGGTAAAGGAGGAAGGGAATCCGGGATGCCCGCACACTGTTCTCACCCACTGGCTCTTTCTGTCTTCACACGTGCAGTTTTCTCCTTTGATCACCCTGCCATTTTCCCCCAGATACTTTATCTCCTCCCTTTCATGGCAGATGCCTTTAAAAATGATTGATAAACACAAACCCCATTTCCTCTCCTCCCACTTTTTAATTAACTCTTTCTCAAGGTAGCTTCCCCTACAACCACTAGTCAACCACTCAGGGCATCAGTAAGTTTTACCTTAACCAAATCCTATTGTTTTATCTGAGTTCTCATCTCCCCAGAACTTTAGGACTTGAGACCATTGATAAACTCTCTTGCACATTGATATATATGGTGCTAATCTGATTGCCAGTACTGTATCTATTTTCAGAATGCCAGTTTCCTTCTTATCCTGTATCTCGGTTTATTATGTTTTATTTAATTACTTATGGAGGGTTTTTCCTTTTTACTAGACAATAACTCATATTGGCAAGGACCATATCTATTTTATTCACAAAATGTATTTCAGACATTAGTGGGATACACAGCTGGGACTTGGTAGTTTTTGAATGAAAATGACAAGCTTGGACAAAAAGGCCCCTTCTAGCCTTCAATATTCCTATTTCCCACTTTACTCTTTTTCTTCCATCCTTGTCCCTTGTTCCTTGTACCCTAACAGAAAGTGAGAGTTTTTTTTCTTACAGTCTTTGCTCCTGCTTTATTATTTTTATTTAAGTGAAAATTTGTCATACTGATTTTTTCATTCAATGATTTATGCACATTGTGTTTTACAGCATTAGTTATAGTTGATAAATATAATTTGGGAGCTCTGGTGGGCTAGTGGTTAAGGAGTTGCATTGCCAGCCCAAAGGCAGGTGATTCAAATCCACCATCTCCATGGGAGAAAAGTGGGCAACCACTGCAGCTTCTGATAACCCACTAAAAGGTCAGCTGTGAGTTAGTTCTGATGGGGCAGCACACGACAGCTACAATGCAATTAATTACAGTGAATGAACAACCCTTTGGTGTCTATTGCCTTTTACTTCATCCAATTTCTCTATTTCCTTTAATTCCCATGTCCCTCTCTTCTAATCCCCAGTCACTATCCATGAATTATTGTATAAACAGTCTATCTGTATGTAAACCTTTCCTTCTTGTTGTGTGCATTGAGTCACTGCAACTCATAGTGACCCTATGTACAACAGCCCTAAATCCTGCGCGATCTTGTGTCAGTCTTATTGTCTCTGACACCCTCACCTCCACTGCTCCAGTCACTAAATCAATCCATCTCAACAAGGGTCTTTCTCTCTTGCACTGTCCCTCCACCCTCCCAAGCATTACATCCCTCTCCAAGGACTAATCCCACTTGCAACATGTCCAAAAGAAGCTTCAGAATCTTTGCCTCCAAGGAGTAGCCTGGTCTCACTCTCTCTAGAATGAACCAGTTTTTCTCCTTGCCATCCATGGTATACTCTTCTCCAGCACAACAGTTCAAAGGCATCAATTCTCCTTCTATCATCTCTAATCATTATCCAACACTCTTATGTATGTATAGCAAGTAATTGCAAAGACTGTGGCCTGGGTAAGGCACACCTTAGTCTCCAGACTGACATCATTGCTCTTCAGTACTTTGGAGAGGTCTCTTGACAGCAGACTTTCCCAGGGCGATTTATCTTTTCATTTCCTGGCTGCTGCTACCAAGAGTGTTGATTGTGGAACCAAGCAAACTGAAGCTGTTAACAATCTCAATCTCTTCACCATCTATCATAATGCTACCAGTGGTAAAAATCTTTGTTTTCTTGATGTTGAGCTTCAATCCATATTGAAGGCTGCAGTCCTTGATCTTTTGCAGCAAGTGCTTCAGGTTCTCCTCAGTTTTGGCAATGAGGGTTTTGTTATCTGCATTGTTGATGAATTTTCCTCCAATCCTGATGCTACATTTCTCCTCATAGAGCCCAGCCTCCCAAATAATCTGTTCTGCATATAGATTGAAAAGGTATGGAGATAGGACACATCCCTGGTATATATCCTTCAGTGGTGTCTCTCTGGAGACTAAGGTGCATCTGATACAGGCCATGGTCTTTGCAATCACTTGTTATGCAACCGAGAGTTGGACAAGGACCAAGGAAGATAGAAGGAGAATTGATGCCTTTGAGCTGTGGTGCTGGAGAAGAGTATTGAGA
>NW_006399755.1:10574431-10593697 GCF_000299155.1 Elephantulus edwardii
CGTAGACGACTCATAGCGACCCTATGAACGAACAGCCTGAGCACTGTTCATACATAGAGTTTCCAGAGGCAAGCCATTTTGGAAGTGGATGCCGCTCCTGCTTCCAGGTATAGGCTTCACATAAGCACAGTCAAATGTTCTGGTTCACAGGTTGCTGTGATCCACACAGTCAAATGCCTTATCCTTTTACAATAGTAGTCTTATAATAAATAGTTCTTCTGTTGCTGACTTACCATTATGCATAATTTCCTCTAGATTCATCCATGTTGTATAGTGTTTCATAAATTCTTTATTATTATTTAGTGTTGCATAACACTCTACTGTGTGAGTGTGTCGTAATTTCTTTAGCCATTTGTCTGTTGATAGGCACTTGGATTGTTTCCATCGCAATTACATGAGTGTACGTATAGCTGCAGCTTTTAGTTCTTTGGGATGTATATCCAGTAGTGGGAATCCTGAATCAAATGATATTTCTGTCCCCAACTTTCTAAGGAAGCACTAAACTACTTTCTGTACTGGTTGCACCATTTTACATTCCACCCCTTGCTCCTTCAGAACCTTTAGTCAGAGAGCTTGTTGACTTCTTGAACTCAGTAGGCATTCATCCAGGTGCCTTTTAGTTTGCATCTTCTGTTTGTATCCATATTGAGTCTTTCATTTTTAGAAATATTGCCTTCCTATTTTTACTTCTATCATTTAACAAAAAATCCTACTAAGTAGGTAAAATAGTTATGTTTTCATTTACTGCCTATGGTGAATTTTTTCCCCTCTTTGTTGGTACTTTGCCCTTTCTTTTTTATAAATTGTTTATGTTCTTTCTTCATATTTGTATGAGCTCTATAAATGTCAGTGTCATAGACTCTTTTAAATTCATTTAGCTTGCTCAGTTTATAAACAAGGAAACTAAGACTTGGAGAGGCAAAGTAACTTACCTAGGGCTACACAGTGTGTTAGCATCAGCTGATGTAATGAGAACTCAGGTCTCTTGAGGCATTATTCTTTCCTGGGTGGTGGTCTGCCATTGTGCCCTGGACTCCAGCCATTTGTGTCTTTACTTTATTAGCCATCCTTTGAGTTTTGCCATCTGCTCAAGCTCACCCCTGTAAAGTCAGAATTGTACCCCAAATTGGAGTTTATCCTAGTATTCTAATCTAGCAACGTTCCCTAGCATTTTGCTCTTATCTTGATAAACTCCTCAGATAAAATGTCTACGAGGCAGTTAGAAATGTACTGTTGGAGCTCACAGAATACTGTAGACTAAAGTGGCATCCACTTCCTAAACCACATGCCTCTGGAAACTATGAACTTTGAGAAACGGCAATAGTTAAAGAAAGGCTTCAGGTCTGTCTTTTGTTCATAGGGTCACTATGAGTCATGCTCGACTCAATGGCAGTCAACACCACAACAGAATACTTAATATAGAAGTCATTTTCCAGAAAGTGCTTAAAATAACCTAAGTGGATAAATTATTTTAATAAAAGAGAAGACTAAAAGGCCAGAGGGAGCTCTGGTGGCCTAGTGTTAAGAAGCCATACTGATATCCTGAAGACACGCAGTTCGAATCTGCTAGCTGCTCTGCGGGAGAAGGATGGGTAGTCTCCTCCTGTGTGATTTAGTAGCTTCCTGAAAGCCCTCTGGAAGGTCAGTTATGAGTCAGTTCTGGCTTGAGTACATACAACAACAACAACAAAAGGCAAAAAAACGGAACCTGATCTGTGAAGGAGAAGAGGAACCACTGAAGGAAGTGAAGAGAATATAGGTAGAGAAGAAAGAGCCAGGCCAGTACAGTGGTGAAGAAGGAGAGTATTTTAAGAGGCAGAGAAAAGAAGTGGTCTCAGTAGTACAGAGTAGTCTGGAGAGCTAAAGTCCAGCTGAACAAAAGCCTTTTAAACTTGGCAATTAAGTGACTTTTGCAAATGAAAGCTTTTATTATAAAGGAAGCCAGTATGCAGGACATGTAGGGCAGTGAATTAGACTGTAACTTGATACATAAGTATGCTTCATCTTTGTGACTGTATACATGAATATTTTTGGGAAAGTTGTATGTCAGCCATATTGATCTGATTTTAGAGCTGCCTTCTTCTCATTTATGATTGATCAACAGCAACAACAATAACAAATCTGTACTTAGAGTGCTTTCACGTTTATGACATCATTTGTTCCATATAACAATTCCATACTATAAATTTCTTTTCCTCATTTTGCAGATGGGAAAAATGAGGCTTACTTTGCAGTTACAGAGTTTAAAGTAACTTGCCTCAGGTCAGGCAACCAAATAGACGAATCTGTGCTACCGTCCGAGAACTAACGGTGCACCTTTGTCCAGAGCAAGCCCTTATCCTTCAAGACACAGATGAAGTAAAAATACTTGCTGAATGAGGAAAGGAAGGAGTGAATCAGTGCCTAATTTAACTTGTGATAAGTTAATAGCAGGAGACTTTCAAATAGTATTCTCCCTAGTGGTAAGGAGCTGCAACTACAATCCCAGAGGTGCACGGTTCGAATCCACCAGATGCTCTGCCTGGGAAGGAGGGACAATCTCCTCCTGTACCAGTCAGATCTGATTTGACGGTACACTCACACAAAAATAATAAAATAAAAATAAAAAAATAGTATTCTCAAATTGTCCCATAGATCCCCACTCATAAACTAGAACTAGTTATAGACCCTCTATTCATTTTCTTTTGCTACCATAACAAATTGCTACATCCTTGTTTTTTGTTGTTGTTATGTGCTACCGAGTTGTCTGTGACTCATAGTGACCCTATGGACAATAGCCCTAAATTCTGCTCTATCCTGTGCCAATTTTACTGTTTCTGACATACCTACCCCCATTAATCCAGTCACTGAATCAATCCATCTCATTGAATACCTTACTTTCTTGCACTATCCCTCCACCCTCCCAAGCATTATGTCCCTCTCCAAGGACTAGTCCCTCCTTGCAACATGCCCAAAGTATCTCAGATGAAGCGTCAGAATCCTTACCTCCAAGGAACAGGCTGGTTTCACCCGCTCTAGGACAAACCTGTTTGTTCTCCTGGTAGTCTGTGGTATGTATATTCAATACTCTTTTCCAGCAACACAGTTCAAAGGCATCAATTCTCCTTTTATCATCCCTAGTCATTGTACAGCTTTCTGATACATAGCAAGTAATTGCAAAGACTGTGGCTTAGATCAGGCACACCTTAGTCTCCAGACTGACTTCATTACTTTTCAGTACTTTGGAGAGGTCCCTGACAGCAGACTTTGCCAATGCAATTGTCTTTTAATTTCCTGGGTGCCGGTACCAAGAGTATTGATTGTGAAGCCAAGCAAACTAAAGCTGTTAACAATCTTAATCTCTTCACCATCTATCATGATGCTGCCAGTTGGCCCAGTGATGAGAATCGTTGTTTTCTTTTTTTTTGCAATTTAAAAAAACTTTCTTTTTAAAAAAACAAACAAAACTTTCTTTTATATTGATTTGCTTACAAAGTTAGTACACATTGTGTTTCACAGTATTCTTCATTCGCATTGTATTTCATACAGTCATTCCCATGCATTGTGTTGGGTGTTCTTTTTTTTTACATTTCTTCAATTTTAGATTACAGGATATGAACATTTGACTTAGGAACAATTTTACTACCCCCCCTTTTTTTTAAAAATGAGAGTTTAATGAAAGTTTATTAAGAACTTGGATTTCCATTCATTCATTGTTGCACATTTTCCTCCCTGCTCACTCCTACCCCCCGTTCGCTTTTCTCTTTGAAAAAAAATTCTTTCATTGTTATACAACCCCCTCACACCCCCAGTCCACTTTACTATGCAGCTGTTATTCTGGACTCTTATCATACAAATAATACCTAATCTTATATTTCTTTTATACAGTTCTCTCCGTCATCTGTTTCAATACCGTGTACATGATTCATCCATCCCCTTTTTTCTTAGTTTTCCCCCAACTCCAATGTCAGTTATATTTTATAACAGTGACATTATGCAGTATTTGACCTTTTGCGACTGAGATATTTTACTTAGCATAATGTCCTCCAGGGTCACCAATTATGTATCATGATGAGTTTTTTATTTTTCATTGTTGCGTAGTATTCCATTGTGTGAACCGCCATGGAAGACAGTATGGTGCTTTCTCAAAAAGTTGGAAATAGAATCTTTATTTTCTTGATCTTGAACTTCAATCCATATTTAAAGCTACAGCCCTTGACCTTCTGCCATAGGTGCTTTAGGTCCTCCTCCACAGCAGGGTTGTATCATTTGCATAACGCAGATTGTTGATGAGTCTTCCTCCAATTCTGATGCCACATTTTTCATGGAGCCCAGCCTCCCAGATAATCTGTTCTACAAATAGATTGAAAAGGTATGGAGATAAAACACATCCTTGGTGTACACGCTTCCCAGTTTTGAACCATGCGGTGTTTCCCAGCTCTGTTCTGATGACTGCCTCCTGGTCCAAGTGTAGATTTTACATAAGCACAATCAAGTGTTCTAGGATTCCTATTCTTCTTAGAGTTAGCCACTGTTTGTTATGGTTCACCCAGTCAAATGCCTTTGCATAGTTAATGAAACACAGATGGACATTCCTCTTCTACTCCGTGCTTTCAGCCAAGCTACATCCTTAGTGGCTTAAAGTGGCACCAGCATATTATCTTACAGTTCTTTAGTTCAGAAATTCAGACTCGGTTCCAATGGGTTAAAAGGAAATGTTAACAGGACTGTGTTCTTTTCTGAAGACTCTAAGGAACAGTTTGTTTCTGTGCCTTTCTCAGATTCTAGAAGCCACCAGCTTGTGACTTCCTTTGTCATCAAAAGCTAACAGTGACAGGCCACATTCTTTCCACATTGCATCTTTATGATCCACCTTTTACCCCTTTTTATACTTCTAAGAACTCAGGATATTATTTTGGGCCCACCTGGATAACCTGGAGTGATTTCCCACTCTCAGAAACCTTAACTTTGATCACATCTACAAAGCCACTGTAAGCCGTGTAAGCTAATACAGTCACAGGTCCTGGGCATCATTGGTTGTGGGTGTTTTGTCTACAAATGATGCCATGCCATTTCAGGCTTCTTAACTCTTACTTTATGTTTTAATGTTTGAGTCATTGGTAAACTGAGAACAAGAATTACCTCCTTGGTGGTGCTGTTTTACCCTTTTGGCAGCTCTGTTGAGTCTTCTGTCCTTTTAATCCTCCTCGAGGTTCCCCCTTGAATACTCTCCTGGGACATGTTGTTTATTTGTTTGTTTCGATGCCTTCTTTACTGAGCCCTGCCCACAGCCACTGGAGTACAGGACTGTGTTTCTTTTAACATTCTGTCCCATTTCCTAGCACAAGGTCTGGTACATACCTAGTATTCATTATTGGTTAAATGTATAAAAGGGTGCTTCCTGCAAGGAATTTGTCTTAACACTGTACTGGGTGAGGAAACGCTCTACCCTTAAACTCAGGGCATTTGACCTAGATCTTAAGACCAACTAGTGGCACTGCTTACTTTCAAACATAAACTTCCTGGAGCAAGTAATGATTCTGTGCAGATCATTAACTTCCTTGATGTAACTACTACTAACCTGTGACCTTGGGGAGAGAGCATGGAGCCTAACTTCCGCCCCCAACCCACCTGAATCATGAAGCAGGAGGACTATATAGATAACCAGACGAGGTATAGAATAGAGGCTAATCACGGCCTCTGGAGTCAGATGGCCAACGTTTAAAACCTGGGCCTGCTTCTTTTTCGTTGTGACCTTAAGTTCTTTAACCTCTCACCACCTTCTTTTTTATTTTTTATTTTTTACCCTGTATGTGTCACCTCATAGTATTTTCTGAAGATTAAGATATAAAGTACAGCAACTGTCTGTCATTATTATCATGCAATGTCCTCTGTGATTTACGTATAGGAGTCTGCCTTATTTGTTGACTAAAGTCCCTTACCTCTTCTGTTTTGCCCTCCACTGGAATTCTTTTCTTGGTGTCACTCTTTAAAGATTTCCTCCTCCTTGGTCCCATACAGCCCTACCTTTTCTAGTCTGATCTCCTGGTGTTGGCAGAACCTTTGGACCAGTCTGAGTGGGGCTTCTGCAGGAATATCTGGTGGGAGATTGAGCCCACTGCTCTGACCTAAGCATTGGTGCCTTTGGCTGGGAGATTGAGCCCACTGCCCTGGCCTCATTGGTACCTTTGGCTGAGAGATCGAGCCCACTGCCCTAGCATAAGTATCGGTGACTTTGGCTGCCTTTTTAGAGTCTTACTCTTCGATCTGAGGATACCAAGAAGGTGGACATTATCTCAGCCAAACATTGAGTACATCTTTTGTGTCATTTTCTGATAACATAGAGGTACAGACTAGAATGTTAAGGATTAAATGTGCAGGCTCTGGAGTCAGGCTACTTTATATTTAACTCCTGTCTTCCACCAGTAACTGAGACTTTGGGCAAGTTTTTGTGGTAGTCTTAATTTTCCTCATTTATAAAAAGAAATAAAATAATGATGCTTATTTAATTTTCGTTATAAAGATTAAATGAAATAATGATAGGCAGGAAGAAGTCTCAGCATTGAGGAAGAATTAGAAACTTTTCATTTTTCTAGTGCCTTTAGATATGATTTCTTATAGTTTGCTTATTTTGTTTGTGTGATTTCCCCAATCAACTAAATCCATATTCAAATACTAGTACAAACCCAATTTGAAAGCCAAATAGAAGTGATTTTTGACTGTTTGATTATACACACACACACACACACACACACACACACACATACACACACTAGTTGTTGGGCATAACAGGAGGGGCCTGGGGAAGAGGAAGAAAGACAGTAGTAATATGTTAAGAGGTAAACCCGAAGAGCTTCCTGGTCATACAGAGCTTGAATGCTGTACTTAGAATTGGATCAACATAACAGCAAGTAACAACATCAGAGAACCACTGAAAGATTTGGGGTAAGAGACT
This sequence comes from Elephantulus edwardii, assembly GCF_000299155.1. Taxonomy (NCBI): domain Eukaryota; kingdom Metazoa; phylum Chordata; class Mammalia; order Macroscelidea; family Macroscelididae; genus Elephantulus; species Elephantulus edwardii. Next base: position 10,581,366 of record NW_006399755.1, read on the forward strand.
GTTGTTGGAATCAAATTATGTTTTAGAGAAGTGATTCTAACTTCAATGTTGTTGTTGTTATGTGCCATTGAATCGTTTGCAACTCATAGTGGCCCTTTGTACAGTAGCCCTGAAACCTGTTCTCTCCTAAGCCAACCTTATCACCTGACACACCTAACCCCATTACTCCAGTCACTGAGTCAGTCCATCTCATTGAGGGTCGTCTTCTTTTGCGCTATCCCTCTACCCTCCCAAGAATTATGTCCCTCTCCAAGGACTGGTTCCTCCTTGCAACATGCCCAAAGTATGTCATTCAAAGCCTCAGAATCCTTGCCTCCAAGGAGCAGCCTGGTTTCACCCTCTCCAGGATGAACCTGTTTGTTCTCCTGGCAGTCCATGGTATGTATATTCAATAGTCTTCTCCAGCAACACAGCTCAAAGACATCAATTCTCCTTCTGTCATCCCTAGTCATTGTCCAGCATTCTGATGTATAGCAAGTAATTTCAAAGACTGTGGCCTGGATCAGGTGCACCTTAGTCTCCAGTCTGATATGGTTGCTCTTCAGTACTCTGGAGATGTCCCTGACAGCAAACTTTCCCAATGCAATTTGTCTTTTTTCCAGGCCGCTGGTACCAAGAATGTTGATGATGGGGCCAAGAAAACTGTTGACCCCTTAACCATCTATTATAATATAGAGGGTGACTTGAAGAGGGCCAAGAAAGGTGCAGAAATTGGTTAGTGGCTTAAGCCACTGTAGTGGACCTGTTGAGAGATGAAGAGGTCAGTGGCATCAGTGAGGAGGAAGCAAAGAAGATAGCGTGAAGGGCGTGATCTATAAGATTTGAAGTGATTAAGCGAATATGAAGATAAAATGGAACCTAAGTATAATGAATATATAACAGAACCAAAAATGATGATTGTGTGATAGTGCAGCTGAGTAGGAAATAGTTGAGGAGGAGGGTTTAGAAATGTTGAATAAGAGGTGCTTCAGAATAAGCAGGTAGAGATAGATGTCTGGGAGGGAACTGGATAGTTGTGTCTTCTGCTCACTGAAAACCTTTAGGCTAGTCGTAACACTTTTTGGAGTCATCTGTTTGTATGTTGTAGTTGCACCACAGGAGTGGATAAGATTACTCCAGGAAGGCAAGTAGAGTGGATAAGATTACTCCAGGAAGGCAAGTAGAGAAGGAAGAGAAAGGCCAGGGATAGTACCCCAACCTAGTGTTCACAAATAACTAAAGGTTAGGAAAAGAACAAGCAAGTCAGAAGAGGAAAAGGTGAAAATGGAAAACTGACAGCATTGGGTATCCCAGCGAGCAATAGAAGTAATAGTTCAGAATAATTCAGAAAGGAATGGGGCAGCAGTGCCACATGCTGCAGTGAGTTTGAGTGAGAGCAAGACAGAGAAAGTCCACTGGTTTTGACAAGTAGGGGATCTTTCTTTTGAGAGACTTCTTTTTATCTTCTTATTATACATAAAGCTTAGTCAACAGTTATTTTCTTGAAGAGAAAAAAGGATAAAATGGAGAATAAATAAAGGAGAGGCTCTCTAATCCAGATATCTGGATGGACACACAGCTCAGGCTACTAGGATTTCTTACATATTGAGTCATTCCACAAGATTGTAAGCTGACCTAAACAGACATACACACATATTCCCTCCTCAGAGGAGACTGTTAATAATTGAGAATTCCTTTAGACATTTTTGCCTTCTACATTTAAATGCATGTGTGTGTATATAATTTTTAAAATAAATATTGACTCAATTTTAAAAGTGAAATACTGACTCATTCAAAGAACTTGCTTGTTTTCACTTAACTGAGTAAAGTGATCATCTTTCCATGCTACTACACTCAGACCTATTTCAGAGTATTAATTGTTTGAATGGACTGTAATTTATTTAATCAATTGCACTCTTACTAATGAGCAGGTAGGTTATTTGTGTCTTTTCACTCTCATAAGCAATACTGAAACGAGTACATGTGCATCTGTTTTCTGTGCGTACTTTGGCAGGTTAAATATCAAAATGTCTATCTTAACTCTTCTCTGTATCCTCAGTGCAAATTATAAACTAGGTGTTCAGTAAAAGTGTTAAAATGACCTGATTGTAGGCGTCCAAGGCCGTGCAGTGTCTTATCTACCTTTGTAATTTTAGTTATTTACAGCAGTTACCTACAGCACAAAATAACTGTTTGCCAGTGAATAATTTCAAAGACTTGAAGAACTCTACCCAGAAAGAGAAAACATCCAATAGTGATTTCAGCTTTTAAGTGATGTGTTTCAAGAGCATTTCTCTAAGCCTTGTGAGTGAGGACACTCTTTCTAATGAGGGTTTTGCATTCCCCCTTCACCTTTTTCCTATGATGAGTGTTTATATATGTTTCTCCCCTGGTCAGTAGAGAGCTGGATAAAATTCTTATTAAATAATATTTAAAGTGGGAAGTTAAAGACATGTAGTATTATGTTATCCTTCTCATCTCTAGCACTCTTTTCATAAGCCTTTAAAGCAAAGACAGTATTTTGCTCTTGAATATTGCCTAGCATAGTACCTAGCACCAGTAATAAGCCTTTGGTTAAATATGTGTTGAATAAGTGAATCAAGCAAATGTTGGACTATGTAGTTGGCATAATCTTGAGACATTTTCTGAATGATTTGACCATTTCCCTAAATGTGTATCCTTTCTCTCCTTTTTTGTTTAATGATGACTGTTATTTTGCAGTAAATTCTTAATATGTAATAGGAACAGTTTTTTCCACTTCTTATACTATAGGTCTGTTCATCTATTTTATTTTGGTGTTGATTATTTTACTTTTAATTATTATTGTTCTAGTATCAGAGACAGTGCAATTGGCACAGGACAGAGCGGAGTTTAGGGCTGTTGTACATAGGTTCGCTATGTGTCGCAGGCGACTCGATGGCACATAACAACAACAACAACAGTATCCTATATTAGAACCACTGCCAGCATTCTAATCTCAGTGGAGGAAAGATGGGCATTCTCCTCTCATGCGATTTAAAGGCTCTGAAAACCAGCTGGAGGGTCAGCTCTTGGTCAGTTCCTCCTCAACAACAATGAATTTGAACTAGTTTTATAATGTTTTATTAAGGCTAGTCATACCTCTTAACTCCTTTTTTCCCCACATAGCAACCATTTATATTTCTAAAAATCTCAGACTCATTTCTGTCAAGTCGTAGCTGAACATAGCAGACTCTCCTCCAGTGGGTTTCTGAGGCTTAAATCACATGGGAGGAAATTGTCCACCCTCTTCCCAGGGAGAGGTTTGAACCACCATGAGAGGTACCACCTTTAGGTTTGCAGCATACCTTCTTACATACTGGGCCACCAGAGCTCCTCCTATTTCTGAAATAAGTTGGGTTTTGGTTGGTTTTGTTTTTGTGGGGATTTTGTTTATTTGTTTTTTTTGTTTTAGACTTCAACCTACTATGTCTAAAATAAGTATAGAAATATTTGGTGGTGGTGGTGGTGGTGGTGGTAGATGCCATTGAGTATGACTCATAGCTATCATATCAGCAACTAGTCTGAACCCTGTCTTATCCTGTTCCATTCTCACAATCTCTGACACACTCAAGCCCATTGCTTCAGTCATAGTGTTTGGTTATGTTGTTGTTGTTTTGTGCCATTGAGTTGCCTCCAATCCATAGAGACCCTATGCACAGCAGCTCTGAAACCTACACTGTCTTGAGCCAGTCTCACTAATTCTGACACACCTGCCCCCATTGCCCCGGTTACTGTATCAATCCATCTCATCTGTGGTCTTCCTCCCCTGCGCTGTCTCTCCATCCTTCCAAGCATGATGTCCTTCTCCAAAGACCAGTCTTACCTGGCCACGTGCCCAAAGTATGTGAGATGGAGCTTCAAAATCCTATATTTAAAAATCTGATCAATTTCTTTTCTTGAGATTACATCTATGTACTAATTTTCTGTAAGTGTTGGCATCTTTTTGCTATATAATATACTGGTTTCTTTTTCTTCTTAGTCAATTCTCCTGTTACCTATTTAGGCAAATATATTTGTTATTCTTCTACAGGTCTCTCATTTAACAACATTTATTCAGCAGCTACTTCTCCCTACTTTCACCTCTTGCCACTGTGCTCACTGTCAGAGACACAAAGATGAGCACGCTACAACTCTTGCCTTTAGGGAGCTCACTTTGGTGTCAAGAAAGACAATTGAGCAGATGGTTACAACTAAGTATAATTATTATTGGGGTAAATGGAAGCTCAAGGTGCTAAGAAAGCACAAAGGAAAGGCATCCAGCCAAGACCAGGGACATGAACAGTAACTTCCTGGAGGAGAGACTCCTGACCCATAAAGACTGAAAGAAGAGACAGTATTCCAGGTGGACACACTGCCCATTGAGATGGATGTTCAAAAGTAAAGAGACGAGAAGAAATACTGAAGCATCCTGGAACTGAAAAAAACTAGAATATAGTGACTACAAGTTGTTGGGGAATAGGTTGAGAGTGGAATAGAAGTCAGGAATAAAACTGGAAAGTTAATGAGAGGCATTTGTTAAGGAACTTGTGTAATGAGGTAAGAGTTTGGATCTAGGACTGAGGAATTTAAGTGGTAAGGTTTGTTGTTTAGGGGAAAAAATTTTCCTTGTACCCCTCAATGAGAAAATAATAAAACTAAATTTTAGAAGGCTCTTCTAGGCATAGTGAAGATAGGGAAGCGCTCTACCAGATGGGCTAATGTAGTGCTGCAATGACCTCTAGTGTGCCAAGAAGTGTGAGGATGGCACAGAATAGGACAGGTTCCAATATGTTCATAGACTCACTATGGTACTCAGTTCGGTGGCACTTAGCAACAACAACAACCACCACCTAACAACATTCTGGGTATAATCTGAAAGATGACATGCACAGGTACTAGACTTAGGTGGTGAGAACAGTCAAGGGGCCACATGAGTCGTCCAGAGGGGATACATTCTTAAGGCCTGAGCAGTGGTGATGGAGATGGAGAAAAAGGAGTCATTCTACAACTGTGAAGGAGGTGAGCACATACACGGACGGCACACGTTTGTATTCCCACAGACCCGGACGGACGGCACACGTTTGTATTCCCACAGACCCCTCACATTAATGTAGTGATACGTGTTTTAGGCTTTATTACTGTCATTAGCAGGATAGTATTCTAACTAGATATTTTCTGATATAAGAAAGCTACTGATTTTTTTAAATTCATGATTTTTTTTAACTTCTAGTTCGAAGGTTTAGTTGATTTCTTTAACTTTTGTAGGTTATTTCTTTTTATAAGATGCTTTAACATATTCCTAGTTTTGATTCCTCCTCTTTTAAAAATTGCTTTTATTGTGAGAGTCTCAAACACAAAAATAAAGATAATAGTATAAAAAAATCCCCTATCCCCTTCATTCAGATTTAATAACTATTAAAGTTTTATCATACTTTCTCAATTTCCTACCTCCTTTCTTTGTATTGAAGTATTTTAAAGCAGAATTTCAAATGTGATGTTATGTCAGCTCTCTCTCTATTAGTATGTGTCTCTAAAATAGGTATTTTCTGACAGAACCACAATTCCATTATCATACTTAATTAACAATAATTCATTGGTATTATTTAATGTCCAGTACACATTCATGTTTCTTGCTTATCAGAATATTTTGTAACAATTATTGTTTTTGTTATTTTGTGCTACTGAGTCAGAACCAGAACAGACTCTCGCCTCGCAGAGAGTTGTCAGAGGTTGTAATTGCACGGCAGGGGATCACCCATCATGCTGCAGAGCAGTTGATGAAGTCCAGTTGCCCGCCTTTGGTTGGCAGCACAACTCCTTTGCCGCTAGGCCACCAGAACTTTGTTTATTCAAATCAGTGTTTGAATTACACATTGCATTTCCTTGTTTAGATTTGTAAGACTCTTTCTTTTGTTGCAAACTGACCTTTTTTTAGTAATGCTATTGGCTGTTTAAAAAAGCCACATCTCTGTCCCTGTAGAATGTCCATGTTCCAGATTTGTTTCCTCATGTTCTTTCTTTATCTTTCCTGTGTATTAAAGTCTGTCTTTGAATAGCTAACTGGATTCAGGTTCAGCTTTTCTTTGGAGAGAAGGTGCTACACTACTTTATAGGTTGCTGTGGTTGTTGTTGTTGTTGTGTACCGTAGAGTCATAGCTGACCCTCCAGTGGATTTTTAGAGGCAGTTAACCTCATGGGAGGACATTGCCCATCCTTCTCCCACGGAGTAGCTAGCTGATGGCCTTGAACCATGTGCCCTTGGGATTACAGTGAAGCTTTTTGCCATTAGGCCACCAGAGCTCCCAACTTCATAAGTAGGACTGTGAAATACTACTACTTATATCTTACAGTTAGAGATGCTAAGATTGATCGATGGGTTCAGGTGATGCTAGTTTGTCCCTCCATTATTAATTTTCCATCAGCCTTTTTATCAAATGAGTTTATCCACTGATGATGGTACCTGAGTGAATTATATCATCAGGGCTACTCAATGGCGATTTTCTAATTCTATCAACCTTTTCATATTGATTAGCTGAATAAAGAACATTTCCTCAGTAACTAAACTAGGATTGTTTGACTATCCGGAAATTAGTATATGCCAAAAAGACAAAATAAATGTCTCTTTGGGGGGAGCAATCTTTGTATTAAAGAGTTAATGCCTTAGTGGTTGTTCCCTTTAAAATGTTTATTGATCTTTCTTCTAGCTTATGATTTATTGCTTTTGCTAATCCAGTATTCTCGCCAGTGATTATTCCGTAAGCTCAGCCTTCATGAAATGGGTCTTCCTTTGCACTAGAGTGTTGGCCTCCCTGGGTTTATGAATGACTTTCTAAATTCCACACTTCAGTGCATCTAGTCCTGGCTTCTCCGGAGACAGACAACATTTCCCTTGGTTTCTCTTCTATTTCTCCAGGTCACACTGTGAACAAGATGCGGAAACACTCAGATTCGGAAGTGGCTTGTCTTGCCACAGAAGTTTACACTGAGTGGAGAACTTTCATGGAAAACCATTTGAATAGACCATCTATTGAAGTCCGGAGTGATCCTAAGACTGAGACATTTAGGAAAAATGCCCAGAGGTTACTGTCAGAAGCTTTGGAACTAAAGGTAAAGTAATTAGGCTTCAGTTCAAAGAGCTTCACATTTTCTTAATGACCTTCCATAGTCTCAGTACTTTGGTTTTATTCTAACTGGTTATTCTCTAAGGATTTTGTATTTATGAGCGTTGTTCTGGGAGGCAGTGTTGTAGAAAGAGTACAGGCAGGGAACTAACTGACAACATGGACTTGAAGCCCATATATGCCCTAATAAGTGCTAGGGGTGACATTTAACATTTCTTAACATTTCTGAGACTTGAATCATAATGCTGACTTAACCTTTAAATCCCCTGCCATTGAGGCAATTCCAACTCATGATGCCCTTGTAGGTAGATCACAGTGCCTCATCTTTCCCTCATTGAGTAGCTATAGATTCAAACCACTGGCCTTTTGGTTAGTGGCCTAATGCTTTAGCCACTGCCCACCAGGACTCCTTTGTACCTCTGGAAGTCATTGTAAAGGTTAAATGAGCCATTTGTATAAAAGAATATTCTATGGCCTGGGAGATGGGAGTCACTAAAAAAAATTTAATTTCTTCCTTACTGATGCAGAAATTCTACAGTGGACTCTGTTATCAATATCAATGGCAAGTTAAAGAACTCTTTATGGGAAAATTTTAACCCCCCAATATTTGTCAACATTCAGGCCTTACTTTTAAGGCATAAAATCAATTGAATCCCTGTCTTCTTCTTAGCCAGTAGTTTCTTGTTAGCCAGTAGTTCAGGTAATGTTAAGCAGTTTGACGTTCAAAGAAGGGTCTGTGCTTGTTAATGATATTGATCACCATCATCGTCAAACAGAAAGTCTTACTGTCTAATTAATATTGTAGAAAATCAGACATATAGCATCCATATTTTTCCAGGTTAATAAAAGATGTTAGGTGTCCTTGAATAATTTAATATTATTAACAAAAGAAGCAGCTTGATGCAGGTTTAAATACTCAGTTTGTCACAGTATTTTTTTAAAAAATATATAGTAATAATTCCTTCCAATTATTTATTCACAAATGGAGAGTAATACTTTTTTTCAAATGAAGTTTTGAGTTTTAAAATAAAGACTTATCTTAGAAGATTTTGAAGAAGAGAAAAGGGGAGGGGTGGTGGAAATCTCCATTGAACCTACCACCCAAATAGTCTTTATTTTTGAATAATTACTGTAGCTCTTTAAATGAATGATGAGCAAGTTGTGATTATTCTAGATTTATTAAAGACCAATTATATGCCAAATGTCCTGTAAATGTTTTTATTGATTATTTAAATAAGATTGCAGAAACTTCATAATTATGTACAGTTGTGTTGTCTCTAATTTTGATCAATAGCAGTTAGTGTCATTTTTAATATCTTTTTCTACTGATCTTTATTTTTTCCATGTTTATAATTTTAAATGTCTATTTGATAGTCAAGTGAATTGATCACTTGTAAATGTGCTTAATTTTTCTCAAGAAAGCTTTGATAGAAATATTAAGTCCCCTCTGAAGAGAGGAGGAAAAATATGAAGATTGTAAGTCTGAGTTTTCCAGAGTATGGATTGGCCAGATTTGTTATTTGATATTTAAAGTTAAGTTTAATTTTGAAATAAACCAAAATTATCACAGAAGCATACAGTGTGTATATATAATGTATAGTTAATGTGGTGGTAAATACCAGTTCCCTGTGGTATCTTTTTAAGTAAATGATAATAACGAAGCTATGCTTGTAAGGATTAATGAGCAGTTTGCCTGCTATATTAAACTCCATAATAATTATCCTTTTAGTTTATCTATTAATTATCCTTTAAATGGCACATCAAGTGGTAAGCACTCAAGTGTTACAAAGCAAAGTTAAGAAAGTGGTACATTCGTTAGTGCTTTCCAACGTAATTGGGGGAAATAGCAGATTAAACATAGCTGGATGGTTTTGGTCCCAAGGAGTAAATACAAAAAATGAAAAGTATGCATCTTACTATCTTCCTTGGCAAAAATAAAGAAATAAATAAAAATCATCAATCTGTTTTCCTTGTCCAAACAGCATTTGATAGTATTTCTTATCAACTTGATATATCAGAAAATATAAACAGAAACATGTTTTCATAAGGTTAACTCTTAGTGCCTGTCATCTTTGGAGACATTTCCACATGAGGTTAAATCAATGAACCATCTAATCCACTCTCTGGTGTTTGATAGTAACCAATGTTGCGTACATTTGAATCAGACATCAAATCCTTATAAATATACTTTATCAGGTAGTAGTATATCATTGGAAAAATTGCTGGCCCAGTGACTAAAAACCTAGCATGTATTCTTGCAACTATTAAATTTTCTCATTACCTTTTTATAGAAAACAGTAGTTTTGGTCATATCTTTTTTTTTGTAGTAAAAGCCATAGATGAAGAATATTCACACAGCCAAAAGGTGCATCTCTTTATTACCCTACCAGTCTTGCTTTCCAGATTCATGGATTGTTTCCTTGTTCTTGGAATAATGGAATAGATGAATAAAACTCCATCGTGGAGACCCAGGCTCCATTCCCCTTTACTTTCTCCCTTCCGGTTCTTCTTTGTTCTTCCCCGTCTTTTAGATCTTTCCTCATATGAACATCCCCTGTGGTGTCATTCTCTTACTTCCCCTTCCTCATTATCCAGTCTCCTTCCTACCTCATGGCCTGTGATCATTTTCCTATTATGTCATTTTGAAAAAATGAACCTGATTCTCAAAGTGAGCCTGTATCATTAAGAGTTATGAAACACTGGCTGGTTGGCTCAGTTGGTTGTCAGATGGTGCTAATGAGATCCAGGTCAGGGGTACGTCCCCATATGGGACTGTTAGTTTTTGCTTTGTTTAATGGCCTCAGACTGCACCTCTGGCTTTGACCAGCTCTCTCATAAATGTTTTCAAGTGGTCAAAAAGGAAGGTAAGTAGATATGTACAAATCTAGTCATGCTGTTGGAAAGCCCATACAAAGTTTGCTTCCAGTGGATATTCAGTAATGTTTAGTAAGGATGTAGTAGGCATCAGGTGCTGTATAATGTGGCTAGAGAGAATACACACCCAAATGAGTCATATTCTCAACCCTAAGAAAGCTTCCTATCTCCTATCTGAGAAGCTTGTAAATGACTGATCGAATAAGAGGCCAAATGAAATAGGTCTGAAATAATGATACTAGCAAATACTGTGAACACCGAAAGAAACGGAGTCGTTAAATCTAATGAGAGAGTCTGGGAAGAGATGGCAGTTGAATTGCTCTTTGTAGGACAAATAAGTTGTTTTGTTTTCATTATTACTAACTTTTTCATGTGATCTGAGTGAAAATTGACAGAACAAATTTGTTTTCCCTTCAGCAGCTCATACACGTTTTGTCTCATGGCACTGAGTACAGTCCCCACATTGTAACAGTGCTCTTGTCACTTCCTCCCTGCTTCCCCATTTTCATTTCCCATTTCCTAGCCCTTCCTGCCTCCTGAGTCTGATTCCTGAGCAGATGCTGCCCTTCGGATCTTTTATGGCTGGTTGTTGTAAGGAGTAGGCATCAGGGGGCATCCGTCACTGTGGGCATCTTCTTCCACAAAGATTTACAACCCTGGAGACCTAGGGGAGGGTCACTGGAAATTGGAATCTGCTCCACAGCAGTGGGTTTGGAGGGGTTTTTTGGTTATTATTTGGCTGAAAGTTGAGTCACAGGAGTGATTTGAGATCCAGTCTTGTGATTCTGCTATGATAGTGTCTTATCAGACCAGTAGGCCTAGTCTTGTAGTGTTGGTGTGGGTTTTTTATGACTTTGGGGTTTGTTTCATGTTTTTCTTCAACTCTATCACATGCCTTCTGTTGTGATCCCTTTTGGAGCAGTCAGCCATGGTAGCTAGATAGAAGAGTAAGATGCCACTAAGTGGAAAATACACATGAAATGGAAATACATTTTGTATTTATGTTGTCATTGCAAGAGTGGGAAGGGTGAGGGATTTAAAGAAAAGAGGTGTTTACCTTATAGATGTAACTGGGCCCTAATATGTGTAGTTCCTATGCTAAGTATGGGGCTTTAGAAATGGATGCATGATACCGGCTCTAGAAGTGTTCCAAATCTTCTGAGGGAGATAGACAAATATTTGCAATATAGTGTGAAAAGTTCTTAAATTTAAGGTAAACACATGAAATTGTTTGCCAGGGTGACAGACATCACTAATTGATTATAACCCACTTCCCACGTCATTAATTTGTTATAACCCACTTCCCACTGACTTCCAGAGTCCTTGATGAAAGACAGCTCTAGGTGGTCATGTCTTATATCTTCCCTTAGAAATGGTTGTTTTAGGATTAGGAAGCTGAATTATACAAACTCAATCTACTGGCACAAGTATTGTTGTTAAATGCCTGTCTACTTGCCTGTGGTTCATAGCAGCCCTGTGTACAAATATATTGAAACCTTGTCTGACCACTTAGCACTCTCACAATCTCTACATTGCTTAAATATAAGGAAAGCAAATCCGATTCTCTGTCTCTGAGGAATATGAAAACATTATTGAGGGTGTTGAAGCAAAAGATTGTTGGAGGAGTTAGGAAGCAAAAGGTGCAGGTAGAGAGGAGATACTTAGAATGGTAGAAGAGATGTTTAGAATGGAGGGAGAAAATATGACAGTTGCAGTTAATTGAAAATAACGCTGATGGAGAGCAGCAAAACATGTGAGAAAAAATACAAGAAACATGGAAAAGAACTGCCTCTGGTAGCCTAGTGATAAGGAGTTTCACTGCCAACACAAAGGCACATGGTTCATATCCACCAGCAACTCCATAGAAGAAAGATGAACTCTCTTCCCTGTGAGAGCCTCTGAAAACCTGCTGGAGGATCTGCTGTTAGTCACTTCCAACTCAGTGGCACTTAACAACAACATACATATATATAACAATATATATGTGTGTGAATATATGGAGCTCTGAACCCTGCTGTGTCCTGAGCCAGTCTCGCTGACTCCAACAACCCTACCCCCATTGCCGCAGTTACTGTATCAATCCATCTTGTCCTCTCCTGTGCTCTCTCCCTCCACCCTTCCAACCATGATATCCTTCTCCAAAGACTGGTCCCTCCTAGCCACATGCCCAAAGTATGTGAAACAGAGCTTAAAAATCTTAGCCTCCAAGGAGACACTTGGTTTCGCTCTCTACAGGACTGACATATTTATTTTCTTGGCAGTCCATGGTGTGTTCAAGCCTCTTCTCCAGCACCCCAGCTCAAAGGCATCAATTCGTGTGTGTGTGTGTGTGTGTGTGTGTGTGTGTGTGTGTGTATA
>NW_006399755.1:10595364-10595940 GCF_000299155.1 Elephantulus edwardii
ATGAAGCTTCAGAATCCTTGACTCCAGGGAACATTCTGGCTTCACCCTCTCCAGGACAAACCTGTTTGTTCTCCTAGCAGTCCGTGGTATATTCAGCACTCTTCTCCAGCACCACAGCTCAAAGGCATCAGTTCTCTTTCTATCATCCCTATTAACTGTCCAACTCTCCAATGCAAAGACTATAGCCTGGATCAGGCGCACCTTAGTCTCCAGCGTGACGTCGTTGCACTTGAGTAAGTACTCTTGAGAGGTCCCTCACAGCTGACTTTCCTAATGCAATTCGTCTCCTGATTTCCTGGCTGCTGTTACCAAGAGTGTTGACTGTGGCGCCAAGCAAACGAAAACTGTTAACTATCTCAATCTCTTCACCATCCATGCTGCCAATTGGCCCAGTGGTGAGACTTTGTTTTCTTGATATTGAGCTTCAGTCCATATTGAAGACTGCAGTCCTTGACTTTCTGCAGCAAGTGCTTCAGGTCCTCCTCAGTTTCAGCAAGCAGGGTTGTATCATCTGCATAACACAGGTTGTTGACTATTCTTCCACCAATCCTGATGCCACATTCTTCCTCGTACAGC
>NW_006399755.1:10603053-10603683 GCF_000299155.1 Elephantulus edwardii
GCAGATTGTTAATAGATCTTCCACCAATCCTGATGCCACAATTCTCCTCATAGAGCCCGGCCTCCCAGATAATCTGCTCTGCATACAGGTTGGAAAGGTATGGAGACAGGACACATCCCTGGCGTACACCCTTCCCAATTTTGAACCATGCAGTGTTACTCTGCTCTGTTCTGACAACTGCCTCTTGGTCCAAGTATAGGTTTCACATTAGCACGATTAAACGTTCTGGGATTCCCATTCTTCTTAGAATCCCAGAACATATATGTATAGCTACAACAAAACCTCCCTTTTCAATGTCTCATGGACTCTATTATCCTTTCACCCAAAAGAACTCATCAAAAGAGACTCATCAACTTGGATAGCTTTGTTTTCTCAATCAGAAGTATGCTTTATGTTGTGCAATAACTTGTTACACATAGTGGTGTGTGGTCAGTCATTTCCCCTTGTTGTTGTTGTTATGTGCCTTCGATTCGTTTGCGACTCATAGTGACCCTATGTACAAGAGCCCTAAACACCGTTCTATCCTGTGCCAACCTCGCCATCTCAAACACATTCATTTCCACCATTTCACTCACAGAATCGATCCATCTCATCGAGGGTCTTCCTCTCCTGCGCCGTCCCTCCACTTTA
>NW_006399755.1:10604904-10632076 GCF_000299155.1 Elephantulus edwardii
AAATAAATCAATTGGTATGCTGTCAACTCCTGGAGCCTTGTTTTTTGCCAATTCCTTCATAGCAACTTGAACTTCCTCCTTCATCACCATAGGTTCTTGCTCATATGTTATTTCATGAAATTCCTCTGTGTCAGCCAATTCCTTCTGATACAGTGACTCTGTACTCCTTCCATCTTCTTTTTATACATCCTGGATCATTTAACATTCTACCCAAACTATTCTTAAGTATTTTCACTTGTGGCTTGAATTTGTTTTTCAACTCCTTCAGCTTAAGAAACGCTGAGCGAGTTTGGCCCTTTTGATTTTCTGACTCCAGCTCTCTGCACATTTCATTATAGTATCTTGCTTTGTCGTCCTGAGCTGCCTTTTGAAATTTTCTATTCAGCTCTTTGATTTCTTGATTTCTTCCTTTAGCTTTGGCTTCTCGGAGCTCTAATGCAATATTCAGAGTCTCATCTGACATCCATCTTGGTCTTTTCTTCTTCTTCAGCCTTTATAATGATCTTTTGCATTCTTCATGGACGATTTTCTTGATATCCTCCCAGAGCTCATTTGGTTTACACTCATTTGGTGCTCAAGGCCTCAAACCTGTTCCTGAGATGGTTTTGAAATTCGAGTGGAACAGACTTAGGGTCAAATCTTGGTTCCTGTGGACTTGATTTAATTTTCCTCAATTTCCCCTTATGAGTTACATTTTATTATCATGGAAGCAGGAGTGGCATCCATTTCCTAAACAGCATGCCTCTGGAAATTCTTCAAACTTTGATAAATAGCCATGGTTGTGGAAGGGCTTCAGGCCTTTTGTTCATGGGGTCACCATGAGTCTTGCTCGACTAGACGGCAATCAACAACAACAATCATGAGGGTTTTTAGAATATGCATGCATAAGGAATGTTAGATGTTTTTGTCTTAGTCCCATCACTCCTTTAATATAGCACCTGTCATGCTACCTGCACTTCTGTTTATCATGTTATCTTCTTTCTGGGCTGTGAGATCTTGGAGGGCACATGAAAAGTCTTTTTTTACCTTGTGTCTCCAACAAGCCAGACTCAGAGTGGAGACTTGGCAGCTTATTTGCTGAGTGAAGTATATATAGTATAAGTAATTATGGAGAACGTCAAGACACTCTTGAAGTTTACTTTTTTCTACCTTAGTACTGCAACTTGATGGAGTAGCCTTGGCCTGTTTTAAAACACACATGTATCCTTTCACCCTATCTTCCCAGCCTTCTTTCTTTGGATGTTTCAAACTGGCAGCAGTCTGCTGTCCACCAATCAAGTCTGGGTTCTAGAGAGCCATGGTGTCTAGTGTGCTTACTAGAACCAGCCTGTCTAAGAGATTATCAGTTAGTTATTAGGACTCCAGACCACACATTTTTCTGAACATCTTTTGTCTACAAGACCAAGATAGACATGGGGTCTTACTGCTGGAATAGTCTCACATTCCTCTATAGTCATGTTGTTGTTGTTTTTATATGCCGTAGAGTCACCTGTGACCCTGTGTAGAGCAGCTCTGAACTCTGCCCTGTCCTGAGCCAGTCTCAATAATTCTGACACACCCTAACCCATTGCCCCAGTTACTATATCAATCCATTTCATCTGGGATCTTCCTTTCCTGCGCTGTCCCTCCATCTTTCCAAGCATGATGTCCTTCCCCAAGGATAGGTCCTTCCTGGCCACATGCCCAAAGTATGCGAGACAGAGTTTTAAAATCCTGGTCTCCAAGGAAAAACTTGTTTTCTCCCTCCCCAGTACAGACCTGTTTGTTTTCTTGGCAGTCCATGGTATGTTCAGTACTCTTCTCCAGCACAGCAATTCGTAGGCATCAACCTTATTTCCTCCAGTTTTCTTATTTCTGTTTGTTTTGGACTGTCTCTTAACTCTGAAAAAAAAACTTCACTGCCAGTAAGTTGGTTCTGACTCATCACAACCCTCTATTATAAATCTTTATGGGAGGAGACTGCCCTTGGAGTGACTGGTGGATTGGAACAGCTGACCTTTCAGATTATAGCCCTTTGTGTTGGCAGCCCCATAAGTTACATACTAGGCTAATAGGATATTTAGGTTAGGATATTTTACTATATATCTAGAAGTTCTCTTTGTTTTCCTCTTTTTAAAAACATCTCTTTGTAATTTAAAGTACAGCACACATAATCCATATAATTTAATAACTTTATATAGTTAATAAAACACAAATAAACATGTCTCTGATCCATCTGACATCAGCAGTGATACCCTTTGTTCTAGATCTGGATTGGATTTTTGTCAGTTCCCCATCAGTGAAGTGTTACAACTGCTTTTGAGTGATCTTTAGCAAAACTTTACTTGTATGTGATATTAATGTGGTGTTGTTTTATGGTTTCTCTCATATGTTGCATTACTTTTCTTTAAGTTGAACACAATTATGAATCTCTTCCAGTTAGACAGTTAACTGTTCTCCACATTTCTTAATATAGATGAGTGAGTACTTCCCAGCTTTGCATTCATTTGTTTAAATATCTCGATTGGCATTTCAATCCCTGGAATCTTATTTTTCACTATTACATTCAGGGAAGCTTCTTCCTTCAGTACTATTGGCTCATAATCATATGCCTCCTTCTTAAATGGTTGAAAATTGACCAGTTCTTTTTGGTAATGACTTTCTGCATTCCTCTCATTTTTCCTCGATGCGTCCCTTCATTGTGCGATATCTTACCTATAGACCCCAGTATTCCAATCAAGGCTTGAATTATTGTTTTTTTCCAGTTGGTTTCTAGCTCCAGATCTTTTCACATTTTATCACAACACTACCTTTTCTTCTTGAACCATCTTTTGAGATCTTCTGTTCAGCTCTTTACCATCATTATTTCTTCCATTGGAAAATATGCAACAAATGTGTATGAGAGAGTTTTATCACAGAACAAACTCCTGCTTCCCCTGAGTGAGTCCTCCTCATTGTCCCGGCCTTGCATTATTAGTCTCTTCCTCCTGTAACCAGGCCCTGACTTCCTGGCTGGGCCCCTTTGCAGGAGCTGTTCTCCCAGTTCTTGTTTCTCCTGTAGCATTCAGTACACTTACCACTCCTGTTCACTGCATATCTCCTACCGGATGTGCTCTCCAGGAAGTCAATGACTGTGTCTAACTTGTTCCCTACTTTCTTTTTCCCTAACCCCTACCGCAGGGACTGGCACATAGTAGATGCTGAATAAAGATTTGAAAGGAATGACTGGACTATGGAACCGAAAAATTCAGATTAAAAAAATGAGAAAGATAAGCTTGTTTCAAGGAAATCAATCACCAGCTAAGAAACAAACTCAAAAATAGATCATTACAGTATATTATGATAATGGCTAAGAGAAGCTCAGGAGATTTTAGCAAATTGGAAGAAAAACGTTCAGCCCTTTTGAGCAAGGCTTAAGCATATAAATAGAAGTGTGCTTCTGGGGGGAAATATGCCTTGTCCTGAGAACACGTTCCTGTGCAGAGACATTCAGAAGCATGGAGGCAACTGAGTGCCCAGGCCGGGTCACAGGCAGGATGGGCCAAGGAATGATGAGAGAGAGAGACCTGGAAAAGGAGTCAGGTGAGCAGCTGAGGAGGTCCTTGTCCAGCAGCCCAGCCTGGCCTGGATCCAAGCATATGACAAAGCCCAGACCTGTGCTACTCTGGTGAGACAGGTGACCTCAGAATGACTTGGACCTGAGTTAGAATTACTGCAGGTCTCACCCCTTAGGCCTGGTCTCCTTCTCTGATCCTGCAGAAGGCCTTCTAAGTTCTGCTGTTCTCCAGGAATGCTGAGGAGACAGTTGGTATGACAAAGGGGAAGAAACATGAACTTTAAAGTCAAGATCCAGATTAGGTTCCCTCCTAACTCCTCTTGTTAGTAGCTGTAAGACCTTGAACCTTTACTTCTTTGAACTTTATTTCTTCATCTGTAAAATGAGATAAGAATTATGAACATTAAATGTAAAAAGTTATTTATAAATTACTCTACACTCAAATTAGGATCCATAACCAGGGTTTCTAAAATGCTCTAAGGGGTTAAAAGCCACTTTAAAAGAAAAAAAAAGCATAAACTGTTATACTGATTTATTACCCTTGGTCTTCGTTTCCTGGTTGGTAAAATACAAGGCCCAGAACCCATTGCTTAGTTCAGGCCAGTTTCCTGTTATAATGGCAAATATTACCACCCGGCAGGGGTTGTGAATGAGGTCCCTGTCACAAAGCACATGGCCTTGTTCCTTAATTGCCAGGGTGGAATTAATTTGCTCTTCCTGTTTCTCTTGCGACAGGAAGTAGATGTCCTTGAATTTCAGTTGATTAATGGAGGCCTTTGCTCAGAGTGCTCCAGCCTTTCTTGCTTTTAATCCTTATGCAATACAAGGCTCTAATTTGATAATTTTTTCTGTTTTTTTTTTTTTTAGATGGATCACCTACTGGTTGAAAATATTGAGCGGGAAACGTTTCATCTCTGTTCCCGCCTCATTAATGGGCCATACCGGCGGACAGTGAGGGCCCTGGTCTTCACATTAAAGCACCGAGCTGAAATCCGGGCCCAGGTGAAGAACGGCTTGCTGCCAATCGGCACTTTTGTAAAGACCCACAAAAAGTGACCTGAGAAGGTTCCAACCCTGGACTTGGCAGAGAGGACGGCAGGCCCCTCTCTGCCACTCAAAGACTCTTTTGAGTTTGGGTGATGGCGGAAGCTGGCTGTGCTAAATTTTCCCATGGTGCCGTTCCTTCAGACGGAGGGTGCAGAGAGCTCAGGGAGACAGGCCTGCAGGGACCAGCTTCATTATCTGTAGCTCCTGCGAGTGCTGCCTAACAGGACGCTGTTCCTGGCACTGGCTGTCACTAGGAAGCACTGCACGATTGCCATCACCCAACACAGTGAAAGGGGTGACGGATTTCACTGTGAGCATGCCAAGGACACCTCTAAACCTCCCCCATGTCAGCCAGAGGAAGTTACCACTTTATTTTACCACCCTGCAGGTAACTGAAACTCAATTACTGCTGCCGCTCACTCGGTTCCATCCCCCTGAGTTTAGATAGCTCCGGTGCCTCTCAGAACTCCCCTGTCTGTTCTCTTTGCTCTACCCCAGGGGTGAGCCTGCCAGAGCCAGCCGACTACCCCTTCTTCCCAGAGCTCACTTATCTGAACGTTTCAGCTCTCCCTGGAAGACCTTCTGAGATGGTCTCCGGAGCCCCCATGCTGAGGCTTCTAATGAGGTACTGGCCTCAAGCATCCCCCCACCTCGGGGTTTATTTGAATACGTTGCCTCTGTCGGTTTAGACTATGTAGAAAATGTATAATGAAATTTCTCTTGAATTACTGTAGTAGGGGGAAAAGATACATATTTTTAAATGAAATACTTCTACACCAGCCACCTTCAACAATTATGTAAATGATACTTGCTTTTTTAAAGTGACAATAAACTGGTAATTTTTTTCTAAAACAAAAGGTATGACTTGTTTATCAAAAAGTGTTTGGGATCCAGAAAGGGTACGGTTAGTAAAAGTCAAGGATGATGGAACAAGAATTCAAGGACATGAACAACAACACTCAGCTCATAAGAGCGGTTTGGACCTGCCACAGGAGAAAGAGTTGGCCTTCTGCCTCCATAAAGAGTGACTGCCTTGGAAATCCTATGAGGCAGCTCTCCTCTGTTCTGTAGTATTGTTGTGAGTTAGAACTGACCCAGCTGCAGTGGATTTGGGTTAAGTTTTTTAAGTTAGGAGAGTTGAGTATGATTGTGGTAAAGTGCCAGGTTGTTAAGGAAGGTTGGTGGTTTGAATCTCAGGGGGAAAAGGCCTGGTGATCTGCTTACTGAAGTTCACAGCCACGACTACCCTGTGGAGTGCAGCCAGGCTGGCACACTTCTAATCCTCCAGGCATCACAGTCAACTGGATGGCAACTGGTTTGCTTCTGGAACCTATTCATAATATAAGTAAGAAGCCAGTGTAAATGCAAAGATTTAGAATCCAAACAAAGAGGGGAGAGTTGGTAGAATGAAAAGCAGGGGTCAAAGGGAAAAGACCAACATCATTATCTGTCTTCTAAAGTGCTAGATGCTTTTCCTAAGGCAACATTGGCATGAATTTTTATATAGGGAGCTCTGGTGGCCTAGTGGTAAGGAACCACACTGCAATCCCAAAGGCATGTGGTTCGAATCCACCAGCTGCTCCATGGGGGAATGGTAGGCAGTCTTCCTCTTATGCAGTTTACTGCTTCTGAAAACCTGCTGAAGGGTCAGCTATGGGTCAGTTCTGATTCAGCAGCACACAACTACAACGTGGGTCTTTAGATAGGTGCTTGTTGTTTTGGGTTTTTTTAATTGTTTTTCACATCAGATCTTTCCCATTTCCTTCACAGCCCCCATCAAATTCTCCAATTCTATGATTCATCAAGGTGCTTGTTTTTAAAAGTCCTGTTTAATCCTTACACCTGTTTTATGAAGTTAGTGGTGTTTCCATTTTCTAGATTGATTGATTTATTCAGCAACCGCTTATTGAACACCCATAGTATGGGACGCTATGGATTCCAGACAGTCCCTAGCTGAAACCAAAGTGGAGTGGCTCACAAGATGTTATCATGTTCCGTTTTCCACTACTGGTAACTATGAGAGCCAGAATCATAATAACTACCATAATAATAGTAATAACTATTAAAGGGAACTCTTGATGGTCAAGTGGCAAGAAGCTGTGCTGCAATCCTGAAGGCACACGGTTCAAATCCACCAGCCGCTCCGTGGGAGAAGAGTGGGCAATCTCCTCCTGTCCAATTAACTGCCTCTGTAGACCTGCTGGAGGGTCAGCTGTGGGTCTCTTGACTCGACAGTACACAACAACCACCACAAACAAGTTAGTAAGTTATTAAGCTACCAGTAACTGTCAATTATTGGACACTTCTCTTTGGAAATATTTTTCAAATGACAGAGATGGGAGCATGGAGGCTTAGAAAGAGGGTAGTAACTTACTCCAGGTTACACGGCAGATCCAAGATTCAGAACCAGTTCTGTTTGACTGTATCCAGTCTTCTAGGTTACTTTCACCCGCTCTCATTGTTTTAAGCATTATTTACATCCTGATGATGCTCCAGTTTGTATCTTCAGCCCAGGCCTGTCCCCAGTTTCTGCTGTCTCCTGAATGACATAATGTGGCCTATCATCTTTTTGTTGGAAATACTAATGACCCAGACATACCAGGCAGGAACCCTGTAGGGGTCTGCCCGAGAGCCACCTCACAGTTACCCAACCAAGTCCTGATGATTTTGCATCAAAAAAATTCTTGCCTCTTCTCTGGCTCTGTTATCGTATAAGACTTTATTATTTCTTCTATCAGCCCCTACACCATAACCAGCAGGGAGCTCTGGTGGCGAGTGCTGCAAATTCAGGCTACATGTCTCTAGTAGTTCAAATCCACTGAGAGCTCTGCAGGGAAAAGATGGGAAATCTCTTCTTGTTATGATGTACAGCCTGGGATCCCTGAAGGAGGGTGGAAATGAGCAGAAGCAACTTGATGGCAGTGTGTTTAAGGTCGTGTGTATAGCACTATAAGCAGAGTAGCCACAACTAGAAATCCTCAGAACCCATCAGTAGTTCCCTGTGACCCAGAGGATTGAAGGCAAGCGCCTTAACATGGTTTTCAAGTCTGTTGGTTGATCTCTCCATTGTCACTCCCTCCATTCCTTGGCCCACACTTGACCCTCCACTTTACCAGGCTCCTTCGAGTTCCTCACTGGGTCAGGTTGCTTGAAGGCACTGAATCATTTTTTTTCCTCACACATCCCTCTACCCGCTCTGGAATACTATTCTGTCTCGTTCCCTCCCCTATCTCTACCTTAATACCCTGTATTCATGTATACATATTCATGACTTCTATGGTCATGCTTTTCAATCTCTCTACTTGATTGTAACCTTGAAGTTGGAGATTCGCTCTTATTTATCTGAATCTCTTCAGTGCCTAGAACAGCACTTATCCCAGTAAGTATTTTTAGTGGTAGGAGTCCATGTATCTGTGATCCATCTCCCTGTTTCCACCTTCATCTAAAGTTTATTCTCCACACAGCAGCCAGAATAAATTCTGTAATATATAAGACAGGCCATCATTTCTCTGCTCAAAATCTTCAGTAGCTGCCAGTCTCACACAGCAAAATCTCAAAGCCTTACCTACAAGAGCCAACATACTGTGATCCCGGGCTGCTTTTTTACCAGTTCTGTCCAGTTCTCAAGCTGCTGAGGTCCCGTTAGCCCTTTTTCTTGTTTGAGTCTGTGTATGAGGCACACATCTCCTGGAGTCTGCACTTACTCTTCCTCTAACAACCGTGCTTTCCTTCAGGTGTTGCATGTTGCTGCCCTCACTTGATTCCCACCTCTGTTCCCTCAGCACCTTAAATAAATAGTACCTCTTCCCAACCACTCTCTAATGCTCTCTCCTGCTTTATTTTCCTTTAGAGCATTTATTCTTCCTTGATAGTTATTTGCTTGTTTCTTTATCTCCAAGAATTTAAGCGTTAGGGGAGCTCTGGTGGCCTAGTGGCAAGAAGCTGCACTGCAATCCCAGAAGTGCATGGTTCAAATCCACCAGATGCTCTGCCGAGAAAGGAGGGACAATCTCCTCCTGTACCAGTCAGATCTGATTTGACGGTACACAGACACACACACACACACACAAATAATAATTTAAAAAAAAAGAATTTAAGCGCCAGAAAAATTAGTCTTTGTTTTACTTCCTGTTGTGTCTCCAGAATCTCAAACAGGACAAGGTGAGTCTCCATAGATGTTTATTGGTTGTGGAAAGGCATTAGTTCCAATCAAGGAAAGTTTCCTTGAGGAGATGATACCTTCTTGTAGTCTAAAAGGAAAACAACTAATTAAACAACTAACTAAACAACAATTAACAAAAGGACTTGGCTAATTGGGTAGTTGAAGTGCGTGCCCAGCAGAGAAAACCAGGTATGGAAAGGTCCAGAGGTGTCAGATATATGGATGAATGGAGTGGAAGATATAGGCAGGAGAGTAGTTGGAGATGAGGCAAGAGAGGAAGACGAGGACCAGATTTGAAGGGCTTTAAGCAGCTGGTGAAGTTATTTGGACTGATTCCTTGCAGGAAATCACTAGCTTTGTGTTAACAGGCTGTTTGAAGGGGAAACGGGT
Source organism: Elephantulus edwardii (assembly GCF_000299155.1). Taxonomy (NCBI): domain Eukaryota; kingdom Metazoa; phylum Chordata; class Mammalia; order Macroscelidea; family Macroscelididae; genus Elephantulus; species Elephantulus edwardii. Next base: position 10,614,039 of record NW_006399755.1, read on the forward strand.
GCAAGGAGAAGGGCTGGAGTTAGGAAACTTCATTTATAAACAACCAAAGAGTTCTGTTAACTTAGGAACCCAGAACAAGTTGAAAACAAATTTCTCTCTGGCTGAAAGGCTTCACTGGTGATAGTTGGAAAGTAAAATGATTGCAGAGATGTGCTTTAGAGATTTGGAAAGCAGACTGCGTTATTTGTGGCTGTTTTCTCCTTGATGCATGTGCAGAATTTCCATGAACACTAATGGAGCTATTCTGAGTGCTTGTCAAAGGGAAGGAGGCTTACAGACATCCACCAAGAAGCATCCCTGAATTCTAGCCTGTTAAAAATGAAAGAGCTCCTGAAATGGAGTGAGAGAAGTTCCTGGACCTCTGTAAGTCTAGGCGTGGATATATCTTCTAAGTGTTTCCATTCAAGTTGCTAGAGGAAACTTGGGGGAAGTAAATAGCATAAAGTCCGCTAAGCAGCTTAGTGATACTTTTCTTGTAGTTAGATTGGTGGTCCTCATCCTCTGGGTAAGGACCGAGTCTCTCAATTTCCATTGATTCCAATCAGTAAATACAACCCACCTGGTGTATGCCAAGGCCTAGTCTGACACTGGGTGGGCAACAGCAGTAAATGAGATAATTTCCACCTTCACGGCGCACTTAGTCCTGAGGGAGGCAAATACGGAAGTAAATAATTAAAGAATGTTGATAATTTCCTGTAAATATTTACTTAAAATGTTGAAAAAGTGATAACACTCTAGGGTGAAAAAATGTTGAGAGAGGAGTGAACATGTGAACCAAGTCTTAGAGGCGAAGTTAGGAGATTGTAGCAGGGACACAGCTGTAAGGGTCAGTGACATTCATTGAAGCGTAATGCTCTTAGGAATGATGAAAAGAAAAACTAGGCAAAAAATAGCCAGAGGATTAGAGACCCTGTCAAGGAGTTTGAACTCAAAATAATAATAGTAAGTCATTAAAAAAAAAAAAAATTAGGAACAGAAAGACCTAATCAGATGTGTTTTTAAAAGATTGAAAATGTTCTACAAAAACAGGTATTGGAGTGTTTTTTTTTTTTTTTAATCCCAATGACTTAAAGCAAAGGAAAGAAATACTTTGAGAGTCACTAAGTGAAGAGTTTGTGTTTTGGGTTTTCTTTTGTTTTTTGACAAATGAAGTTTAGAGTTGACCAAGCAGATACCATTAGTGAGTCCCAGGTTTGAAAAATGTCAGGAGGCCCGATTAATCCATTTATTGTGTTCAATGGTGAAAGAACAGGCAGCTGGACTTTTTTCATTTATAGAATATCAGGTTGTTTAACTTGTGCCTGTCAACCTTGGTTTTCTTTTGCTACCGCCTCAGGCCTCAGAGCCTTAACTGGGAGATTTGTAATGTGCTTTGGATGTGTTTATCACAGCCAGATGGGATGAGGGCTCTTTGTTACTGCCCATTACTGCTATCGAAGGGAGTTCATCCAGAAAACAAGTCTTTGGGAACGTCGATTATTTCGATGACACTGTCTTGCTTTTAAACAGTTTGGATAATAATTATATTTCAATCAACCAAAATTATACAATTGCTGTCCAAGATGGATTTACAAATAAACTGAGAAGGTTGGTTTTGAGATCCCAAAAGACCAAGGTAGTCAATGCTGGCTGTTGGGTTTTCTGTCCATCTTGAAGTTATTTATTCAGCACCTGTTTACCAAATCCTTATGTGCAGTTACAAAGGTGACGGGGATAAATAAGACAGTCTTTGACCTTGAGAGGTTCTAGTGGAGACAGATAATAAACAGACCCTTAAAATAAATCAAGTGATATAATTAGAGAAATAGACAAATACTATGAGTTAGAGGAATTCAAAGAAAGGGAAGTAAGAAAGTCAGTGGTGGTGTTGAGTACCTTCAAGTCAGACTGACACAGAGCTGACCCTACAGCAAGTTTTCAGAGGTAGTAAAACACATGGGAGTTGATTGCCCATCTTTCTCCCCTGAAGCAGCTGGTGGACTTGAACTGTGTGCCTTCCAGTTGACAGCACAGCTCCTTACTACTAGGCCACCAGAGCTCCCTTCACTGATAATGTAAGAATGACAGAAATTAGTGCCAACTTTAAAGACATACAGGTTGCCAGGACAGAGATGCCTTGTACCTATCTAATTCCCCAGTCTGACCTTTACAAAACTCAGATGGAATCAGGAAGATGACAGTGAGCTGCAGCAAAATCAACTAAGTGGTGGTTCTGATAGCAGCTGCTGTGCCAGATGTGGCGTCATCTCTAGAGCAGATTAGTGTATTCCTCAGTCCCTGGTATCCAGCCACTGATCTGGCAGATGCATTCCTTCTCCTTCCATGTCTGAAAGGAAGATCAGAAACAGCTCATATTCACTCGGAATAGACAAGGATATATACATTTGCAGTCTCTCCCTGGAGCACTCAGCTTGCCCACCTTCTCCCACAACGCAAGCTGAATAGACCTGCCCTGTTTAGACACCCTGTAGAATATTTTAGGGATCTGCTATATTGAGGACATCAGCTAATTGAGACTGATGAGCAAGAAACAGCAAGTTAGGAAAGCAATCAATAACAACAACAACAAGAGTCTTTAGGGAGCTCTGGTGGCCTAGTGGCAAGAAGCTACACTGCAATCCCGAAAGTACGCAGTTCGAATCCACCAGATGCTCTGCTGGAGAAGGAGGAACAAGCTCCAATCAGATCCAATTTGATGGTACACAACAACAAAAATCAACCAGCAAATATGCTGGGGACGTGTACTACAGAGAGTGGGAGAAAGCATATTAAGTTTCAGGGGCCAGATAACAGTGGGATTTTTAGGGGTCCCAGTGGTCTAGGGTATACCAGGGACATGTAATTATATGTAATTATTTATCTTAATAAATAATTACATCTCTCATTTTTACCATGAAGGAAGCACAATGCCCAGGCCTCTGAGTTTTGGAGACAGCATATTCCACACCTGAGAATACGGCCCCACTTCATGTACTGGGTGACTCAGAAGGGTGTCAGTTTTATTTGCACTAACAACAGAAAAAAGGCTCAGCAGTAGGTTAAGGCTAAAGACACCCTACTGATGATCCTATGGTATTAGAGGTATCTGTAGTGGAAAAAAAGATACCATGGAGTTTATGATAAGGTCCAGTAAGAGGATCATAATGCAGACTCCAATATGAAGATCATAATGGAGCAAGGCCAGACCATCTGTAACACAGAAATAGACATTAAAAAAAAAAGCCAGCTCCCAGCTTACTTCTGATTCTGATAGAGATGAAATGTCTGACCACGGATCACCAGCTGACCATGTGGCCAAAGCTGCTCATCATGGGCTGGAGTCTGTCCGAGCCACCAAGTCATAAAGTCAGGCAAACACAACAATTCATCACAGGGTAGAAGAGGTACAACTGGGATTGAGCACAAGACGGGCCAGAGGGCAGAAGTTAACTGCCTGAGCAGATGGTCCAGACATCTATGTCATCCACCACCTTTGCACCAGTGCCCCTCTCAGCTCACACCTATGGCTGCCTGGGGAGTTCCTTAGAGCCAGCTGACAAAACTGGAGAAAGGGAAGCTTTGTTCATGGATGGGTTGGCTCAGTATTGTCAGCAAGCCAAAAATAGACTGTGGCTGCACTGCGGCCCTACACAGCAGTGTCCTTGAAAGACAGCAGCAAGGGGGAAATTCTTCCAATGTGCAGAGCTTTGAGTAGTGTGTCTCCTCATCTACGTTTTACGGAAAGAGAAGAGGCCTGTGATAAGAATATACATGGGTTTCATGAATGGTAAGAGGTTAATGAAGGAACTGGAAGAAATAAGCTTGGAAAATCAAGGACGAGGAGATCTGAACTAGAGGCCTGTGGCTGGAGCTTACTAAGTGTGAAGATCTTTGTGTTACATGGTAACACCAGCTAGGAAGCATATGCCTTGGGAGAAGAACTAAACCACCAAGTCCATCAGCCAACCTCTTAAAGCCATGCTAGTGCTGGCACAATGGGCTCATGAAAAGATAAATCAGTGACATGGAGGGTATGTATGTATAGATGGACGGGCAGGTCCACGAGGGCTCCCACTCACCAGGGCTGGCCTGCAGCAACATAGTCCCCCTGCCAACACCTCTGCTAATGTCTCCATCCCTGAGACTAGCAATAGGCTGACACTGGTGCAAGTTCATAGTCAGCTGTGCTGCAGACACTGAGACTAATAATTTGGTGGCAAGTTAATACATTGATCTTCTACTCTGGAAAGAGCAGCATTTAATTTTTACTGGAATAGACACCTATTCCAGACACAAGTTTGCTTATAGGGCTCCATCCATCCAGCACAGGATGGAACTGCTGCTAGGGCTGCATCTAGTACATCTCTCCAAGGGTTTACAGAGCATTTAATCCACTGACATGGGATCTGTTTATGCTTTCACTTTACAATCCTTAAGCTTTCGGTTTGGAACCATCTTTTGAAAGCAATACTGAGGCATCAGCTCAGAAATGATACCTTGCCAGGTCATGTCCTTCAGGATGCATATTCTAAACCAAAAACCTTTACAAGGGGCTTTGTCTCTAGCAGGCAGAGTACGCGGATCCAGGACTCACCGTATGAAAGCAGGCATGATCTCATTCTGTCCCTCTCACTGACCACTTAGGGTATTTGTACTTCCTGTCCACAAACTGAACTCTGTAGATTTAGAGGTCCTGGTACTACTGAGCTGTGACTGCCACCCAGGTAAGGGCCTTCTGTGCTGTGCTGCCAAACAAAAGGTCAGCAACCCAATTCACCATTTGCTGCTCTGGAGAAAGATGGGTAGTCTCCTTCCATCAAGAGTCAAAGCCCCAGAGAATTAATCAGTGGTCGCCCATGAGTTGGAATCTGCTGGACAGCAGTGGCTTGCTTTGGGTTCATCCACCCACTTAATTGAGCTACTTGTTTCAAAGCAAGGACAGACAAGGAGAGAAGTCATTCTTTCAGAGATATTTGACCTTGATCATCAGGAGAAGGTAAGGCTACTGGGAAATGATGGAATGGAGGAAGGGATATCTTTGGTACTCAGTTGATGTATCTGGAGACTTGTCCAATATTTAGGATAAACAGACAAATTCAGGAACTGTGCCCTAAGAAGGGTATAATGACCACAAGCTCAGACCCCTCAGAGCTGAGGGTCTAAATAGATGATGCCACCAGTTAAGTCACTGGGACCAGTAGAAGTGCTATCAAGGGAATCTAGAGTGGACAGAGGAAGAAAAAGACAAGAAGTACAAGTTACAGCTTCAAGGTCAGTCACAAACTCTAGTTTCTCCTCCTCACTTTCTCCCAGGAAAATGGACTTGACCAATATTCTAAAAGAGCTGCTGTTAAAGCTTATATGAAGTAAAGCTGAAGAGCACACAAGATAGGCTGTAGAAAAGTTCCTTCCAACACACACACACACACACACACACACACTGACGTGGTCTCCATCCCTACCCTGGCAGTCCTCAGTTCTTTCCCAGGATATATAGATACCAGCCCCATTCCCCCAATTGGGGACAAATTTGAAAGTCCTATTTGCTCAGCACACAGATTGAGTAGATACAGTAAAAAGATACAGCCTGACACACACCTTTGCTGATTTTAAGCCATATAGTATCCCCTTGTGTTCAAACGAGTGCCTCTTGGTCTAACTCAGGTTCTACATGAGCTCAATGAAGTGTTCTAGAATTTCCATTCTTTGTAACGCTATTCATAATGTGCTGTGAACAAAATAGTTGAATGCCTTTGTGTAGTCAATAAAGCACAGGTAAAAAAATCTGACATCTCTGCTTTCAGCCAAGATGCATCAAACTGGACATCTCTCACTGCACATGTTTTTAATATGACTTGAACTTTTGACAGTTTCCTGCTGTAACTATTCCCTAATGTGAACTATTTTTGCATTATCTTAAGCAAAATTTTACTTGTGAGCGCCTTTCTCCTCACATTATAACAGGTGAACTCATCACATGATATCAAGGTAACTTCTTGGAATTCTTCTCTAAGGAAAAATGATCCCTTCTTCCTAATTTTTTTCTTTTTCCTTTTTTTCCAGTATGGACCCACCAAAACAGACCTGTGAAAACCATTAGATTGATTTGTATTTCCAGGTCTCACAAGTTTTCTACCTTTGACAAGACACCATCTCTGCCTTTAACCAAATCTTAGCACTCTTCTTTCACTCTTTTCAGGGAAAAATATTCACGTTTCCCTTCTCTGACAGGGTTTTGCCTTACACAATTTCCGGCTCTCCATTTAACTCTATTTATTTATACTATGGGATGAAATTCAGTCTGAGGAGTTTTTTTCCACCACAATGGAAATAAATTCATAGATTGTATGTTTTCTGCATTAAAAATATATACAAATATACATACTGTTTGGGAATGGGTTCTATGAGGGGCAAGGGTTGTTATTTGTGTTGTTTTGGAATTGGTTTTTTTTACCTCCTCAGTTCTTCATGACTTCTTTGAGTAGATAGCTGCTAACTTGTGCTATTCAACTAGAAACTTTAAACTATCCCACTTTCCAGACCTCAAGTTCCTTATCTGAGTAAAGAGGAGGTTTTATGAAATTATCTTAGCAATACAGGCTGTGTGTAGTTTTATAAATGTTTATCTATTAGTAGAACTTCAGTCCTTAAAGGCAAAGGTTCTCTTCTCTTATTTATGTTGGAAAATGAACCCAGAGCCTAATAGCCCTTGAACAGATCCCCTAAGCATAATCAATATTTATAACTCCTCTTGCAGCTCCAAATAGTTCCCCTTCCCGCTCTTTAATCCCTCTAAGTGGAATTTTGTTTCCCTGTGGTAGGTAAGCTGTGCTGCAATTCCGAAGGCATGTGGCCTCTGAAAACCCACTGAAAGGTCGGCCACAGGTCGGTTCTGGCTCGACGACACACACCACCACCAACAGCCATCCTCAGCACCCTGAGGCCTGGCATTCAAGACCCTCCTTACCAGGAATTTGCTGACCTCTCCAACCTGCCCCTTGTACATCTCATCTACCGATATGCTGCAGCTCACTGCCATTCTTATCAACCCCATGAGTGAAAATGCTTGTAGAATGAACACCAACTCTTCTGTGCCAGGTTCTATGATAACCTGGTGGCATAAAAGTGAAATGCTCAGCTGTTAAGCAGAAGGTTGGCCCTTTGAACTTATTACCCAGCACCTCTCAGGGAGAAAGGCCTACTCATCTGCTCCCCTCAAGACTGCAGTCTAGGAACTCCTATGGGGCGGTTCCTCTCTGTCACATGGGGTCACTGTGGGTCAGAATCAACTTAATGGCACAGAACAACATGCTGGGATTCAGGCCTCAGAGATGAACCAGACTGGGCCTCGTAGTCACAAGTTCATAATCCAATTCAGGGATGGAGTACTTGATCCATAGCAATCTGACCTAATAGAGGAGTGAACACAGGACTTAACTATGTTATAGAGGGACTTGGTCTTCAGGTGATCAGGAAAATTTTTGCAGCGACATTGGATTGAGCTGCCTTTAAACAGGTGTACAGAAACTTACCTAGCAGTAAATGGGAGAGGAGGGAGCAGGGACAAGTATGTACCTTGAGGAGAAATACGGTGAGTGAGCCGGGAACAATAGAAAGAATGTGACTGGAGCCAAAGAAGAATGTCCAGAAATGAAAGGGGGCTGTGTAGATGGAGGCTCTAAATTCTGGGATGGGAATTTATATTGGGGGGAATTCTTTATAAAGTTTGAGATGAGAAAACGTAATTGTGGAGTCCATGTATACTGCAGTTAACATGCTCAGATACTAACCAGAAGGTTGGAAGTTCTAATCCACCTAGGAAGGACTGGAGATCCACATCGGAAAACTCAGCCATTGAAGGTGTTACGGAGCACAATCTGCTCTGACCCAGGGTGGTCGTGAGTTGGTGTGAACTGTACAGGTGGGACTAGAGCTTAGTTAACTAGCAGATACAGAGCACCTGAAACACACCAGCCTCTGTTTATTACATTTTTTCCCCCTCTGCACATAAATGTGACCTTATGCAGGGCAAGGGTTGGGTCTGATTTCTTTCTTTGTCCTCAGCACAGAGCTGTATGGTATGAATGAACTAGAAGACCTGGTGAACCACACACACACACACACACACACACACACACACACACACACCCCATGCCTGAGCCCTGCCTAGGATCTTACTGTGTAGCCCTGGGGGCCAGGCGCTCCCTTTGCCTGGGCTTTTCATGCTTCTGAGGTTGGTCCAGGCCAGTAAATCTTCTCATTGTAGTACTTGGCACGATCTAAACACACTGTGTGTACTTCTTCATTCATTCACTTATTTACTGACATCAGTCTTTACCGCCAGCACACGGTTTCATGAGGACATTGAATTTTTCTGTCTTTTCCTCCCTCAGTCTTCAGTACATGGCAGAGCATGTTGGCCCCTTCCCCCCCTACACCTCCAGCTGGCCCATGAGAACTGTGCAGCCAGGAGACAGTCTGGGCTACCGAGGAAAAGCTAATCCTAACCATGTAGGCTAACAGATGGTGGGAGCCCAGAGCTGAGGCAGTTTTTATTAGTCTACGTTGCTTTTGCTGGGAATAGGATTAGCATAAATACGATCCTCAGCAAGTGGATAAGGTAAAGCTCTGTTAGTTACATTGAGATTTTGTTCCCCTGCCACAATCCAGCACCATCCTTTCATTGGGTTAGTCCAAGGTCAAATGGACCAGCAGTGAGGAGGGTCACATACCCTGAGAATCTCTCTCAGACCCTCGCACCGTCTTTCATTGGGTTAGTCCAAGGTCAAATGGACCGGCAATGAGGAGGGTCACATACCCTGAGAATCCCTCTCAGATCCTCCTTGCTCAGCTTCCTCCAAACTCTCTCCACATTGACCTCCATGTTGACCCTTCTAACCCAAATCCAACCTCATCACACCTTTCACTAATACTAGTGCCCTGCATTGAAGCTCAAACACTAAGAATGAAGATATGACGATGGGAGCTACCACGAACCCAACAGCTTACCATTTGACAGGTAAAAACTGAAGGCCCCCCAATGGTGAATGACTTGCCCAAGGTTCCTCAGCCGGAAGGCTGCAGAGTCAGGCTGCAGGCTCATGTCTGTAAGAGCGAGGCCCTTCCCAAGGAGACCTGCCTCCTTCCTTCTCCAGCCAAAGCTGCCAGGCTTGTCGGAAGCCCTGACTGCTGCCTGTCTGACTCAGCAAGGACCCAAATCAAAGCCAGCTGTCTCTCTGCGACTCCGTTTCCTGGCTCACAAGTATTTCTCCTTAACCTCTTTCTCTTCAGCTCCTTCAAGGATCATTTACCATTTTTAGGGAGTAGTTTTTCTACAAATAGCCTTTTAAAAACACTTTTTTTCCTTTTTTAATCTATTATTAATTTCAATGACAATTTACAGAGACTTTGGATTTCCATTCATTCATTGTTGCACTTTTCTCCCCTCCCAACCCTCCCTCCCAGTACACTACCCTCTTGGAAAAGTAAAAGAAAAATTCTTTCATTGTTTCACAATCCCTCCCCCCAGGTCCATTCCACTATACAGCCTTCACTCTGGACTCCTGTCATGACAAAAATACCTAATCACATATCCCTTTTAAACAATTTTCTCCCTCGTCTGTTTCAATGCAATATACATTATTGAACCCATCTTTCTCAGTCTTCCCCCAACCCCGATGTCAGTCCTGTTTTACAACAGTTTACCATGCAGTATTTACAAATACCATGCAGTAGTTGTCCTTTTGTGACTGAGATACTTAGCATAATGTCCTCCACAGTCACCTATTTTGAATAACATTGCATGAGTTCCAAGTTCCTTGTTTTTCAATGCAGCGTAGTATTCCATTGTGTGAATATACCACAGCTTCTCTATCCATTTGTTTGTTGATGGGCACTTAGGTTGTTTCCAACTACTTTCTATTGTGAAATAAGCCACGGTCTCTAACATCATTGCTTCTCAGTACTCTGGAGAGATCCCTGACATCAGATTTTTCCAGTGCAATTTGTCTTTCCATTTTCTAACTGCTGGTGTCAAGCAAGCTGAAATTGTTAGCAACTTCAGTCTCTTTTTCCAACTATCATGGTGCTGTCAATTGGCCCAGTGTTGAGAATCTTTGTTTTCTTGATGTACAATTTCAATCCATACTAAAGACCACAGTCCTTGACTTTCTGCAGCAAGCACTTTAGGTCCTCTTCAGTTTCAGCAAGCAAGGTTGTTTAGTCTGCATAACGCAGATTGTCAATGAGTCTTCCTCCAATCCTGATGCCACACTCCTCCTCATAGATCCCAGCCTGCCGATTGATCTGCTCCATGTATAGATTGAAAAGGATGGAGACAGGATGCGTCCCTGACACACTCCTTTTCCTGCTTTTGAAGCATGTAGTGTTTCCTTGCTCTGTTCTGATGACTGCTTCCTGGTCTGAGTAAAGGTTTCTAATCAGCACAATCAAGTGTTCCAGGATTCCCATACTCCTCAAGGTTAGCCACAATTTGTTGTGATCCATGCAGTCAAATGCCTTTGTCAATGAAACACAGATAGACATTCCTCTGGAACTCTTTACTTTCTGCCAAGATCCATCTGATATTGGCACTAATGTCTCTAGAGCCACGATCTCATCTAAACCCAGTTTGTATTCTGGTAGTTCTCTGTTGCTGTACTGTTCCAGTCTGAACAAGAAATGCTAACATTTGTTACTTTATTAAGGACTTAGCCCTGTGCTAAGAGCTTTCCACTTATTATTTCATTTCTTAAAAAAATAATTTACTTGAATAAGGAATCCCTCCTACCCATAATGAAAGGAGCCCTAGTGGCAAAATGATTAAGCACTCAGCTGCTAGCTACCAGTGGTTGGTGGTTCGAACCCTCCCACCGGCTCCATGGGAGAAAGACCTGGCTCCACATCCATAATGATTCTAGCCTGAAAGCCAGATGGGACTCTGTCACATGGGCTCTCACTATGGTTTGGAATTGACTTGGTCACACCCAACAAGAAGCCATAAGCAGCCAGCTGCTATCAGTTTGTCACACTATAGTGGCTTCCATGTTGCTGTGAGGAAGGAAATTATGCCATCCATGTTCCAGGTACCAACATGATCACCTGTGATGCACAGGTTTCAACAGAGACTCCAAACTAAGACAGTCTAGGCAGAAGAGCCCAGTGAACCAAAACTTAGCTCATGAAAACCTTGTGGATTGTAACAAATGATTGTCTGAATTGTTTTCTTTGGCCACTTAATCAGAAGGGGCCAATTCCTGGAAGAGGACACCAGGTTTGGTCAGAATGAAGGCCAGCAAGGGTGAGGGAGACTGTTGGTGGATAGATTAGCACGATAGTCACAACAAAGGACCCAGACAGACTAGTGACTTCGTGGATGATGCAGGACTGGGCACCATTTCATTCTGTGGCACATGAGGCCACTATGAGATGCAGTTTATTGAGTGGTACCTGTTTATCTATAGACAACATCTATATAGCCCTATGTCTTTGCATAATCAATATGCCACAAAGAGGCGGACAAATGACAGAAGAATTGATGCTTTTGAGTTGTGGTGTTGGAGAAGAGTACTTGAATATCCCACAGATTGCCAAAAGAACACAGATGTTTCTTGAAGAAGATGAAGCTAGAGTCCTCCTTGGAGGCAAAGATGATAAAGCTTCATCTCACATACTTTGGGCATGTTGCTAGAAGAGGCTATTTCTTGGAGAAGAATATTATGCTTGGAAAGGTGAAGGGTAAGTGAAAGAAGATCCTAATGATTTAGATTGACCCAGTGACTACAGCTATGGGCTCAAGTATGTTAGAGATTGTGAAGTGGGGATAGGCTAGGCTAGGACAGGACAGGACAGGACAGGACAGGACAGGACAGGACAGGATAGGATAGGATAGGATAGGATAGGATAGGATAGAATTGGATTCAGATCTATTGTTCATAGCAGTTAACAACAACAACATGGGCAAAAAACATGATATGTGGAAAAGAGCTTGAAATTGTCAATTATTTCATCTTGCTTGGATCTACAATTAACATACTTGGCACCAGTAGCCAGAAAATCAAAAGATACATATTACATTGGGAAAGTTAGCAGCTGTCAAGGACCTCTCCAAAGTGCTGAAAAGAAATGATGTCAGCTTGAAGACTAAAATACACTTAATCCAAACCATAATCTTTTCAATTACTTGAAAAGTTGGTGCAATGAATGCAGCTGACTGTTGGACAATGAATAGGATGACAGAGAATCAATACCTTTGAGTTATGATGTTGGAGAAGAGTACTGAATATCCCCTGGACTGCCAAAAGAACAAACAAATATATCTTGGGAAAGGTGCAGCCAGGGTGTCCTCGGAGACAAGGCTAGTGGACCTTCATCTCACATACTTGGGGAAAGTTTTTAGGAGGCTGCAGACTTTGGAAAAGGACGTCATGCTTGGAAAGGTCAGTGAAGGACGGGAAGACCTTCAACAAGCTGGATTGACACAAGGTTACTAATGGTATGCTTGAGTATGTCAGAGATGTTCAGGATGGCATAGGATAAGGCAAGATTCAGCTCCATTGTTCATAGGGTCCTGTGAGTTGTAGTCGACTTGAAGGCACTTAACAACAATAGAGATCTATAATTAAAAATAAGCTATTGCAAAAAAAGTATACAGTAAAATGTTAATCTCCTTCCTCTGCATATGCCTGTCCACCTGGTCCTCCTACCCAGAGGCCATTCTTTTAACCCATACCGTTTATATTTGCTCAGAGGAGATCCATGAATGAACCTCTCAATAGTCATTGAATTAGGTATTATTCTGGAATGACATAGAAGGAAATAGAGGTTCAGAGACAGGAAGCCAGTTTACACAGTTGCACAATTTCATGTGGCAAAACTGTGATTTAACTCTGCCTCCCAGGAAGAGGCAGGAACCAGACCCCAGAGTTCAGAAGTGTATCCTGAGCATTTGGGTGAACTCACTAACTGAGGCTTTTACTCCATACTCAGTAGTATAGCAAAGAATTAAAATTTTGGTCTCAGGAAAGTGACAAATTATGGCCTGTCACAGACTCCAAGGTTTTTGACAAAGACTCAAAACCTCAAATATTACAATCCTGAATAGCGCTAGTCATCAGTTCTTGCTGTTTCCTGCCTTCTCACACCTTGATGTCCTTGGTTTGCCTTTGGGAGGCGGCTGTGGAGAAGAAGCTGCTCAATATAAACAAGGCTGCGTGAGGCAGAGGAGAGCGCACAGCTCTGTAGCTGCCCTGCTGGCCTGTGCAGCTTGGACAGGTCATGTCACTTTTCTAATGCTTTGGTGTCTTGTGAGAAAGGGATAAATACATCAAACCCAAAAGATTTGGGAGGTCCTTAAATGTGATAGTGAACATGGTAAGAAGCATAGCACCATGCAAATGCAGCTATTTTTAATAGTGATAAAAGAAAGTTGGAGTAAATCTAGTACTTTCTATGTAAAAAGCAGCTGGCGAAATTCACACCTACTATCTGTTTACTTCATTCCATCCCATCCACCAACTTGCATTTGTAAAATCTTTTACCATTTACAAAATCCTTCCCACCCTTTGTTTTATCAGTCCTAGCTCAAGCCCTGTGTGGTGGAATGGGGCAGAATTATCACCCTTAATGACCATTAGAGACTGAGGCTACAGGAGAAGTGACTTGCTTACGGCAATAGAGCTGAGAGGGAGTGGGCGGTGGTCATCACACTTGGCCATGTCGCTGTCCTTTCTTCAAAGTTCTTCCTTCACCATCCTTCACTGACTGCTCTCCCCACTCCTGTACCCCAGATTCATCTCCCAGCACTCTCATTTGCACTTCACTCTTTCCAGAAGCCTCATCACTTCTCACATGGAACGACACTCCTCAGCTCTGTCTACACACCACGTTTTCTCTGCCAGGAATGTCCCTTCCCCTCAGACCTCCTGGTGGACACCTATCCATTCTCTGTTAATTCCTCCTGTGGTCCTATGCCAGGTCCCTGACACATCCACTTTTCTTCATTGCTGTTTTCACTGCCATATTCATCATTTCAACATGGTTCAGAGCCCCAGCTCCAGAGACAAACCAAGCCAGCTGTCATCACATTGATCCAGACCCAGAAAAACCCCATGTGTGTTGAGGTATAATTGTGCTCCATAGAATTTTCAATGGCTGATTGTTCAGAAGTAAATTGTCAGGCCTTTCTTCAGAGGTGCTTGTGAGTAGAATCAAACCTCCAACCTTCCCGTTAACAGCCAAGTGCTTTAACCAACTCAATCACATACTATGTATTTAAAGAAAAACTTGGCTGTGTACTAACTGAGCAATCTAGGGCAAATTATTGAACGAACATCTCTGTGCCGTGGAGACACTTTCTCAGCTGTATCTTGAGAGCACTTCCTGGGATCGTCATGAGAAATAAGTGGTTGCTGTCGTGTGCCGATGAGTACGTTCATGACCCTGTGTGACGGAGTTATGCTGCAAGCGGGTTTCCTTGGCTCTGTGGGAGCAGGTCACTTGATCTTTCTCCCACTGAGCCCATAGATGAGTTCAAACGACTTTTCAGTCAACAGCAAGCACTTAACCGTTTGTGCCTTCAGGGCTCTTGAGGAGTTAATAATACATGTAAAATAAGGACCAAAGGGCCTGGCACTGAGTAAATGTTCAATATATGCTGGCTATCACTATGAAGCTCTGTTTTATTCAGTGATGTTTACTCTCTGCCCATGCCAGACATGCTGAGCTGACTCACATGCAGTCCCTAGTTTAGAATCAGGGAAGAGTCAGATATCCAAACCCCATGGCAGTGCATTCATTCTGACCACACCACTGCATCATTTAAATTGCCTCAGGCCTGTGTTCACAGACTCTAAGGAGCAAACTCCATTCTGCAACCACTACTTCTTCAGCTATGTCCTGAGTCCTTGTGCCCATGCTGTTGTTGGGTATCTCCTCCATGGAAAATGGCTTTGTCAGCGCCGTCCTCTCTCATGTTAACCCCAGAGGCAGGCTCTTCTCAGTAGCAGAAGAGCCAGCCACAGTACAATTTATCTTCCTGGGCTGTTTCCTGGAGGAGATTTATGGCCTGTTCCTGTCACCGTAACCCTGCAGGCTCAATTACAGATCTGCTTCCAGGCTAGACTGGGCAGGAACCTGCCTGGATTTTCCAAGTGGCCCTGAGGGAGATCCAGGGACCCTTGTAAAATCTGGAGCCTCAGCGTTTGTGTGGCTCAATCAGAAACCTTACATGTCACGGTGAGGAAACAGAGGTTGGGGGCGAGGCTGGGGGAGACAAATTTGAAGCTACTATTAGGGAAAACCTTAATCCATATTGAAGACTACAGTCCTTGACCTTCTGCAGCAAGCGCTTCAGGTCGGGTCCTCCTCAGTTTCAGCATAACGTGCCATCCGCATAACGCAGATTGTTGATGAGTCTTCCTCCAATCCTGATGCCACATTCCTCCTCATAAAACCCAGCCTCCTGAATGATCTGTTCTGCATATAGATTGAAAAGGTTTGAAAGGATTCACTCCTTTCATAATTTTGAACCATGCAATGTTTCCTTGTTCTATTCTGAGGACTAATTCCTCGTCCAAGTATATGTGTTGCATAAGCACAATCAAGTGTTCTGGGATTTCCATTTTCCTCAAGGTTACTCACAATTTGCTGTGACCCACACAGTCAAACATCTTTACATAGTTAGTGAAACATAGACATTTCTCTAGTACTCTTTGCTTTTGCCAAGATCCATCTGACACTGATGATAAAGACTAGTGCCATGACATCTTCTAAGCCTGTATTTCTGGTAGTTCTCTGTCCATGTACTATTCTAGTCATTTCCAGATAATCCTTCAGCAGGATTTTGCTAGTGTGTGATATTAGTGACATTGTTCGATAATTTCCACACTCTGTCAGGTCACCTTATTTTGGAATGGGAAAATGGATCTCTTCCAGTCAGTTGGCCAGATGGTTTCCTCCAGGTTTCTTGGCACAACCTAGTGCACACATCCAGAGCAGCATCTATTTGTTGAAATATGTCGATTTGTATTCCCGCAATTCCTGGGGCTTTATTTTTTTTAATTATTAAATTTTACTAGTTTTAATGAACATTTACAGAGATTTTGGGTTTTCATTCATTCATGGTTACACTATTTTCTCTAACCTCCTCCTCAGTTCGTTCTTCTTTTTTCCCCCCCACTTGAAAGTCTGTTTTAATTGTCCAATTGCCACAATGCTTGTCAAAGCCAGTTCTAATTAATCTCCTTTGTCAGTGTATCCTTTGCCATTCCCTATCACTCCTCCCTGAGAGAGACTTCACCCTGATTCATAAGGAAAAGGGGATGGCGTATTCTCTTAGCTACTTCCTGCTGAAAAGGGTGAAGATCTTCTCTCACTACTCTAAAGGGCCCCTTTGGCAATAGGAAACACATAGACTATTAAGGAGATTGATTTTGGAATTTAGATTCACTGTTATCAATTGTGCTTAGTCGTACATGTTCATATCCTTGAAGATGTATCATGAAAGTGTTGCAGCCTAGAAGACACAAATTTAACTAACAAGTTAAAAGTACATGAGTCAAAAATTAAAAAAGCAATAATATTCCAAGTAGAGGTTCTAATAGTGGCACAAATCAAGTTACAGAGAGAAGGTAGTTCTTACAATAAAAGGCCTATTGACTAGCACTTTGTCTATTATAGTATAAATGTTAGGAACCATAAGATGTAGAGGCTCAACTTTGTCATTTATTGTTCTTAAGTCCTGGAGCAAATTCCATCTACCACTGGGTTGTTTTACAACTTGGAAGTCCGCATGCAAGGCAGAGGTGAAGTAAGGAACTGCTTATGAGGTTTTCTGTCAATTCCAACAACTAAGAAATAGTGAGAAGAGTTGGGACCTCAGAAGGCTTTTAGGACCAAATAGTAGGCTCTTGTGTCCAGGAGAAAATGAATATACTTACCAGTAATGTTAATGCTCACCCACAGCTCTTCTAGGAGGATATAAATCGTTGAAGCGTCCTCCTTTGTTTCCAGCTGGGAGCTGGGGCCTGTCAGTCCTGTCAGCCATGAGGACCTGATGTGGGCCACCCTTGGCCAAGTGTCCTTCAGATCCACACTTAAAGCAAGTGAGTGGGAGTTTCCTCTCCACTCCCTTGCCTATCTGTGGCTCTTGTCTGTGACACTGTCTACTGAAGTGGCCCAGCTTTCCACAGTGGAAGCAATTCTGACCTCCTTTATTACCTTTGGGTGGCACTGTTTAGGAGTAAGACTTCCTTTTCCTGACACAGGCCCTAAACTTGCAGCAATAGCTGCCCCAATAATTTTGGCCATTCTCTGGTCTTTTCTCTTCCCTCTAGAGCTCAGTTGTTAAAAGAGGGAAAAATTTAAACAAATATATAACAAATAATTTTGAACATTATAATCTTTTAAGCTTAAGGCTAGAAATATTAACAATATCATCATTTCCAATCCAGAGATACATGTTCCAATGCAGATCCTATTTTCCATAAATGGTTTTGGTAAGAGGAATGTTGTAAATGTGAATACATTTCCACTATTCCTCCTCCGTGCCATGATATAGTGTTATTAGCATGAGCAGTTATAAATCCATTGCCATCCTTACTCTAACTTAATTCTTTTATTCAAAATTTAAATTTGTTATTAATTTCAGTAAAAATTTACAGAGGCTTTGGATTTCCATTCATTTATTGTTGCACATTTGTCCCCTCCCAAAGCTCTCCCCAGAACACTACCTTCTTGGAAAAGTAAAAGAAAAATTCTTCCATTGGTTTACAAATCCTCCCCCAGGTCCACTCCACCATGTAGCCATCGCTCTAGGCTCCTGTCATGACAGAAATACCTAATCACATATCTCTTTTAAATAGCTTTCTCCCTCCTCTTTTTCAGTGCAGTATACTATACATTGTTGAACCCATCTTACTCAGTCTCTCCCCAACCTGTTCTACAACAGTGGCATCATGCAATATTTGTCCTTTTGTGACTGAGATATTTCACTCAACATAATGTTCTCCAGAGTCAACGATTTTGAATAATATTGCATGAGTTCCTTGTTTTTCAATGCA
>NW_006399755.1:10632515-10635442 GCF_000299155.1 Elephantulus edwardii
AACATTTCCTCATGTGCTTGTTAGCCATCTGAATGTCATTTTCGGTGAAGTGCCTGTTCATATCCTGTGCCCATTTTTCTATTGGATTATTTACCTTTATTTTGTTGTGGTGCTCAAGTATTTCATAAATTCTGGATGTAAGTCCCTTATCTGATATGTTATTACCAAATACTTTTTCCCAGTCGGTGGCTTCCGTTTTTACCCTGTTGGAGAAGTTTTTGGATGTGCATAGGGATTTGAGTCTTAGAAGATTCCATTCATCTACTTTATCTTCTCCTGGTTGTAGGTTTTTCAGGATACTTGGAAGACTGTTTATGTTGTGGATTAGGATTTCTAGTGGGGCTTTATTTTTTTTTTTTTGCCAAGTCTTTTAGAGCAGCCTGAACTTTCTCATTCATCACCATTGTCTTTTTTTTTCTTCTTTTCTTATTGTGTACCATCAAATTGAATCTGACTGGTACAGGAAGAGATTGCCCCTCCTTCTCCAGCGGAGCATCTGGTGGATTCAACCATATGCCTTTGGAATTGCAGCACAACTTCTTGCCACTAGGCCACCAGAGCTCCCTCACCGTTACCTCTTGATCATTTGTTGTTTCATTCAGTTCTTCCATGTCAGCCAATTCTTTTTGGTACAGTGACTCTGTATACTCCTTCCATCTTTTTTTAATGCTTCCTGAATTATTCAATATTCCTCAATATGGACTGAAGCTCAACATCAAAAAGACAAAGATTCTAACCACTGGGTCAATTGGCAGCACTATGATAGATGGAGGTTGTTAATAATTACATCTTGCTCGGCTCCACTATCAACACTTTTGGCATCAATAGTCAGGAAACCACTACAGGAATTGCACTGGGGAAATCTGTCAGGGACCTCTCCAGAGTACTGAAAAGAAATGAAGTCAGTCTAGAGACTAAGGTGTGCCTAAATCTGGCCATAATCTTTGCAGTTACTTGCTATGTATCTGAGAGCTGGACAATGTCTAAGGATGACAGAAGAAGAATCGATGCCTTTGAACTGTGATGCTCGAGAAAAGTCTTAAACATACCACGGGCCACCAAGAAAATAAATAGGTCTGTCTTGGAGAGGGTGAAACCAAGTTTCTCCTTGGAGGCTAGGATTTTGAAACTCTGTCTCACATACTTTGGGCATGTGACCAAGAGAGACTGATCCTTGGAGAAGGACTTTGTGCTCAGAGGGATGGAAGGACAGCACAGGAGACGAAGACCCCAGATGAGATGGATTGATACAGTAACTGGGGCGGTTGGGGTTGGTGTGTCAGAATCAGTGAGAATGGCTCAGGACAGGGCAGGATTCAGAGCTGCTGTACATAGGACTGATGTGGGTCTCAGGCAACTCAACATCACATAACCACAACAATAACATGAGGGAAAATGGGCCCGGTGAGGAGTCTAATGTGGGTCCCTGAGTTAATGGTTTCATTATTATCCAAATAGCTTTCTTTTCGTATAACAAAAATATTTTCTACAAAAACATACTTTGACACTTAAATCTATTTCTAAATATGACACTTCTTTAAACAGAGATCATATTCTGTCCACATAACCGTGCTAGAAGTGTATTATTGTTGTTAAATGCCATCTAGTTGGAACCAAACCCATAACTGACCCTCCAGCCAGTTTTCAGAGGCTGCTCATCTTTCTCCCATGGAGCACCTGGTGGCTTCCAACTGCCAGTCTTTGGATTGGCAGTGCAACTTCTTACCACCAGGCACCAAACCTCCGTAGAAATATATTAAGTGCAGCCTAAATGTTGACTGGCTTCACCAGCCTGGGTTCCTAAATGGTGGCTCGTATTAATCCACAAGACCATGATTCTGACCTCCCTCCTTGTCCTTCTTGTGTCTCTTGGTTCTTCTCAAAGTGTCCTCCAGATATACCCAAAGGTAAGTTCAAACCAGCCTATCGATTGCAGTTACTGTATGATATTTGTCTATTCTCATTTACTCAGGATCCTTCTTCAGCAACATCTTCAACAAGTGAGGCCCATTGTAGGAATCCCGCCGTTGCCACTGCTAACGGTACCTGCCATGGGACCTAGGTGCAGGATCAAGGGTGCCATTTCCTGATGTCCCACATTCTCTTTCCTCTGGACATGAGCAGTGGACACTGAGCACTGAACCTAGACCCTTATGGAGAGACACCAGACCCCCTGATTCTCAGTTCTATAAGATATAGGAAGTAAGGCAAACATAAAGATTTCCCTTCCTGAGCACCACTTGTGGACTGAAAGCCAACCAAGCAAATCTTTGGTCAGTTCGCCTCCTCTGTCTGAACCTGAGTAACCTCAATAGGAACATAGAGAAAAGGAGAGATTCAAATGAGACCATGGGTACACAGTGCTTTGTACCTAGTGGATATTCAAGAAATTATTATTATTATTTTATTGTTATTATGCTGTCAGAGACCACTCCAACATACTGAAGAGCAACAAAGTCAGTCTGGAGACTAAGGTGCACTCGATCAATGCCATGCTCTTTGCAATTACTTCCTATGCATTGGAAAGCTGGACAATGACTAGTGATGACAGAAGGAGAATTGATGCCTTTGAGCTGTGGTGCTGGAGAAGAGTATTGAATATACCATGGACTGTTGGAGAACAAATAGGTTCTTCCTAGAGAGGCTGAAACCAGGCTGGTCCTTGGAGGCAAGGATTCTGAAGCTTCATCTGACATACTTTGGACATGTTGCAAGGATGGATTAGTTCTTGGAGAAGGATGTCATGCTTGGGAGGGTGGAGGGACAGCACAGGAGGGGAAGACTCTCTATGAGGTGAATTGATTCAGTGGGGAAATGGGGGTAGGTGTGACAGAGACAAGATTGGCATAGGGTAGAGCAGGATTTAGGGCTGTTGTACATTGGGTCTCTATGAGTTACAAGCAACTCGACAGCTTATAACAACAACA
>NW_006399755.1:10635717-10707084 GCF_000299155.1 Elephantulus edwardii
ATATATTTAATAATTGTTTTGCTCTAAATTATTTAATCTATTATGTTGTTGTTCTTGTTGTTATGTGCCGTCGAGTTGCTTTCGACTCATAGTGACCCTATGTACAACAGCCCTAAACCCTGCTCTATCCTGTGCCTACATCACTATCTCAAACACACCTACTCTTACTACCCCAATCAGTGAATCGATCCATCTCATTGAGGGTCTTCCCCTCCTGCGCTGTGCCTCCACCCTCCCAAACATCATGTCCCTCTCCAAGGACTGGTCCCTCCTTGCAACATGCCCAAAGTATGTCAGATGAAGCTTCAGAATCCTTGACTCCAAGGATCAGGCCGTCTTCACCCTCTCCAGGACAAACCTGTTTGTTCTCCTGGCAGTTCATGGTATATGCAACACTCTTTTTCAGCACCACAGCTCAAAGGTATCAATTCTCCTTCTGTCATCTGTCCTGCTCTCCAATGCCTAGCATGCAATTGCGAAGACTATAGCCCAAATCAGACTCACCTTAGTCTCCAGCCTGATGTTGTTGCTTTCAGTACTCTGGAGAGGTCCCTGACAGCTGACTTTCCCAATGCAATATGTCTCTTGATTAAATTATACATATTTAATTATTAAATAATAATAATTATTATTATTAATTATGTCTGATTCTGACTTCTCTCAGGAACAAACTATGAATTAAAGATTACTTGAGAGATAAACTCAAGGAAGCACCTGTAGAGACACTGGAAGATAAGACAAGGAAGGGAAGAAAACCAGGATTAAGTGTGTTATATTAGGCAGGTGTCTACTGTAGGCATCCTGGACTTGAATAAAGCAGGAATTAAAGGAAATGGTGTAAAACATGCCTCAAAATTGTCTTAGTCAAGGAGTTAGGAATTCATATAGGATTAGCTGGTATCTGCTTGGGGAGAGAAGAAATTAATCTTCTAGCATCTAGATAGCCCCCTATGCAAGCCAAGCTAAATAGGTTTCCAGATCAGAGAAAAGTCAGTCTTTAGGCTGAGTCATAGGTCCAGACATGTGGCAGTTGTGATGTTTGGTTTATTAGGCATTGAACTTGTTGCTTGACTGTAACATCATATAATGTAGTCATTTTACATGATGTAATTTTATCTGATCAGTTGTTGTTGTTGTTGTATGCTATTGAGTCAGAGCCAACACATAGCTGACCCTTCCGTGGGTTTTCAGAGGCAGTAATTGCTCGGGAGAAGATTGCCCAACTTTCTTTCATGAAACAGCTGGTGTTAAAACCAGGTGAATTCAAACCAAGTGCCTTCAGGATTATAGCACAGATTCTTACCACTAGACCACAAGAGCTCCCAATTTGTTGAAAAGATTGTTTCCTTGCACCTCTAAACTTCAGTATATAAATGGATGTTCCGGCAAGCTCATCCTCTCTTGACTTTGCAAACTTTTCATTCTCTGATATCTAGATTGTATCTACATCTATCTGTCTGTCTCTATACCTACCTATATATCTATCTTCTGTCAAAAAGTTTGTGAAGACAATGGAGTACTACACAGCATGCAGGGGCAATGATTTTGTAAATTATTACCTTACTTGGGAGTGACTGGAAAGCATTATGCTGAGTGAACTAACTCAGTCCCGCAAGGACAAATATTGTATAAAACCATTACTGTAGAATGAATATAAGGATCCGGAGGGGGTGGGGAAGCAGAGGGATGAGGAAGTACAGGGGGACAGGAGGGTTAATCATGGTGTTGTATAATTTGATGGAGGGTGAGGGGAAATTGGAAGAATCTGTTCTGGAAAACAATATTCGAATTTTGTAAATAAACTAGTATAAACACACAGCTTGACAAGAAGGAAAAAAGAAGGTATGTGAAGAACTGATGTTCTTCAGGTCCCAACCAACCCTGAGAAATTGTATGATTCATCTGACTTTGAAAATCAAAAGGGCCAAACTTGTGTGGTGGTTCTTTTTAGCTGAAGGAAATGAAGAACAAATTCAAGCCTTGAGTTGTAGTCCTTAAGGATACTTTGAGCAGATTAGGAAATGATCCAGAAAGCATTAAAAGAAGACTAAAGGAGTATACAGAGTCACTGTACCAAAAGGAATTGGCCAACACGGAAGAATTTAATGAAACAATGTATGATCAAGAGCCTGCAGTGATGAAGGAAGAAATTCAAGTTGCTCCAAAGGAATTGGCAAAAACAAGGCCCCAGGAATTGATGATATAGCAATTGGCATGCATTTACCAAATTGTGCCAAGAAATCTGGAGGACAACCACTTGACCAACTGACTGGAAGAGATCCATATTTGTTCCTATTCCAAAAAATGTGAGCCAACAGAGTGCAGAAATTATGGAACAATATAATTAATAATATCACATGCAAGCAAGATCCTGCTGGAAATTAACCAAAAACTACTGGAACAGCACATCAACAGGGAACTTCCAGATATGCAGGCTGGGTTTAGAAGAGGCATGGTACTAGGGATATTATAGCTAATGTTAGATGGATCCTGGCTCAAAGCAGAGAGTACCAAAGGAATGTCTATCTGTGTTTCATTAACTATGCAAAGATATTTGACTGTAAATCAGAATAGACTGGGCTATCTCTGAGAAGAATGGAAATCCCAGAACATTTGACTGTGCTCTTGAGAAACCCATACTTGGACCAGGAGGTAGTCGTTAGAACAGAACAAGGAAAAAAAAACTGCATGGTTCAAAATCAGGAAAGGTGTACACCAAGGATGTGTCCTATCGCCATACCTTTTCAATCTACAGGTGGAACAGATCATTCAGGAGTCTGGGCTTTATGAGGAGGCATGTGGTATCAGGATGGGAGGAAGACTCATCAACAAGCTGTGTTATGCAGATGACATAACCTTGATTGCTGAAACTGAGGAGGACATGAAGTGTCTGCTGTTGAAGGTCAAAGACTGCAGCCTTCAATATGGATTAAAGCTCAACATCAGGAAACAAAGATTCTCACCACTGAGCTGATTTCCAGCATCATGATAAATGGTGAAGAGATTGAGATTATTAACAGCTTTAGTTTGCTTAGCTCCACAGTCAGCACTCTTGGTACTAGCAGCCAGGAGATCAAATGATGAATTGCACTGGAAAAGTCCTTTAGGAACCTCTCCAGAGTACTGAAGAGCAACGATGTCAGTCTGGAGACCAAGTTGCAAATGATCCAGGCCATGGTCTTCATAATTACTTGCTATGCATCAGAAAGCTGGACAATGACTAGGGATGTTAGAAGAAGAATTGAAGCCTTTGAGTTATGGTACTGGAGAAGAATATTGAATTTACCATGGACTGCTAGGAGAACAAACAGGTTCACCATTCTTGCTTCCAAAGAGCACTCCAGTGGTACCCTCTCCAAGACATATCTATTCTTGGCCATCCATGGAATGTTCAGTGCTCTTCTCTAACACCACAGCTCAAAGGCATAAATTCTTTTTCTGTCGTCCTTATTCATTGTCCAGGTCTCGAATGCATAGCTAATAATCAGAAAGACTATGGCCTGAATCAGAGGCATCTTTGTCCTCAAAGTGACATCACTACTCCTCAATAATTTGGAAAGGTCTCTAACTGCAGATTTTCCAAATGCAATGTGTCTCCTTATTTCCTGACTGCTGATACCAACAGTGTTAATTGTGGATCCAAGCAAGATGAAGCTGTTGACAGTTTCAATCTCCTCTCCATCCATCATGACATGGCCTATTGGTCCAGTGGTAAGAATCTGTTTTCTTGATATTAATACACAATCCATACTGAAGGCTGCATTCCTTGATCTTCTGCAACAAGTGCTTCAAACCCTCCTCACTTTCAGCTAGCAAGGTTGTGTCATCTGCATAAATCTGGTTATTAATGAATCCTGATGACACACTCCTCTTCATAAAGTCCAGCTTCTCAGATAATTTGTTCAGCATATGGATTGAATAGATATGGAGAAAGAATACATTCCTGACGCACTCCCTTCCCAATTCCAAACCATGCAGTGCTCCCCTGCTCCATTCACACAACAATCTCCTGGTCCAGGTATAGGTTCCTTGTGAGCACAATCAAGTGCTCTGGGATTCCCATTCTTCTCAATGTCAACCACAACTTGTCATGATTCAAACAGTCAAATGCCTTTGTATAGTCTATCTGCTCCTGATAACTGCCAAGAACTTTAGGTGTGTATACCTTTGCCATCTGGCTTTTTCATTTGCACCTCACTGCACCCCTTGAGAGGACATAGGCAAACCCTGTGTGATTTGTCCTATGAGAAATGAGAACATTCACGTGAACAGAGATCTATGTCTTCAAAGGATTGTCCCTGACATGCAGTATCATATTACTTTAAAAAGTGTTAGAAACACAAATCTTGGGCCCACTCAAGTTTACTGAACAGAAATTCTGGGAGTGGACAATCTCTATTCTAGCAATCTGTATTTTAACAAGATCTCCAGATTATTTTGATACTATGCATGCTCAAGCTGGAGGCCAAGGTCACACAATGTGTGAAACCAGGCCAAGTTGGAACTAGAATGTAGGTCTCCTACCTCCCAGACTACACAATTATGTGTAGCACAGTGCTTTGGCGCTTATGAGATGTGCAACAAACGGGAATTGCGTTCAGTTGAAGTCAAGGGAGTCTTAAAGCTCCACACTTGTTTCTAATTGCTACATCTCCAGGGTTTCTTTTGTATTGTTTTGGCTATTTGTCTCTGTACAGCAATTTAGAAATTTGCCATTTTCTTCTAGGCTTTCAAATTTGTTGGAGCTCAGTTTTTCCTAATATTACTATGGCCCATTTACCTCACATGGCTCTGTTGTAATGTCAGCCATGTCTTCTGTTATTTTGCTTCTTTTTATCTTCTCATTTCCCTCCTTTGTTAATTTGACCACTGGTTTATTTTATTGATCTTTTTAAAATACTGATGGCAAGTTTTGCTTCTTCTATTGTTTTTCTGCTTTCTATTTTATTTCTTTCTGCTCTAATCTTTCATCTTTTTTAGTGACTGTGGGCTTCTTTTGGTGCTCTTTTTCTATTTGTTCACGTATGGAGTTATGGTATTGATTTTTGTCCTTTCTTCTTTTTTGATGCCTGCATTTATTGCTATGAATTCTTCTCTGCACACTGCTTTTTCTCTGACCCAAAGGTTTTGATATGTTGTGCTTTCATTCCCATTTGATTCTAGGAAGTGTTCAGGATGTGTGTGGATGTGTGTGTCCATTATCTTCTCTTATGCATTGGGTTTTAAGCCAAGTATTTTAAGTTTTCATGTATTTCGTTTTGTTTACTTGTTCTTCCTGTTAATGATTTCTAGATTTACAGTGTTATGATCAGAGAAGATACTTTATAATATTTCAGTCATTTTTCACTTACTGAGGCTTGTTCTGAGGCCTAAAATACGATGTTTTAGAAAATGATCCATTGTACTGGAGGAGAATGTGTTCTGTGTTGCTGTGGGAGCGGTTTTTCTGAATATGTCTGTAAGGTCAAGTTGGTTGACTATATTACTTACTCTCTATCGTTAAGTTTTAAATTTTCTATCTTCTGAAGTGTCATGTTTAAAATCTTACACTATTATTGTAGAATGATCTGTCTCTTCTCAATTTTGTTAGCGTTTATTTTGTATGTTTTAGAACTCTGCTAGTGGGCACATTAATATTTATCATAACTATATTTGCTTCTCTATGAGAGAAAGAGAGGGGATCTCCCCCCACATGATTTGTACCCTCTAAAAACCCAATGGAGGGTCAGCTATGAGTCAGTTCCAATGTGATGGCAATTTCTTCTGGTAGATTTACTCCTTACTCATTATATTTCCTTTTCCTTGTCTCTTGTGATTAAAATTGTATTTAAAACTACTTTTCCTTTGAGATTAATGTTGCCATTCTTGATCTCTTTTTTTAATTATTTGTTTGATCCCCCTCTCCCTATGTTTCTATCCATATTTTCACTCTTTCTCTTACCTGGTTCATTTAAATTATTTATATTCAATGTGATTGTTGATCGATATTAATTTACTGTGCCACTTTGTTACATTTATATTGGTTATTTTTCTGTTTTGCTAATTCTCTGTGCTAAGTCCTTTGTTCTTTTTATTTATGGATTATTCCATTTTATTTTTTACATTTTTTAAAGAATTCTTTCATTTCCCTAGTTTTTATTGATATTTTGTTTATTGAGGCTTTTAAAATTTTCATCTTTATTTTTGTGAATGGGTCTATTAAATTTCATTGTTTTTACACTAAGATTTGTCTTTATCTAAGTATGCAGAACAGATAATCCAGGAGGCTGGGCTCTATGAGGAGGTATGTGGCATTGGGACTGGAGGAAGATTCATCAACAACCTGTGTTATGCAGATGACACATCCTTGCTTGCTGAAATGGAAGAGGGTATGAAGCATTTGCTGCAGAAGGTCAAGGACTGTAGTCTTCAATATGGATTAAAGCTCAACATCAATAAAACAAAGATTCTTACCACTGGAACTTTGGGATTGTTAACAACTTCAGCTTGCTTTGTTCCACAATCAACACTCTTGGTACCATCAGTCAGGAAATTAATTGCATTAGGAAAGCCTGCTGTCAGAGACCTCTCCAGAGAACTGAAGAGCAATGATGTCAATCTAGAGACTAAGGTGTGCCTGATTTGGGCCATGGTCTTTGCAATTACTTGCTATGCATCCAAGAGCTGGACAAAAACTAAGGATGATAGAAGAAGCATTGATGCCTTTGAGTTGTGGTGCTGCAGAAGAGTGTTGAACATTCTGTGGACTGCCAGGAGAACAATCAGGTCTATCATGGGGAGGGGGAAACCATTCTGTTCCCTGGAGGCAAGGATTTTGAAGCTCCATCTCACCTACTTTGGGTACATGGCCAGGAGTGACCAGTCCTCAGAGAACATCATACTTAGAAGAGTGGAGGGACAGTGCAGAAGAGGAAGACCATAGATGAGATGGATTCATTCAGTGACTGGAGAAATGGGATTAAATCTGTTAGAGATGATGAGATTGGCTCAGGATAAGGCAGGGTTCAGAGCTAATGTACATATAGTTGCTAAAGTTGCAGCTGATTTGATGGCACATAACAACAAGAAGAAGTTTAAAGTCTATTATTTCTTGATATTGCCTTGGTATTCTCTTTCTTTGGGAGTCTTATTGCTACAATCTGTTCCTCTTTAAGTTGTCACTGATTACAGATTAATATCTTTGTTTCCCAGTTTTCATCCTTAAAAGTTTTTTGGTGTTGGTGTTTTTATTTTTTTTAAAAAAAACTTTTGAGAAGTCTTTATCTAGGTTGGGTGATGCCACTGTGTATTTTAAACTCAGGTTGTGGTCAGGGGTCCTTAATTCTCTGTTTGAAGTACTCTTCTTTAATATTTCTTGTAGGATTCATCTGGTTTTTACAAATTCTCTTAATTTTTACTCATCTGGGAATGTCCTAATTTTATTATCATATTTAGAGACAATTCTGCTGGATATATGATTTTTGGTGGTTAAAACTTCTTTTCAGGACTTTAGATATTCTATCCTCTTGCGTTCTTGTCTATATGTTTTCTGCTGATGGGTCTTATTGGCACTTCTGTATAAGGGATATTTCATTTCTTAAGAGCAATTGTCTGTGGTTTTGGAAAATTTTATTATGATCTATCTTGGTGATTTTCTTTTGGGGGGTCTGTCCTTCATAGAGTAAACTGAACTATTGGGATGGAAATTTTTTCGTCTTTTGTGATATTAAGGAAATTTTCTGCTAGCAAACAAACCTTCAAAGATTCTCTATGGTTTTGTTATCTCCTATCCTGGAGGGCTTCTGTTTTTATGTTTTGGGGTGTTTTTTTTTTTACATCTGCTAACATGTTTTTAATGGAAGCTTACTTTTTTTTTTTTTTAACGAGGAACATCCCAGTAGGGCATTTTTCTCCTTGCTTTCCTTTTTAATTAATTTTAATTAAAAGTTATAGAAACTTAGGGTTTCTAGTCATTCATTGTTGCACTTATCTCACGGCCTACCCCCCCCCAATTCACTCTTCTCCTTGAAAAGTAAAACTGTTTAGTTGTTATGCAATCGCTTCCCCCAAGTCCACTCACCGTGCAGCCTTCACTTATTGTTTTTTATTTAACTATCCCACATAACTCTTAGACTTTCTTAATTTTTTTCATGTATTTTCTTTTTTATTGTTCCTTAGCCAGACCACTATGAAGAGATTTGTCTTCTATTTTGCTAATTGTTTCTTCCATTGACCTAACTCTAATTCTGTGCTCTTCTTTCTATTGACTATTCTATTTGTGATATTTTATTGTTAACCTTCCAGATTTCTAGT
The DNA here is from genome assembly GCF_000299155.1 of Elephantulus edwardii. NCBI lineage: Eukaryota > Metazoa > Chordata > Mammalia > Macroscelidea > Macroscelididae > Elephantulus > Elephantulus edwardii. Next base: position 10,644,010 of record NW_006399755.1, read on the forward strand.
TGATTTTGTGTGGTTTCTGTCTGTTTTTTATTTATTCTAGTATTTTCTCTTTTTTTGTTGTTTTTGTTTTCTTGAAATCTTAAGAGATTTTTTGTTTTCCTCGATCTCTTTGGAGATTATATTTTCTTTTTTATTTCTTATTCTGTAGTTCCATTATCATATATTTCTCAAGAAGGTTTCTGGCCCTTGATTTTGTCCCCTTGCTAGAATCACTTTGTCCTGCTTCTTTATGCAATTTGATATTGTCTGTTATCTTCATGGTATTAGGATGCTATTTGATTGATTGATTATGTATTTTTTTTGCTTCTTTTTAATTTTTTTTTTGCATGTGCTTTGATATTTCTAGGCAAGTGGGACAGGCACCCTATGCTGTTCAGTATTCTGGCAGTACTCGATCTCTCACTACCTGTCTCAGTTGAGCAGGGCAGTAGCAGGTAGTATAAATGTTTGTGTTTGCTGAGCGTATAGTATTTCTGAGACCAGATTGGGAAGGCAGTGGCCACTGTCTATCATCTTTCCATTGGCACTGGAGCAGAAGACACACTTGTCAAGTGGGTAGGATGGTAGATATGATGGATATTTTAGATAAGAAACAGCATAGTGTGCCTTCTTCTTGCCAATTGCCAGATAATTAGAGTAGTGGGCTACTTATAGGAGGTGATGCATAACCATTTCGTGCCACAGGAGACAACAAATCATGGGGTTAGGGAGTAGAGATCAAGGTGTGAGGCAGCCAGAGTGTTCCTGTCCACTCAAGGGTGCAGGACACTTGTCCTTGGGGGTGGAATCAGGCAGGCAGACTCACTTCAACTTCAACTTAACAGGGAGGGTGACGGACAGGGCTGGAGATAATGAAGGGAGGCTTGAACTGTAGTCCACATCAATTGTTGATACAGGACTGGGATGGGGGATTTGTGCCTTTGGTCACAAGAAGTGCCTGTGTGTGGTAGCTCTTGTCTGATGACCTGTGCTCCCCAGGTCACAAGACAAGGTTGTCTAGGAATTTCCCATTGACTGCAGTCACCAACGGCCTTACTTAAGTGCAAGGAAGGAGGGCAAGCCTATTGTCTTCTCAGGTGGAAAATCTTTTGCTTTGTACATGCTACTCATCCAATTCATCAATGACTACCACTCTTGAATAAATCTCTTTTTGGAGCCCACCTCACTACCTGCTCTGTGAATGCCAGAATCCCTGGCACTCTCATCTTTTTTTCTGTGTTTTCCCCCTTAGATCTAAATCATGTTCCTTCCAGTTACCTTGTTTCCCTGATGTTGTGCTTACTTGGTTTTTCTGTTTCTTACTGGGGATGCTGTGATGTTGCCTCTCTGTGGTCCTCATCCAGGATCATTACTAGATTTTGTCTCAAGATGTTTATACTGAGCCGGGACACCTGGCAGAGTTTTCTACCAGTCCTTGTTCCTTCTTGTTTGCCATGTGTGTTCATTTTCTTCCTCCAATTGGTGTTTCTCAGGTCTTTATCTGTCTTTTTAATGTTCAGGAGTCCAGGACTTCCAACAGCATCTGTTTCCCTTGGTTTTCCATGTCTTTGCTGGAGGGGACAGCATGGTGCCACTGTCTTGGCTCTTCCCTCTCTTTCTGATAGTTTGGAGGTTAAGATATCAGAAAATTAGCAATCAAATGATCTAGTATAGAGAGAGGAAACAACCCTAAAAAAGGCTGTAGTCCAAGGCCACCCAGCAAGGAAGTGACAAAGACAGATGCACTATTCCAATCTCCGTACTCTTAGCTCAGCACACCACTACCCTAGATCTCTGGATACGGGGCCTGCTTCTGGATTTGCCATGACAGTGTCAGTCTGGTGAGATCAAGGCCAATTATCAGTGTGGAATGGAGTGGAGGGTCCTCTGAGCATCTGGGTACAAGGCAGACCATCTTCTGGTTTTAGATTTTCTTTGCATTTCTCTTTTCCCAGATGCCATGTAATAAATTGTGAGACTTATGAAAACTTCAGCTTTGGGGGTAGGCATGAAAATTATTTTGGTGTTCAAAAAACTACTCTGGCAGAATAGTTGAAAGTTTCTCATTATCCTATTTTCATCTACACACTTCCCAGGACCAGTTCAAAATAGGACCACATATCAGAGTTTCCTGAGGTAGAGAGTCTCCTTTTACAGAACCAAAGAGCATAGATGATAACACCAGGTGATGGCTGGTTTGTGAGGTGGATTATGGGGAAGTTGCAGCTAGTACAGTGAAAGATGCAGAAGAATCACAATAGATTCTTCAGGAGCAGTTGTTTAAATGCCTGAAGACAGAGAGGATGTGGTCAAAGTTACTCAGCCAGACCTGGGTCTTCTGACTTTGAGGCTGTGGCCCAGATTGAACAAAGGAGGACTTCAGCTTGCTCTCTTCACTTTTTTCTACTCCTCCTACAAGGCTTTCTCTCTCAAGAGCTCTTGAAATCACCTTGATTTTGCACCATCCTGCAAATCTTACACAACATGCTCACTGACACTATACTGCCTGGCTTGTGTCAAGCCAAAATTGGGCCCTGGATATGCAGAAGTGTGAATCAGCCTCGGTCATCCTCCCTACGCCACACACTGAAATATTCCCAAAGTAGCGGGTACTCAGTGCCCTCGGCTTTTCTATTGCTTTATCAACCCCCCCATTTCTAGGCTACTCAACAGCCACTCAAGGCTTCTGTTTTTGTCAATCTCCAAACTCCACCATTATTCCCTGACTTCTAACAAATGACCTTACCTCACAAGCTGCTAAAAAAGAGAAAAATATTAGGTGGTAACTTCCTCACCTGATGTCTTATATCTCACATGTGCTCATATTCACAGGTTTTCACAAGTTGAGGGCTCTCTCAAGCCCCTTGTGTCCCCACTCTCCCCAGTGACAGAGTACCTCAGTCTCACCTCTCTCCATGTTTTATTTTTCCATGAATATTGAACACCTACCCACAAAGCTATCTTCCAAAAAGCATACGGGAGCTCTGGTAGCCTTGTGATAAAATTGCACTGGCAACACTAAGATACATAGTTCAAATCCATCAACTACTCAGCAGGAGAAAGATGGGCAGTATACTCCTGTGTGATTTAAAGCCTCTGGAAGCCCACTGGAGGGTCAGCTATTAGTGGGTTCTGATTCCATGGAACATAACAACAACCCACAAAGCGCTCCATTCTAAGCAAACAAATGACCAAGCAAAACCAATAATCACCATTTATCAAAAGACCAAACAACTACAAAACTCTTCCTCAGTCTCCATTCCTACCTCCCTTATGCTCCCACTTGGTTTTCTCCTTACGTCCAGCAACTCCTTACAACTCTCATGCGAGTTGTGACTCTCACTCATTCTAATTCTCCACCTTGGGCTCCTCTTCCATCTTCACCACTTGGGCAGCTTCCATCTTCACCATTTCACTTGTTTAGGTCACTGCTGAGCTCCACATTTCCAAATAGAGATCAAGGTTGTCAGTTCTTAACCTAACTGACGGCTGCAACAACAGCACACCTGACCACTTCATCCCAGAAACCTATTCTGCTCAGTTTTCCCCCAACATCATTCTTTTCTGGTTTCTCTTCTTAGACCTTGGGCTTTTGTAGACTGCTCTTAATCCATTCTCCTATGATTTGAGCACCTATTTTCATCTGTTGGTCATTGGGCTTGCTCAGCAGTGAGTGAAATGACTCAGAGCCTGCCTTCCAGAGAGTGTATTGTTACAGGTTTCTCAGGACTCTGTCCAACGACTCTACTCTCTTCTACCACTCCACTCTCTGGGTAGTATCCGCTCCAGGCTGATGACTGTCACATCTTTATCTTCTGCCCACATCCTGAGTTCCAAATCCATCTGAATGACCCACAAGCAGTTTAAGTTCGGAGAGCCCTAACTAAACTCAGTCTTCCCTTCAAACATCTTTTCCCATCAAAGAGAATGGACTACCATCCATGTAGCTCACAAACTATAAACTTGGGAGACACTTATTTTATTTTTATTCCTAACTCCAGTCCCACTGGAGTACCTGAGTGACACAAATGCTTAAGCACTCAAAAAGGAAAGGTTGTCATTTTACACTGTTAACCTACTAGACCCAAAAGTCATGCTGAAATCTATGTTAGCAAATCAAAACTTAAGTAAATTTCTATCTTGTTAATTCTCTGCTCTCCTAGTAAGGAAGAGTTAAGCTAACCAATTAGGAATTGTCTTCTCAACTTAACCTAGTTCAGAATTTCTCCTGAATCCCAAATAAGGAATGAAAATTCCCACCAGCCAATCCAAAATGAGCCAATATAGCTCCCTTGTTCCTGTGTGCCTGTGCCTATAAAACCCTTCACGTTCTTTGGAGCTCTTGTCTGACTTCCAGACCAGATGCTTCCTGATTCATGAATTGCAAATGGAACGTATGAGTTCGAACACAAATTTAATCTTGTGAAAATCTTATTTTTAACAGAACCCACCCAGAGGCACCTTGGAACATAGACCTGGTGATCTGCTTCCAAAAGGTCATAGCCTTGAAAACCCTGTGGAATAATTCCGCTCTGCACACATGGGGTTACATGGGACCACCATGAATTGGAATCAACTTGACAACAACTAACAGAAACAACCAGCCCTGCTTCCAGTTTTCTAAACACTACCCAGTTATTCCCCCTTCTGTGTGTCTTACAGTAAGTGTCCTGGGCCTGTGTCGCTGACACAGCCTCGTGGCTAATCTTTCTCATCCAACCTTGTCTCCACTAATTCACTTTACTGAACGCAGCTAGAAAGCTCAAAGTAAATCTGACCCTGTGTTGGTCTCTATCATCACCGTCTTCCATCATTCTTAGGTTGAAGTTCTGGCTCCATAATTTGGCACCTGATGCCTTCCATACCCTGGCTCTTTATCCATGTCTCAGGTCCCGTCTCCTTCTCTCTACACACATTCTTCATACCACAGTATTGACTTCATATAGTTTATTGTACAGGCCAGCCATTCTCTCTATTGCTCCTAGATCTTTTTTTTTCTTTTTTAATATTTTTTTAATTGGGAAAAACAAATTGGGGGTACAAGGAGGTGAGGATTGGGGGCAGAAGGGTGAGGATGGGACAGGATGCAGTTGCAGAGCTGCACAGTTTGGTCGGTGGGGGGAGCAGGTGAAGGAAATGATGAGGGTCCAGTGGGGACCAGATGCTACAGAGGAATGATAAGCATTTTCCAATAGTAATTAAACCAACTGTCTTATTGATTTGGGAATTGGATGCCGACTCTCTGGCTTCTTCATGCTGAACAGGGGCATAGACATAAAGGGGGGAAGGGAGGACGCTTTATCACCTTACTGGTGGTCTTGGGTTACAGCTGCTTGCCTTCTTGCTCCTGAGGGCCGCGACGGTTCTCCCCGAGCCGGGGGCCAAGCGCAGCCCACCCCGGGCAGAAGGCCACGATGGCTCGCCCCGGGCAGAGGGCCGAGGGCAGCCCACCCCAGGCAGAGGGCCGCAACGGCTCGCCCCATGCAGAGGGCCGCGACGGCTCGCCCCGAGCCGGGGGCCAAGCGCAGCCCGCCCCGGACAGAGGGCCAAGCACAGCCTGCCCCGGGGAGAAGGCCACGACGGCTCGCCCCAGGCAGGGGGCCACGACGGCTCCCCCCGAGCAGAGGGCCGAGGGCAGCCTGCCCCGGGCAGAGGGCCGCGACAGCTGAAGTAGTCTTTTTTTAAAAAGAAGAAGAAAAAGTGTGTGTGTGTGTGTGTGTGTGTGTGTGTGTGTGTATGTACGTGTACCATCAAATTGGATCTGACTGGTACAGGAGACTGCCCCTCCTTCTCCAGCAGAGCATGAAGTAGAGTCTGGGTTCCCCCCCCCCAGGTGCCTGTCGGGGCCTGGGTTTCAGCTGTCCACACCACAGCAGTGGGCAACAAGCTTAAAGCCCCTGATGGCTCTGGGCACTGACTCTCACCAGTGGCTATGGATGAAGTCACAGGCGATTTTCAGCCAGCGCCGCTGCTCCTAGATCTTTGCCTGTGCTCTTCCTTTGGTCTAGAATATTTTTGCCAGACTTCTTCTCCTGATTCGTACTTCATCGTTTAAAACTAAATTCAGAGATTATTTTCTCTAGAAGCCTTTTTATGTCCCTTGGATAAGGGACCTCCACGTTCCCCCATGACAACACTGATCTCACAGAATGGCTTCACCTGTTCATGTGTCTGCCCCTCACATCACACTGTGGACTGTGTGAGGCCCTTGATAGAGTCCCATTCCCACTGCACATGAGCCAGCAGAGTAGAAAGGGAGAGCATTAGTGTGAAGTTACCTGAGGTTGTGAGCTCTCAGCTTAGGCAGATGAGGAAGGCAAGAACACAAAGGAGAGGCCATGGGAGATGTAAAGATTAAAGCAGAGATGAATAGAAGAGGCCTCTGTCGCTGAGCTCCAGATGGTGCTTGGAAGACGGTCCCTTGAGAAGACAGCTTTTCTACAGGTAGGACTAGAGGTTATTGGAAGATCACGGGTAAAAACACAGAGGTGGAAAACTACTTGAATGGAGAAGGAGAAAGAATAACTAAATATACCTATAGGAGGAACTGTTTCAAAGTATCAAAAGCCTTTTTACCAATAAAATAATATGTGGAGCTTCAATATACAGAATAGATACAAATGGAGTTTTACTGATTGAAGCAGATACAAAGGATCTGAAGGCCTTACTCTGGTTCCTCTCAGTACATCCACATATAATCACAACTACCATGCACATTACCACAACCACTGCACATACCATCACCACTACCACATACACCATCACAACCACCACACACACCATCCCCACCATCACACACACCATCACCGCCACTACACACATGCCATCACAATCACCACACACACCGTCACCACCACCACATACACCATCACAACCACCACACACACCATCACAACCACCACACACACTGTCACCACCACCACACACACTGTCACCACCACCACCACTACATACACACCATCACCACCACCACACACACTCACCACCACCACATACACCATCACAACCACCACACATACTGTCACCACCACCACATACATCATCACCACCACTACATACACACCATCACCACCACCACACACACTGTCGTCACCACCACATACACCGTCACAACCACCACATACACCATCACAACCACCACACACACTGTCACCACCACTACATACACCATCACCACAACCACCACCACCTATATCATCACCACCACACACAGTCACCACCACCATACATGCCATCACTGCAACTTACACACACTGTAACCCCCACCCCCCACCCCATCACAACCACCACACATGCCATCATTACCTTCTACATACCATCATCACCACCACCACACACACACTGTCACAACCACCACACACACACCATCAAAACCACCACACACTGACATAACCACCACACAAAGCATTACCACCACCACCACACAAACCATCACAACCACCACAAAGACAAAACTACCACACATCCATCACAACTACTAATCACACACACACCACCACCACTGCCAGACACCCCATCACAACCACCACACATGACATCATTACCCTCCACACACCATCACCACCACCACCACACACTGTCACAACCACCACACATACCATCACAACCACCACACAAAGCATTACCACCACCACCGCACAAACCATCACAACTGCCACACACAAAGACATAACTACCACACAACCATCACAACTACCCACCACATACCATCACCACCACCACACACACCATCACAACCACCATACACACCATCACAATCAGCACACACACTGACATAAAGACCACACAAACCGTCACCACTACCATACATGCCATCACCACCACCCCACACACTGGCACAACCACCACACACCCCATTACAACCACCACACACCATCACCATCCCCACACATGCCATCACCACCACCACACATACCACCATAACCACTAACCCTACACACACTATCACAACCACCACATATGCCATCACAACCACCATGCACATCATCACACACTACTAGTCATCACACGCATCATCTCCACTTCCACACATATTCCACTAAACCACCACATACATCTTCACAGACAACATAGATACTATATCATGATCATCACACACATTATCCTTCTCCACAGAACACAGCTAGAAGATCAGTACCATGATGGGCACCACTGGAACAATGGTTACAAATGTCATTCTGTGGGTGGTAAGGCCCAGATCCTACAAGACAGAGTAGAATGGAGTGTCCAGGGGTTGGCATGGCAAGAATTTGATGGAATGAGATGTTGTCACTGAATATTGAATAAACCATGGATGTCCAAAAGAACAAACAAATCTCTCTTGGTAGAAGTACGGCAAAATGCTCCTTAGGGCATGTTGTCAGGGGGAGCAGGCCCTGAAAAAGATTATTCTGGGGAAAATGGAGGGTGAGTGAACGAGAGGAAGACCCTCAAGGAGAGGAACGGGCACGTGGCTGCAACAGTGGCCATAAGCACAGGAGAGGTTTTGAGGAAGGCACAGGATCACGCAGGGTTCAGTTCCTTGTTGTATGAGTTGGGAGCCAACTTGACAGCACCGAACAACAACAGCAGAACCTGAAACCAAGTCCATGGTTATATTCTTACTCTTCCTTAAACCAGGATGATTGTTGGTTTGAATGGACTGGGGACATGCTAGAGACAGTGGGAGGATAGTAGTGGTGACATGGTGGTACTGGGGTTGGGGGAGAGAAGGGAGTCAGCTGGAAAGGTACTAGTTTATGGGTCAGCAGACCAGGTTATAAGAGATGAAAGAAAAGGAAAGATCAAAGATGAGCTCAGGTGTCTGGCTGGATTGACCAGCAGGTGGTAACACACTGTTCAGTGCCATGGGAATGTGGGGAAGGACAGAGGCTCAGGGGAACACGGTGACTTCAACTGTGGTGTAAGAAGTGGCTGTTCTGTCCTGTCATCCAGGGTGTGGATGAGAATCTGAACTCAGGAGAGGGGAGTGGATTGACACTCAGACCTGGAGTCACCAATACTGTGAAGATGGTCACAAACCTCACTGGAGATTGTCCAAGGAATCTGTGACAGCAGTCTCATGCTGAGATGAGGGGACAAAAGCCTTCTCTGAGCTCTGAGCCCAAGCTTGGTTCCCCAGAACGGTCCCAGCACACCTTGGTTCTCATTTGCAACATATGTTCTCATGGAGTAACTAATTAGTACCAGGTTGCCCAGGACTTTACTGGTATTTGAATTGAAAATCACACATCCTCAGAATCCCCCTCATCTTGGGCTAACAGGGACAATTGTTGTCCTACACCCATCTCGGTTTTAAGGCTTTAAGCAACGTTTTTTTTTTTTGTTTTTTTTTTCTATAATTATATTTTATTAATTTTCATAAACATTTACAGAGATTTTGGGCTTCCACTCATTCATTGTTGCACTATTCTCTTTACCCTCCTCCCAGTTTGTTCTTGTCCAAATGCCACAGTGCTTGTCAAAGCCAGTTCTGATTAATCTTCTTTGTCAGTGTATCCTTTGCCATTCCCTATCACTCCTCCCTGAGAGAGACTTCACCCTGAGTCATAAGGAAAAGGGGACGGTGTATTCTCTTAGCTACTTCCTGCTGAAAAGGGACGCTGTGGGTTTCAGGGTGAAGATCTTCTCTCACTATTCTAAAGGGCCCCTTTGGCAGTAGGAAACACATAGACTATTATGGAGATTGATTTTGGAATTCAGATGCACTCTTATTGATTGTGCTTGGCTGTACATGTACATATCCTTCAAGATGTATCATGGGGGTGTTGCAACCTAGAAGACACAAATTTGACTAACAAGTTATAAGTACATGAGTCCAAAAATTATGGAAAAGTAAAAGAAAAGATTCTTTCATTGTTTTACAAACCCTCCCCAAGGTCCCCTCCACCATGCAGCCCTCGCCCTAGTCTCCTGTGATGACAGAAATACCCAGTTACATCTCTCTTTTAGACGGTTCTCTCCCTCCTCTGCTTCAGTGCAGTATACATTATTGAACCCATCTTACTCAGTGTCTCCCTAACCCCAAGGACAGTCCCATTCTACAACAGTGGCATCATGTAATATTTGTCCTTTTGTGACTGGGATATTTCACTCAGCATAATGTTCTCCAGAGTCAACCATTTTGAATAATATTGCATGAGTTCCTTGTTTTTTAATGCAGCATAGTATTCCATTGTGCGAATATACCACAGCTTCTCTAGCCATTCGTTTGTTGATGGGCACTTAGGTTGTTTCCAACTCCTTGCTATTGTGAACAAAGCTGCAATGAACATGGGTGTGCATTTAAGCAACGTTTATCTCACTAGTTGTTATTATGTACTGTTAAGTTGAAACCAACCCATAGCTAATCCTTCAGCAGGTTTTCAGAGGCAGTAAATCCCATGGGAGGAGACTGCCCATCTGCTTATCTCCCCTGAGGACAAGCTGGTGGTTTTTGAACTGCATATTTTTACATTGGCAGTACTATTCCTAACCATTAAGCTCTGTTGTTGTATGTTGTTGAGATGCTTGCAACCTTATGTACAAATGTTCTGAATCCTGCTCTATCCTCAGCCAATACCTACCCCCATTACCCCAGTCACTGAGTCAATCTATCTCATCGATGCTCTTCCTGTCTTGTGCTGTCCCTCCACTCTTCCAAGCATTATGTCCCTCTCCAAGGACTGATCACCATGCCCAAATTATGTCTGATGAACTTAAAAATTCTTGTCTCTATGGAGCATCCTGGTTTCACCCTCTCCAGGTTGGACCTGTTTGTTCTCTAGGCCGTCCATGGTCCATTCAATACTCTTCTCCAGAATCACAACTCAAAGACATTGATCTTCTTCTATTATCCTTAGTCATTGTCCAGCTCTCTGATGCATGACAAATAATAATAAAGACCATGGCCTGGGTTAGGAATATCTTAGTCTCCAGGCTGACATCATTGCTCTTCAGCACTCTGTATCGATCCTTGACAGGAGATTTTCCTAATGCAATTTGTCTTTAGATTTCCTAGCTTCTGGTTTCAAGAGTGTTAATTGTGGAATCAAGCAAGCTGTGACTGTTAAAAACCTCAATCTCTTCTCCATTTATCATGAAGCTGCCAATTGGCCCAGTGGTCAGAATCTTTGCTTTCTTGATGTTGAGCTTCAATCCATATTGAAGGTTGCAGTGTTTGACTTCTGCTGGTCTTCCTCAAAACCAGCAAGCAAGATTAATAATCTGAATAATGCAAGTTGTTGATTTGTCTTCCTCCAATCCTGATGCCACATTCCTCCTCATAAAGCCCAGCCTCCTGGGTGATCTGCTCCACATATAGATTGAAAAGGTATAGAGATAGGATGCACCCCTGGCATATACCTTTCCTGATTTTGAACCATGCAGTGTTTCCTTGCTCTGTTCTGACAACTGCCTCCTGGTCCAAGCATAGATTTCACACAAGAACAGTCAAGTGTTCTAGAATTCCCATTCTTCTCAGAATTATCCATGGTTTGTTGTGATCCACACAGTCAAATGTTTTTGCATAGTCAATGAAACATAGATAGACATTCCTTTGATACTCTCTGCATTCAGCTAAAATCCATCTAGCATTGGCTATAATGTCTCTATAGTGCCATGGCCAAGCCTCTAAAGCTCCCCGTTGTCTCTCTTGTTGTTGTTATGTGCCATCAAGTCACCTGCAACTCATAACAACCCTATGCATATTATCTGTGAACCCTGCCCTACCCTGAGGTAATCTCATCATTTTCCACAGACCTAATTCCATTCCTCCAGGTACTGAGTCAATCCATCTCATCCTGGGTCTTCCTCTCCTGCACTGTCCCTCCACCCTTCCAAGGAAAATGTCCCTAAGGACTTAGTCAGCTATAAAGTAGGGGGAGGGCCAGCAAAAAAGAGGGAGACTCTCTGCAAAATGGATTAGCACAGTGGTTCCAATAATGGGCTCATGCACAGCAATGACTGAGGAGGACACAGGACTCGGCAGGGTTCTGTCCTGTTGTACAGAAGGCCACCACGAGTCAGAACCAATCTGACAGCTTCTAATAGCAACATTTGTTTTCTTGGAAGTCCATGGTATGTTCAAGACTCTTCTCCAGGACCACAACTTGAAGGCATCTATTCTTCTTTTGTCATCCTTAGTCATTATCCAACTCTCTGATGCATAGCAAGTAATTACGAAGACCATGGCCTGGACTGCCAAGAAAACAAATAGGTCTATCTTAGAAAGCATGAAGCCAAGTCTTTCCTTGGAGGCTAGGATTTTGAAGCTCCGCCTCATTTACTCTGGGCACGTGGCCAGGAGAGTTTGGTCCTTGGAGAAGGACATCATGCTTGGAAGGGTGGATGGACAGAGCAGGAGAGGAATACCTTGGACGAGATAAATTGATACAGTAACTGGGGCAATGGGGGTTGGTGTGTCAGAGTAAGTGAGACTGGCTCAGGACAGGGAAGGGTTCAGAGCTGCTATACATAGAGTCCCCATACCTCGCAAGTGACTCAATGACATATAAAAACAATAACATACTACGGCAGGTTTGGAAGCAGTTGTGGCATCCACTTCCTAAACAACATGCCTCTGGAAACTCTATGAACTTTGATAAATATTGATAGTTGTAGAGGGGCTTCAGGCCTTTTATTCATAGGGTCGCTATGAGTCATGCTCAACTCAAAGGCAATCAACAACAACAGAAACATAGGTCAGCTGTATTCCTATCTGGGAACCTGGGGAAGGAGTGGGATGCCAGGAAGGAGCAGGGACTGAATGGGGTGTCAGAGGATCACCCCAGGGCCACATCTTGTCTCTTCTCCCTTCCAGAAAACTGCAAGTGTGGCAGCTTGGTAGAAATTTCAGGTCTGGTTTTTGTTGTTGTTGTGTTCTTTTAAAAAAAAAAAAGTTTTACATATATATATGTGATTTTCACTAAAGTCTACAGAAAAGTTGGATTTTCATTAACACATTGTTGCACATTTTCCTCCCTCTCCTTTTCTTCCCCTCCCCCAGTTCACTTTCTTTCTTAAAAAAAAAATCATTTATTGTTGAACAATTTCCTCCCTCCTCCTCCGGTCCCCTTCCCAGTCCCCTTTGCAATGTGGATTGCTTCTTATTCCGTATTGTTGTCAAACATATAATGCCTAATCATATGTGCCCTTGAAACAGTTCTTTGCTTCATCTGTTCCAGTGCAGTGTTCATTATTTTGAGGTCCCTCTCCTTCTCGCCAGGGTGGCCATCCACTTCCAGGATGCCGTGGCTTCCTCCTCCATGCCCCACTAGGTGGCGCTGTGCCCAATGCCAGCTCAGGCCTCTGCCCGGTGGGCAGAAGGAGCCTGGAGAACTCAGCTCCCTCTTTCTCTCTCTGAGGTCGACAGGAGCTCGAGAAGGGCCTGGAGGAAGAAGACACCCACGCGCACCCACAGCGCACATGGGCTTCCTCACTCACCAGGTATGTACGCAGAAATGCTCTCCTCCTACACAGACCCCAAAATACCCCGACACTAACACGCCTGCAGGAACATGCTCACAGAACTGAGAGGGGCCTCGGGATTGTCAGTCCCAGTTCCCTCAAGATGTGCACACATGCACGCAGACGCATGCACGCGCACACATGCACATGCACACACACGCGTGCACGTATACTTGCACACACATGCACACATTCATGAACCCCTGAATGTGAACACATGTGCATATAACTGGTTCCTGGGGCCGTTCTGATCAGGCCACTCTCCTCGCACATTTCTCCGTGACGTCTGCCATGCCTCCCTTACCTGCCGTGGAGACAAAGTGAGAAACGGGATTTCTTAAATCCCAATGGGCCAGGCACCCATGAAGGCACACAGAGAGAATAATGGTCACACACATTCATGTACAAACACCCAGACACCACCAAGTGAAGCCCCTCACACTCAGGCTTGCTGGCAAGCTCAGAATATCAGGCTGGGTCTAAACCCTCAACACCCAGCTAGCCCCTTCCTCCCAAGTGTCTTTCTGCCCGTAAACTGGGCGGGAAAGGAGGGCCATTGCCCAGGCAGGGTTTCCTCAAACCTCCCCACTGGCCACCAGCCAGCTCCAAGTTCAACTCCGACTGGAGATGTGTTTTTGTACCCCAGCCCTACCCCATACCTGTCTTCCAGCTCCCTCTCCACTGGCAGTGTGGTCGTCCCTGTCCCCTCTCTTCTCTTGAGCCTGCTGCTCCCCAAGACTGGCTTGTTCTCAGCAATGTTTAGCAGGGGTGCCTCTGTGAGAGACTTGGGCAATGAGAACTATGCTGGGCTGGAGGGTCTGACACACGTAAACTCCCTCTCCACCTCTGATTCTCTGGGTGGCCACAGCCCCTCATGAATCTCTCTGAGTTTCAGTCTGCTTGTAAAATGGGAAATTCCTTGGTTTTAAGGAAGCTGGCACAGAGCCTGGTATGCTAAAGGCCTGTGGGAAAGCTTTGCTCCTGTATGATATGAGGAATTATTACTTTGTGATAGGGAGATGTGTGGAAAAGGAAGGCTACGTAAAACAACAACAAAATAACAGTTTCTATAACCTGAAAGAGCTGGAGGTGCCTAATGAGAGGGAGGAGAAAAACTCACCGGCCTGAGGCAAGCTCTTGAACGGCAGGGCTGTGGCCTGGGTGTCCTCCAGGTTGTGCATCTGCATGTGTGTGTGTGTGTGTGTGTGTGTGTGTGTGTGTGTGTGTGTGCATGTACATGCTTAAGGGCAAAAGACTTCTCAGTGAGCCTGATAGCTAGAGTTCGCATCCCAAAGACACCCAAGAGCTTTGTGACTAGGTTACTTCTTTTCTCTGTACCTTAGTTTCCTCACTTATGAAATGGAGATGATGATGATGATAATGAAATAATAACACATTCCCCAAAGGTATTAAAGAGAGGATGCATATAAAAGTAGTTAGCTGAGTTCCTGGACAGAGGGGGATGTGCAGAATCTGTTAACTGCTCTTTTATGTGTGGCTGGCACAGCCCCTAGCACCATGGGCTCATTCATTCATTTTCATTCATTCACTGACTCCAGCTCTGCTCCAGGCTGAGGACCCAGAAATGAACTGGACTGGATCCTCAACACACAGCAGGAACTTCCAGAACTGTGGATGAGAGAGATCTGAACACAGTGAGAGCAGAGTAAATGCTGAGGGAGGAAGCTGAGGAGATGGAGGCAGGATGAAGAGAGGGTGCCCCCCCCCCACCATATCTTCACACTCCGTGGCACCAGCCCCACCAGAATGGCCTGCCTGAACTGTCCACCTGTCGTCATACCTGCAGGCCTCTGATCGTGCTGTTTCCTCTGCCCAGAATGCCCTTCCTCTGCCCTGCTTGGTGACTACAAGGCCTCACCTTAGAGGATCTTGGCTCCGGCTGCCACACTCACATAGAGGGAGCCTTTGAATTGGCCTGTGGCCAGCCTGAGGCCATTCTTCTCTTGGGACTACTGGCTTCCTACCCTGCATCCAGCACCAACTCATTGTGCACCCAGGTTGCTGTCATTTCACTTCTGTGCCCTCAGTATCCCCCTCTGTGGAATGGGTGATATTGCCTTCTCAGGGCAGGTGTGAAGATCAAAGGAGAGGCTGCATGTGGGGGGAGTGGGGGTAAGCACTTAGCACATTGTAAATTACTGGGCACCTGAAAGGGAGTTTTTATCCAAACAGCTTCTTTTCTTCTCCTGAAGGTGAGCCAAAAGGTGTGTGCACTCCACAGGCTTGGGCTGTGGTACCTGGCACTCAGGTGCTGGGCAGTTTCTGTTTGGGGTTTTGTTTGCATTTGATTTCAAAGATAGGGAAACTCCCTCGCCCAGGTGATGGAGGCGGGGCCTCGTCAACAGAGTTGCCAGGGGAATCCCTAGAGGTGGGGCCTTGACCACCCCCCAGGGTGCCTCCAGGGGCAGAAACTCACCCCCCAGGAAGAAGCCAGGGCAGCATGTGCTACAGGGACAAAGTGTCCCGTGGAGTCAGGTGCCCTGCGTGTGATTCCCACTCCTCTGATCGGCTTTAGGCTGCATCGCTTTTCTCTCTGGAACTTCAGCTAGAATGCCTGCACATATGGAGAGGAACTGGGTTCGAGTCTCCGCTCTGCTACTTACTGGATGCGTGGTCTTGTAACCTGGAGAGTCCAGTACATCTCAGGGGGTTTGTTGGGGTACCACAGGGCCCACGAGTGTGCATGGCCATCCACGAGCGCACAAGCCTTGGCTTGCCCAATGGGAACGTCTCAACACTTAGGCCGAGTTCCCCGCCCCCTGCCCCGCTGCCTTTTCCCTTGTTGCCTCTGCTTTTTCCTTCCCACCCTGTGCTGGAGCCACTGGTGAACTTGGAGTTCCCTGAAGACACCCAAGGCTCTGGTCTGTTGCTTCTGAGCCTGCAATACTTATACTCCCTTTACTTCTCTCCCATGTACCCCCTTAATGTTATCCTTCAGGGCCCTGCTCCTTCATTGTTTCTTCTGGGGGAACTTTCACTGCCTGCAGACAAAATGGAAGTCCTCTTGTGGTCTCCTCCAAACCCTGGATTTTTTTTTTCTTAGAAGCGCTGATTTCCCCACCTCTACCTCCAGCACTGATGTCTGTGTTTCACTGGTGGCTTATGGGTAGGTCTGTCCAAACCACTACAATTGGCTACTATCTCCCTAAATCCCACCCTCTCAGGGCCCAGCAGGAATAATGCTCCGAGTGTCCTCTTGGCACAAGAAGCTGGAGGCCTTTCTGGAAACATTCGCGTGGTTTCTTGGGAACAACCCTAGGAAGGAACTAGGTTCAAGTTCCTGCTTGACTGCTAACTAGTGTTGTCAGTAAATCCCCTCCACCTCCCTGAGCCTCAGTTTTCTCATCTGCAAAGTGGGTCACCATGAAGATTAGAGTCGAACCAGCACCTACATACTGAGGGTTTCAATAAGCAGGAGCTTTTATTATATTTCCTTTTCTGCCAGCTGTTGCAAAGAAAGTGGGGTACATATTAGTTTCTTAGAGCTGCCATAAAAAATTACAGCCAAATCAGTGACCTAAAACAACAGAAATTTATTCTGTCACAGTTCTGGAGAGACTATAAGTCCAAACTCAAGATGGCAGGCGGGCCACATTCCCACTGAAGGCTCTGGGGGACAGTCTTTCCTGGGCTCTTGCAGCTCTTGGGGCTACTGGTGCTTCTCAACTTGTGGCAACAGAATTCCAATCTCTGCTTCCCTGGTTACCTGGGCGTCTCCCCTCTGTCTGTGTTCAAATCCTCTATTCTTTCTCTTATGAAAACACAAGTTATCACATTAGGGCCTTCCTTACACCCAAGAGGCATTATTGGTAAGGAGTTATATTTCTGGTGTTTTGAAGCTGCTAGCAGCTCCACAGGAGAAAGACAGGCAATCTTGCTGTGTGTGATTTACAGCCTTAGAAATCCACTGGAGTGTCAGCTAGCTATAAGCCAGTTCTCATTCCACAGCGATGAGAGTTCTGGGGGCCTAATAGGTAAGGAGTTGTGCTGCCAATTCAAAGGTAAGAGTTTTGAATCCATTAAAAATTCCATGGCAGAAAGAAAGCCAGTCTCTTCCAGTGCAGTTTAGAACCTCTGGAAGCCCATTACAGGGTCCTCTAGGAGTTGATTTAGATTTGACGACAATGAGTTATTTGTTGGCATTCAGGATGATTTCATTTCTAACTAATTGCATTTCAACGATCCTATTTCTGAATACGGTCACTTCCTGAGGTTCCAGGTGGACATGAATTTTCGGCGTTACTATTTGGCCTACTTTAGCATCCAAGTCTCTTAGCAGTGCAGCCCCTGGAGCTGGAACTCGAGAAGCTGTGGGTCCTGACTGAGGTGGAGTCAGGTCACCAAGAAAGCTGGAGTGCCTTCCCAAAGGTGCCCCCTGTGCCTGGAGCCTGACACTGGAGAGGCCAGTGTCGGTGTTAGCGGCAGCAGATTTGGTCCCCAGCTTACGGTCAATGGACTGTTATGATCTATAGACTTTTCACTGGCTGAGTCTTGGAAACAGGTTGCTGGCTTTTCTTCCTAGTCCATCTTTGTTTGAAAACTCCCCTGAAACCTGTTCAGCATCAGAGCCACGCACAAGACTGCACAGGCAGAGGAGCACTGTCCACTGCTGGCCCCAGAGCTCAAAGGCCGTGTGGGAAGGGGACTGCTGGGAACTCACTGGCTTTGGAGGGAGCATCAGGTGGCCCAGGAAGGGCACTCTGAGCTATGCTGCCTGTGTGGGCAGGACAGGCTGGAGTGGCCATAGATTCCTAGAAGGTGGACTGTGACCTCAGGAGCCCAGAGCCTCACGTGCATTATGCAGCCTCGACATGAATGAGGCTGTGTCTTCTTGGTCATCACTTACCAAGTTCCTTTCAGCACCAAGAAGAAGTATTCCAGTTAGGTGACTTCCCAACCTCACCGTACCTCAGCTCCTGTGTTTTAAGGCCCAGACCAGTTAACTCACAGCAAGTGCCTAGAACAGTTCCTGACACTCACGAGGAGGCATTAACTCAAGTTAACCTTTTGCTGTGACCTCCAGCAAGGGTTTCACCTCAATGTCTCAAGGCCTTCGTTTTCTTGTCTGTAGATGAGACTCACAACAGTCCCCACCTCACAGCATCATTACGAAGATTAAGTGAACAAGGCAGACAAAGTGTTTAGTTTCTTAGAACAATGTTGTTGTTGACGTATACCAGTCAAGTCAAAACTGACTCATAGCAGACCTTCCAGGAGATTTTTCAGAGGCTGTAAATCACATGGGTGGAGAATGCCCATTTTTCTTCTGCAGAGCAGCTGGTGGATTCAAACTACATACCTTCATGTCAGCAGTGCAACTCCTTATCACTAGGCCACAAGAGCTCTCTTCTTAGAACAACAGTGGACACAAACTGCTTAGTCCTGAAAGGTCAGCAGTTCGAGCCCACCACCCCAAAAATGAAGCAGGAGAAAGATTCCGTCAAGCTTTACAGCCTCAGACACCCAGTGTGGTGGTCCTGTGTGCTACAGGCTGACTGTGAGTCTTAGTATTTGTTTTTACAGCTACCAGTGTGGGTTCCAGTTTTTCTTAACTGTTTTTCTTCTCATGAACTCCTCCTTAGTTCCTGAAATGCTCTACTATTTAAGAGTTAAAGTTTGGGCCCTACTATCTGAGTTTAAATCTTAACTTTTATTTTTTAAGGGAAGATTGTAGTAGCTCATGATTAGAGGATTAAGTGAGAAGATAAACGCAAAAAAAGTAGAAAAATGTCTGGCATAGAGTAAATTTCAGTAACTGTGTCCAGTTTACAAAGAAATAAATGGGGGCTTGGAAAGGTTGTGTAATCTGCACTAGTGTCCGTGGACAGCAAGTGGCAGAGCTGAGAAAGGAAGCCCACTCCCCAACCCTAGCAAAGTCTCTGCCTCGTTCTTTTCTGGATCCCAGCGCCCTGGCTGGGTCCTGGCTCATGGTGGGTACTGCGTGATGCCTCTCGAAGCAGGCCCAGACTGGTACAATGGTAGACGCGGTTATTCAGAGACACGCTTAATAAAGCCAGGGCTCAGGCCACTCTGCCAAGGTGATTTACTCCTGAGCAGCATGGAGCCAACAGAACAAAGCCTTCCCACATGGCAGACCATGTCCCAGGAAAGGAAATCAATGGCAGCAGAGCAGAATTCACTTGGCCCAGTGGCTGCCTTCATTTAGAAGCCAAGGACACAGGGGGGTGCCTCACTGCTCCTCTGCAAGAAGCAGCAGGTGTGGTTCAGGGGCCTCCACAGTGACCCCCAGCCCGCCTCTATGGCCTCACCCCCCTGTACTCCCTGCTCCCATGCCAGTGTCTTCCCAGCCAACGCGCTCCTGGGCCTCCGCGTTCGATACCGTTCCTTGTCTGTCTGCTGAGTCTCCTCTTCCCCCTGTGCTCCTCTAGCACTCTTACAACCCTGTCCTGTTGCAGAAAGTCTTTGAGGCTGCATTTGCTGTATTTCTGAACTCAGCTCCATTTGCCCCTTGTTGAGTGCCTCGACACCCGTGCTCTACACTGCAGCTGCTGAATGAGGATGGGCTCCGCCAATGAGGAGCCCCCACAAGCAAAAGGAGGCCAGGAGAGAGCAGTCAGGCCTCCTGCAGTGCCCCTCCATGACTGGGTCCATAGTTCACATCTCTCTGGGCACGAGGACCACCCCAGGATGTGCATCCCCCTGTGGTTTCCCTGGACCCTGCCCACTCCTTTGCAAATAGACCGCACATTCACTGCTCTTCAGTCAGTGGCCATCTGCTGGTTCCTGCTGGTTCTGACTGGTAGGATCTGCATGCCTTAGACCTGGCTTCATTTGTGTCTCTCTTCCTTTCTGGGCCAGTGAGCTCCTTGAGGACAATGTCCACATCTGAGCCAGTGTGCACTTCCATCAGAGGGTGGACATCCAGAAGATACTTGGGAAATGTCCTTGACTCAGATTGCAACAAAGAAATGGTAACCTCACATTCATGTGTGGTGTTCATTTGCTCATTCACCAATATTTAATGACTGTCCAAGACATGCCAGGCTCTGACTCAGTGATGAGCAAGATTCTGACTGCCTTCACGTCGCGGGCATTGTGATGAGGGGAATCAGGCTGTAAATAAGCTAAGACAAACAGACGAATAACATCTTTTCAGAGGGCAGCACATTTTATGAAATAAAGCAAGACAGAGGGGTCCAAAGTCATGGAGGATGTTAGTGTAAATAGCTGACCAGGGGCCTTTTGAGCAGAGATGTGAACATGGCGCTGGTGGAAGGAGGTTCTACCAGATGGACCAGGAATAAGGATGTTGTGGGAATGATCTTGGTCTATTGGGGAATGGCAGGGAGACTGGGGGGCATGAAGGGGAAGTCAGGCTGAGTGAAGAGTAAACTCATAAGAGATACAATTAAGGTCTTGCTTTCTTGTAAGGCCCCTTCCAAGTCTGAAATGTGAGGATTTCGCAGAGGAGTGTTTGGCTGGGGTGGCACCCACCAACCAACCCTTACTAAATCCGTCAAGGTGGAGACCCCATGTGAGGCACTCTCGCCGTGTGTTCTCATTTCATCCTCACGGAAACCTTGTGAGAGAAGAGTGCCTCCCCACCCCTATTCCACAGATGAGGAAACTGAGTCTCAGAGAGGTCATGCAATCTTCTTAAGGCCATATAGAGTCAGGGAAAGAATTGACAATGAACCCAGGCCCACCTGACGTGTAACCCAGAGCGTGTTTTCCGAGGGCCACTGCTTGCTCCTTCTTGACATCGACCCTGCAGGGCCAGGCGGGCAGCAGGACCCACGGCTCCCTCCCTCCCTGGTTTAGGCTAGCCTATGGTCACTCAGGCCCTGGGGAGGGAGCTGGGATTCAAACAGGCTCTTTCCACAACTCTCACTCTGCAAAGGGAAAATAGTAGGTGAGCAGGCGAGCTACGCCATGCCTGCCATACCCCGGCACCCTTCCAGGGCTAGGGCATGCTGGCTAATGGGTATCATTTCAGCCCTCTCATTTCTAATAGACACTGTGCTGTCATAAAGACTGTCATTTCCCACAGCTCACGCAGGATAATCAACGTGCTGGCTGCCTGGAGGGCTGGGAATGGCAGTATCTAGGCACGTCCTTGGAGATAAAACCATCCTCTTGCTATCCACTACTCCAGTCCTTCCCCAATACGACACAGCCATTGGGTGTGAGGCCATTGGCCTAGGTAGGATTAAAGAGGCCCCGGCCTACTGTACAGTCCTCCACCTGAGAAAAATATCTCTCATCCTAGCTTCAGCATTTCATAGCCATGTGACCTTGGGAATGGCGGCTTCCCTCCCAAACCTCTGATTCTTAGTCTGTAAAATGGGAACAGGGAGGCTTACCTCATTGGCTCACTTAAGTGAGATGACACATTTGAAACACTTTGCATGTGATTGGTCGTAGCAGATGGAACAATGACAGTGGTGATGCTGCAGGTGGTAATAATGTTCAGCGTCTTCTGTAGGTGGAGAAACTGAGGCCAGTCAGAGAAGGCCATGGATGTCCTGAAGATCACATAGCCGGTCAGTGGTAAAGCTGGGCCTAGACCTTGTACACTGGTCAACGGTAATAACCGACTTTATTGAGTCCTTCCCATGTGCTGGATGCTGTCAGGCGTGTTGTCATTTCATTCCCACAGCACACCAGTGAAGTCGATGCTATTCTCCTTTGTAGGTAAGAAGACTGGGTGTAGAAAGAGGAAGTGACTGGCCTAAAGTCACATAACTAGCAAATAGTATGTGTGCACGTAGACACATACAATCAGACACAGAGTTTTAAGGCTTGGCCTTGGCACAGGTTAGGCTGGTGTCTCTTCTACTCTGCTAAGCTGATGAGGACAAGGACCAGCTTCGATCCACCTAACACAAGTCCCACCAGCTTCACTCCAAGGCCTATCCCTGGGTCCTAGAAGGAAGAACCCCAGAGAGCTCTCAGAAGGAATCTAGTGTGTGTCCTGTCTTTAGACTGAGATCCAGGGCTTGATGGAGTACTCACAAAACAGGCTGGCTCAGAGGCAGGGGGAGTCTGAGAGCAAGAATGTAAAAGAAAGAAGAAACCTCTACTCCAGACACCCCTGGGAGACAGTCAGGACTCCCTCTCTTGGTGCCATATCTACTCTAGACTTCTCAAATTCTTTTTGCTGCTATATCCTGTGGTCCCATTTTATAGATGGAGAAATCAAGGCTCAGAGAATCAGTTTTGTGCCAAGATTCACACAATCAATAAGAAGCTGCCACTTGAACCCAGCTCTCCTAATAACTCATTGTTAGGGAGGGACCTTTGAGTCAAATATGACTCATAGAAACTCTATAAACAACAGATGTGAACCCTGTCCTATCCTGTACCATCCTCATAATTACTCAAGCCCAATTGCAGCAATCTCTGTGTCAGATCTGGTTGAGGGTCTTCCTCTTCTTTGGCGTCCCACTACCTTTCCAAGCATGATGTCCCTCTCCAAAGAATAACTTCTCCTACCAACACGCCCAAAATATATGAGATAAAACTTTGTCATCTTTGCCTCCAAGGAATACTCTGCTTCACTTTCTCCAAGACAACTATTCTCATGGCTCTCCATAGGATGATCAGGGTTCTTCTCCAGTACCACAGCTCAAAAGCATCAATTCTTCTGTCATCCTTATTCATTGTCCAGCTTTCAGATGCATAGCAAGTGACTGAAAAAACTGAATCATGGTTGATTCAGGCCTAATGTCTAGGTAAGTTTTTCTTTCACTTGCCTCCCTCCCACCAATTAATTTATTACTTTTTTGGCTCTTTTCTCTCTAGTTTTCTCACCAGTTACTGGCTCAACTGCTCCTTCCCTCCCCTGTTATGCTCCACCAGCTTATGGGAAAGAATCTCATTTGACTTGTTCACCGCTTTTGCTTGTAGCTTGTCACAGCACCAGGCACAAAGCTGGAAATTAGTGAATGTTTGTTGGATCGTTGAATGCGTTGTAATTAAGCTACAATTTTCCTTAATTGATACCAGAGGTTAGCATAGTCCACTTGGTAATTTCTGTTATTATAGAATAATTCACTTGATTGATTTCCTTATACAAACATCAAGGTAAGCAGGGAAAAAAAGTGACCTAGTGTGCATTTATTTTTGTTTATTTTTCATTGACAAGATTGCTTCACTTCTTGATTTGTAGTGCTCTGGGGAAAGGTGGACTAATTTGCATAAGAATCCCAGAGGCCTTCTCACAGGAGAGTGTTAGGACGCCCACCTCAGCTCCCTGTGATGAATTGGAGAGATGTGGGTGGACTGGGTTAGCTCTGAGTGAAAGGTGGTGGAAGGCAGAGAGTATTCATCTGAGAAAGGATGGCTTGGTGATCCGAGCTCAATACCAGGGATCAAAACAAACCAGAGATGCAAGGGACCGCAGTCAGCTTTTCAGCCAGAGATCACTAGCCGTTTGGGGACCAGGATTACATTAGTCCTCAACCGCCGGAGAGTGCGTGAGGCCTCAGCGTGGTTCAGGGAGGGGTCTGCTCCAGAAGGCCATCCCCACCTCGGTGGATAAGCATTCAAGAGGATACACCGTTACCAGTCTTCGGCAGGGATCGGGATCGGAGCGGCAACACTGCAGAGGTTTTCAGTCCCCTTTCCTTTGTAGGCAGGCTCTGGTGGCGTCGTGTGTAGGGTGTTGGATAGACAGTCTCCACCCATGTGACCTACAGATTCAGAAACCCAACAGAGGGTAAGCTATGAGCTAGTCCTGACTCAAAGGCAGTGAGGTTGAGGTGTTTTTACTCAGGTGGTGGGTTTGTTGTTGTTTTTCTTTTTAAACCTCTATGTTTGGAGTTTGGATGCAAGACTAACTTGCTTTGACAACACCCCAAGTGAATTCAAGAAGGTGGACCCCCTGGATGAATTCTGGACTTACTCCTAATGAAGACGTGGGATAAGCAATTAGTTGGAAAAATAAGAAGTGTCCTTACTGCTGATGCCCTCATGCATTCCAAGAACGAGTTTCATCCACATCACTATCAGTGATCAGAACTATGCAGAACTGACAATTAACACCCTGAGGAGTTCTCTTCTGCAGCAAAATACTATTAAAATGAACAAGATAACAGTAACAACAATTGCATATGTGTATGTGACATGTTGTATATGCAAAGCCCTTACCCCTTCAGGGATTCTGAGCCTCAGGTCAGTCTGTGACGTAGGCAGGACACAGTGATTGTCCCGAGGAATCTGAGGCTCAGAGAGGCACAGTGACTTTCCCAAAGTCACCAACAAGTCAGCATGGCCCCATCCCACCCTAGCCTGCCTCCCAGGTATGCGAGGTGCCTCTCCTGCCCACTCACAGCAGCATCAGGACCACAATGGCAATGACCATGAGGACTCCGGCCAGGATGCAAAGGCCCAGGAAGACGATGTCACTGGTGTCCTGGGTCACCATGGCCACTGAGCCTTCCAAAGCTTCTGCCTCAGACCTGGGTGGTGCCTCCTGCAGGTGCTCAGCAGTGGCAGCATAGGGCCCCAGCCAGTCGGAGCCAGATAGCAGGTGGACAGACGCCTCCTTGCGCCGAGGCTCACAGAGGACCTCGTACTCGTGGATGTCCTCCTGCTCACCAGCCGAGAAGTCGATGTACAGCACGCTGACGATCACGGAGGTGTTGTTCCTTCTCTGTGGGGTCACAAGAGCATTTATTCACACCTGGAGGAGCCTGAGCTGACCCCAATCCCCCACGTATTTGTTTCTCAGTCCCAAGGGAGTAGACCTCAAAACCTTTTACTCTCAGTTCTGAGCCTCACTGCCTGCATCTGTAAAAGATGATGAGAGAAATCTCTAGGTGGTGCAGTTAATATGCTTGACTGTTAGCCAAAAGGTTGGAAGTTTGAGTCCATTCAGAAGCACCTTGGAAGAAATGCCTGGCTATCTACTTCTGAAAAACTAGCCATTGAAAACCCTGCCGCTGGTGGTGGTGGAGTGTGAAAGAATGAGAAAGTGTCAATGGAGCCTTGGAGACAGGGTGGTAATCAGCATAGATCAATGGCCATTAATGATATGAAATATACATGAAAGATTGTATAAATAAGAAAACACATATACAAAACATGATGTATATGAATGATTGTATGCAAAGCAAAGAAAATTTAAAAATTAAGTGGTTATTTTGTAGACAGCATAGAGTCTCTGTCTTTTAATATATGTGTTTAGACCATTTACATTTAATATCATTAGTGATGTGGCTGGATTAAAATAAACCATTTAGCTAGCTGAGGAAAATAAAACCCAATAAAACAGCAAAAAATCCCTAAGGAGCAATCCTACTGTGACACACACTGCATAACCATTAACATCAATAAAACAGCAACTTTATTTTAAATGTGAGTGAGATGTCTGAAAGAACAGATTTGCTGGGCCAGTTTTTTCTGACTTCAAGGAGTCAGGATCTTAAAAAAAAAAGTAGCAGCAGTGAACTCAACAACTCAACTCATTGCCCTCAGAGTTGGAAACTGCTCAGAGCTGACTCTCCAGTAAGTTTCTGAAGCTGTAAGTCACAGGAGATGATGGGGCCAGCCACTGGTGGATTCAAATGGCTGGAAAAGTGCCACCTTTCTATTAGCAGTGCAACTCTGCCCCTATGATCTGCACCACCCGTGCTGGGGCACTAGCAATAGCAATGATGACAAGGGCATTGCAATAACAGCTTACATTCTGGGAACATATGCCAAGACACACACACACACACGTCCCTGGGGCTGTCAAGCTGATTCTCTCCCTGGCAACCTCCTGTATTACATAGCGGACTTGCTCCACAAGCTTTCTAGGCTGTAGTGGTTACAAAAGCAGATTGTTGGGTCTTTCTTCCACGGTACCTCTGGGTAGGTTTGAACTGTCAACCTTGAGGTGTAGTGGAGCAAACCATTTGTACCATGCAGGGACCTCTGCCAAGTCCCACAAGCTCTATATTTTAAGTGTATTATCTTATTGAGTTCTCACAACAACCCTCTGTACTTGGTACTATTATTACTCTCATTTAAAAATGAAGAAACTGAGTCCCAGGGTTTTAAGCCCCTTGTTTGAGGTTAGGCCGCAGATGTCAGAGATCGTGTTCTCACGCAGAGCTAGCTATCCAGCTCTTGCTATGCTCTTAGCCACCAAGCTTCGCTTAGACCAAAGAATGTGAAACTAAAGGGGGCTTTTCAGAGCACATAGCTCAATGCCACTTCCTTGGCAGTTTTGCAGATGTGACAATAGGGGCCCAGCAAGAGCAGTATCTTGTTCAGAATGGAGTCCAGAAACCAGGTCTCCTGCCTCCCAATTGGAAGCTCTGTCTCTGGTGTGGTGTTGACCTTCCATCTGGAATCTTTTCACCCTTAGGTTGGCAGTGGATAATTATGCTGAATTATTGGCCAGCAAAGAGAGGAAGACCTTAAACAAGATGGACTGACATAGTGACAGCAACAGTGGGTTTGAGGAAGGCTGAGGGAATGAGGGTGGCATAGGCTCGGGGCAGGTTTTGGTTTGTTGTCTGTAGGGTCACCACTATGAGCCATCATCAGCTCGATGGAGCTAAACAATATCAGCATCACTGTAGGGTTGGGAAGTGTAATCAAGTATCTGGGTGTGGAGGGCCTGGCACTCTGTTGCCCACAAATGAGGGAGACAGGAATCAAGTCAACCTGAGATTGTGGATTAGTGGGGCAGGGACTGAGGGGTAGCATTTGGATAGGACCATGGGTGTGGTCTAGAGAGGGAGGCTGCAGTGATGTAGGGCTACCTTTCCTGCCCACCCCCAACCTACAGGCACAATGACCCTCTTAGTTATTGCTATTGTTGAATACCATTGAGTTGGAACCAACCCGTAGCTGACCCTTTAGCTGGTTTTCAGGGGCAGTTAATCATACGGGAGGAGGTTGTTCACTCTCCTGCCCAAAGCAGCTGGTGGATTCAAACCTTGTGTATTCTGGACTGCAGCACAGCTTCTTACCACTAGGCCACAAGAGCTCCCTTATCCTTTTTAAGTTTCCCAAACAACCCTGGGAGAGCGGGTGGCACGTCTGAGTTGAAGCTTCTAAAAATGAAGCTATTTAATACAGAAGCCAGCAGCCTTGAGGGCCGGGCTGTTTGCCTATCACCAGAGACTAAGTGGTCTCCTTGTTAAGAGTGAGAAAGGAAGTCACAACTCAGGAAGGGACAGGGGTAGGTGGCACTGTGGGTCTTCCAAAAGGCCCACGTTCCTCACAAGAGCCTTGCACATCTGTGCCTTCAACCTACCACTGCACCTTCTGAGAACTTGCCTCCTGAACTCTTGTGCTATACAATCAGGCACTGGGAAAAGAAAGAAAATGCCTGAGAATAGAATATGCTTTAATAAAAGGGACAAAGTAAATCTATGTAGAAAGAAGGACACACACAGAGAACAGCCTAGAGAGAGACTTGAGGAGGAAAAGGACAGACAAGTATGAGGTTGATGCTTCTAATATCTAGTCTCTATTGTATTCTGTATTTTAAGAAATGCAGGAAAAGGTTGGAATGACTTTTTTGTTTAGTTGGATTTTGATTTTCTACTTATGATGGGCTTTTATGAAAGCAACTCGAGACTGGTCTTTATGGGTAAAGAATTGATAAGCATTACCCTGCGCCACGGAGTCATTCTAAGCTCTTCCCTGTAGGCTTCCTTGACTGTGATTTTGAGTTCTGGGAATGGCTCTGTAACTGCATGATTCTTAATATCTGTGAGTCCCTTGGTTCTAGGATTTCTTTATTTTCTTTCTGGGTTTCTTTGTCTCCATCCTTTCAGGATTCTCTGGAATGTGGTTCTGACTCACAGAAAATCCTGGGGGGACTTGGGGCATAGAGTGGGGGTGAGTGTGGAATACCTTGGCAACTAGAATTACCCTGCCCCCACTTTCTCATCTTCTCAGGTCAAAAGGGCAGCGCCTGCCAGGAGTCAAGGAAGGCAGGGGGGAGAGCTGGAGAGGCCAAGGCAAAATGATTGGCTAAGGTTAGTGGGTGTTGCAGGAAGGCACATGATGTCTGCCAAGCCAGTCTAGCAAATTCCCCTGGATATCAAGGCTGGGAGTCTCAAATGGAGCCCACTTTTCCTCTGTCCCCACCTCCCTTCCTGCCCTGCCCCAAAGAGTACAAATTCCAGGGTGCTTGGACCTCTGCCCAGGGACTCTCTGAGCCTGAGTTCATGGCCTCCAAAATATAAGGATAGTAGAAAAAAATGCATTCTTAATCCTCCCTGCCTTCTGCAAGAGTTGGATACTGTTACTTGAAAGGCCCTTTTGTTTTGCTGAGCTCAAGGATGGATTCCTATCTGAAGGCTGGGGAAGGGGTGGGCAGGAGGCAAGCCAGAAAGGGTTCTGCTGATTAAAGAGGTGAGGGAGCTCGGGTGGCCTAATGGTAAGGAGTTGTACTGGCAACTCAAAGGCAGGTTGTTTGAATCCACCAGCTGGATTCGGGAGAAGGATGGACAGTCTCCTCCCATGTGATTTATAGCCTCTAAAAACCTGCTGAGGGTTCGCTATGCATGGTATTAAACAGTATTAACAATAGTATTAAGGAGGTGAGAACAGTTATGTCCCCCTGAGGCATTTTGAAGAAGGAGGGAAGCACAGCCGACAGGGTCTTGTGGAAGAGTGGCCTCGGGAGTCCTTTTATGTATGTAGTGGTACCCCACTTCCTTTCTCCTCTATTTGAACTCTCACCACTTTACATTCACATGAACAAGTACGCTGACATAGAACCAAGGAGGGCTGAGTTCTGCACCCCAGCTGAAGTAGTTAACCACAGTCAGCAGCAGAAAAGTTCTCAGTGGTGGGGGCCTTTTAGCTGAGGTCAGAGCTCCTCCCTCGTACCTGACACTCCAGCTCCCTACCTGAGACTCAGTGCCACAAGTGTCAAAGCGCGCCTGGATCCGGAAGTTGCTGCCGACTTCCTGGGCAGCACAGCTCCGGCTGCCCAGATAGACCTTGGTCCGTTCCAGTGGGGCCAGTGTCTGTGCTGAGATCAGGATCTGGAAGTCAGTGCGGGAGCAGCTCACGTTCATTGGCACCACTGAGAAGGAGAGAAGGATGCTGGAGACCAGAGGCACACAGGGCCACCTTCTCTGTCCCCACTGTCTGAGAGTGGTGAATGGGGAACCTGACTGAGAGTGAGGAAGGTTCACAGAAGTCCTACAGGGCACAGAATGGGATATTTTATGTATGTTGTTCCATTTAACATCATCAGATTACAAACTCCCCTCCCAGGCTATATGCCTAAGGCAGCACCTCTAAACCCAGCACAGATCTAGGTAGGTACAGCCAGTGCAGACAGAGTGACTGGCAGGATGAATGAGTGGATATACTTAATCGTAGTAAAACCTATAGACAGTTCATTCAATCGTTCAACAAATATTTATGGATGACCTATTGGAAGCAGGGATTCTGAAGTTTTGTCTAACATACTTTGGGCATGTTGCAAGGAGGAACCATCCTTGGAGAGGGATGTCATGCTTAGGAGGGTGGAGGGAAAGCACAGGCAAGGAAGACCCTCAATGAGATGGACTGATTCAGTAACTGGGGAAATGGGAGTGGGTGTCTCAGAGACAATAAGGTTGGCACAGGATAGAGTAGGGTTCAGGGCTGTTGTACATAGGGTCTTTATGAGTCACAGGCAACTCAATGGCACATAACAACAACAACAACCCTAAGTTAATTTTTAAACCTTACACTAAAACTGTTCCCTAAAGTCTTAATTTTTTTTTGTCTTTTAATAAAAATACTTAATGCTGCCAAAAAGTATAAAAATACAGTAGGAAAGGCAGTAGAATACAAAGTAGTCTCCTTTCATTTCTTTCTGTTACATCTTTCTACATTTCATGCACACATTTAAAAATAAACCAAATTAGATTAGCAAAGTGTTCTGTTGGTGGGTGTTCTTCATTCCCTGGATGTAAAGTTTACTTTGTAAACAGACAGTTGTAAGGCAATCTAAAGGTCCATCAGCCTCACTTTAGTTTCCAGAGTGGCCATCATGTCTTGCTTGCACATCAATGGTTCAAAATTTATAGATGTGGTATACTCTTATAGATGAAGTATATTCTTATGTCATGAACACTTAGGTGTCTGTCCCCAAAGTCTTCTTAAAACCAAACAATAAAAAACACTCAAACTCATTGTCATTAAGTCAGAACCAGCTCATTGCTGACCTTCCAATGAGTTATCAGAGGCTATACATCTCACAGGAGGAGACTGACCATCTTTCTCCTGTGGAGTCTCTGGTGGATTTGAACCAATGGAAAGATCTGCCCTTGGGTTAGCAGCACAATGCTCTCTACACACTAAGCCACAGCAGAGCTCTCTAAAAATTAAACAATAGTTTAACCTATAAAGAGCATCCATTTGAGCGTTAGGCTCTTTTAAAGACTATCCACATGGGATCAAATTGACAAGAGCAATTTGAGAGATTATATAGAAAGCTGAGGAAACAGTGAGTTTTTGTAAATAGGGAGAGAATTACTAAGTAAAGGAGGTGAACATGCTTGAACAATGTGAAGAATTTAGTGCCATTGAATTGGTGCGTGTTTTGCTATGTATATTCTCAATAAAAACAAAAGGGTAAATTATGAAAAGAACTGGAGTGCTCTAGAGGGAAATTAAGCAAAGAAGAAAGGCAGAGAGCAAAGTGGGTGGGAGAGATGTCATTTTAAAGATGGTGGTGAGGGAAGACCTCACTTTCCCTTCCATATTGTCCTATGTATTAATTGGGCCTGGTTAAACCCACTACACGGGTTAGGATATGGAAGCTCTAAGAGGTGGTATTATTGGTGGTGGCCAAGCTAGGATTACAGCCTTTGAGTCTAGAGGATTCTAATGTCTGTGCTGTCTCCGCTTTATCTGGCTGCCCCTCGCATGCTCTGCCAGCGGTATCTGGGTGAACATTTTTGTATGTGTGCATGCATGTTACATGTGTGTATGCAGTGTGCATGTGCGTGCATACGTGTGTGTGTGTGCGCGCGCGGCACACGCAAGAGGATGGGCGAGGGGGATGACTGGAAGCTGGCAAAGGAGAGAGCTGGGAGGCAGAGGCCTGGAACTCTAGACCCCGCTACGGGAAATGCCTCAGACATATTTCAGTCTCTGGTGTCTAAGTAGCCGGGATTTATGGGCCTACCGTCTCCCACGGTGATGGCGGTGGTGCTGAACTGTGTGTCACCCCTGATTGATGCCGAGGCAGCCCTCCCAGCGGGAAGGCCGCCTGCAACCCTGGGCTGCAGCTGGAGCCTCGCCAGCACACGTGCCCCTGTCTGACCCTCCGCTCCCGCTGGGAACTGGGCTGGGAGGTGCGGTAAGGGGTGGGATGGGCAGAGCACTGAGGTGGGGGCTTCTGCACAGGAGTCAGGTTTGAGCTGCCCCAACCCTCAGTCTCTGGAGATTCAGACAGGGAAGGGAGGGGTCTGGTCTAAAAATCACAGGGAGCTGAGGGGAGACCTGGGCCAGGAAATCAGGAGATTAGAGCCAAAGGGACTTTAAAGATCACTCAGTCCATGTCTTTACTTTACAAGTGGAAACACTGAGACCTGGAGGAAGAAAACGGCACACCAGCTGGCCCAGTGGGAACTGGCTCTCCAGAGCTCTCGTGTCCAAGATACATAAGCTGAGGGGATCAACCTGAGTGGGACTTGGAGGTCCTCTAGTTCTCCCCTAGCTTATGAGTGGAGCCAACCAAAGTCCATAGCCACATCTCTACTGTGAGATTTAGCATGCTTAGTTGATAACCAAAGGTTGGCAATTCAAGTCCACCCAGAGGTGCCTCAGGAGAAGGATCCAGTGACCTACGTCCACACACCAGCCATCGAGTGCCCTGTAGAGCACAATTCTGCTCTGACACGTGGGGCCACCATGAGTCAGACCCAACGTAGCAGCAACAGGTTCCTGGTCCTTCCTGTAGCTCTACCCTTCCACATCCCATTGCTGAGTCCCCAGGCTGTGTGTGGGAGAGGGAAGAGGGAAGATCTCTAGACTGTGGGCAGGCCTGAGGCACTAGAGGGATAGAAATCCGCCCCCAGCAAGAATGTCCTCAGAGCCAAGCACCGTGACCTGCATCACATTGTCCCATCGTCACAGCCTCCTGGCCAGACCTGCTCAGTCCTAAGAGTCCACCTCCCTCAAGCCCCACACAGCCACTCAGGAAGGCTGTTCTCTCCCAATAAACACATATTGGAATCCCAAGGAAGAAGGAAATGGCATCTCATATACATTGAGCTTGTTATCATCAGGGGTCAGTCTCCTGGAAAAGGATATCATGCTTGGAAAAGCATAGGGGTCATCAAAGGAGAGGAAGACCTTCGATGAGATAGATCGATACAGGGCTTGAGTATGGCAGGGACTGTGAGGATGGCACGGGATCGGGCAGGGTTTTGTAATCTTACACTATGTGCCTATGCCACTTTGCATGAGAGCCACCTTGATGGCCTCTAACAGCAACACCCATGGAAAGGAGTCTGGGTGGTGCAGTGGTTAAGTGCTTAGAGGTGGCAGTTTGAACTCACTCAGAACCTCCACAGAAGAAGGCAGTGGCCATCTACCCCAAACCCATTTCCCACTGAGTCAAATCCAACTCCTACAGACACTACAGGACAGTGAGAGCCTCACTGGGTTTTCAAGGCTATAATCTTTACAGAGGGACTCTGTCTGACACATCTTTCTCCTGTGGAGCACCTACTGGAGTAGAAACACTCGCTGCTTGGTTAGAGCTGAGTGTTAAACTGCTGCCACACTATGGCTCTTTGCATAAAGATTGTGGATAGGCCCCTCCAAGTCAAGTATAAGTCACAGCGACTCTGTGAAGAGCCAGCCTGAATCCGGCCCTATCCTGTACCGTCCTCAGCATCTCTGACACACTAGAGCCTGTTGCTGAAGTCACTGTGTCAATCTGTCCCATTGGGGGGTCTTCCTGTCCTTCTCTGACCCTCCATCTTTCTAAGCACTATGTCCCTTTTCAAGGAATAGCCTTGTCCAAAGTATGGGAGGTAAAGCTTTGCTTTGCCTCCAGGGAGCCCTCTGGATGTTTTCCTAGACATATCTGCTTTTTAGGCAATCCATGGGCTATTCAGTATTCTTTTCCAGCACCACAACACAAGGGCATCAGTTCTACTTCTGTCAGCCTTGTTCATTGTCCAACTCTCTGATGCACAAGCAGGTGATTGAGAAGACCATGGCCTGAATCAGGCACATCTTAGTTTTCTAAAGATTACAGGAAGCAAATCCTATAGACTGCATGTCTAACTTGTCCCATCGCATTCATTATAAGTCTGAATCAACTCAATAGCACTCAGTAATGGCAACGTGCCTGTGCATATAAGCCCACTTAGGAATAGGACTTGCTTTGTCTTGTTAGTGAAGCCAAGCTGTGTATTTCTGAGATATAAAGTGAGCAGAGAAGACCTAGGAGGAAGTACGGATGATGCCACTTGAAGATCACCAAGGAATTGAGGAGTGCTGCGGCTAGAGAAACTAAGACACTGATTTCCCCAGAGCTGATGGAGAGCCTTCCCTTAGAGCTGCTGCCTTGAATTCAGACTTCCAGCCTCCTGAATTGTGAGAAAATAAATACAGGTTCTTTGAAGTCACAAACTTAGAGTATCTCAGTTACATCAGCCAAAGATGATGAAGGCAAAGGCAGGGATGTGAGTTCTGGCCCTGGGCCATGTCACTGACTGCCTATGTGAGCACGATGAAGTAATTTCCTCTCTTTCTGCACCTCCATTTCCACAAAGCTTAGCTCTAGTCAAGTAGAGGGGAAATGGGCCCAGAAAGGGTAACGGAAAGAGGGGAGAGAGGTGGGCACTGCTGGCTGGCAAGCCTCACTAACTGGAGGCTGCAAAAGCTAGCTGCCAGCTCTCTCAGCATCCTTTAGAGTGAGGCATGGACATCTGACCAGGTTCAAAGACAGGAGACAAAGGAAGTCTTGCAGGTTTCTGGGAATACTTTTGCACTCCTGTTAAGGTATTTTTTTGGGGGGGCTGTCTCCTACTTCCTTTTAGCTGTGAATGTGAGCATAATGCCTGGAGCTGTGGCAACCATCTTGCAGCCATGAGGAGAGGCCAAGAGACTTTCAGAGAGACCAGCTGGGCCCCTGGTCAATACAGCAGCTGCCTAGCTTTGGACTCCTTATTCTGGGAAGGGAAACCCCGTTACCAAAACCATTCAAGGTACTGTCAATGTTTCTGCTGCTCCAGCCCAAACCATTTCTAACAATGCAAAGCGGGCAGGCATTTCCGTGGCTAATTATACCAGTTGTGTACCATCATTAAATAATGCTTAATGACAATATTTTGCATGTTATTCCTGAATACAAGAGCTCAGCCACAGCACTAGAGAGGCCAAGGGCTTTACGGAGAAAGACTCAGAAAAATCAGTTGCCACTGAATTGACTTCAGCTATAGAACCCTCTGGTGAGACAGAGTAGAGCTGAGTGCCACTAGATTTTCAACGGCTGTGATCTTTTGAAAGTAGATTTGCAGGCTTTTCTTTTAAGACACTCTGGGCAGATGCTAGCCATAGTAGTCAAGCATTCAGTTACTAACTCCATTGAGCTGGAGGGAGGAAGAATTCAGGATCATGGAACTGGGAACTGGAAAAAGGGAGAATCATTCTGGTGTGGTTTCAAAGACCTCAATGGAGTCATTGGGAGTGGTGTCGTCACCCAAGAAGGGGCCAGGCCATTCATGGGAATTCGGACCAGCTGGTAGGATGAGGATGTCAACTGCCTGGCTTTCCCCCCACCAGCACACCCACCCCCTCCCCAGCTGACCTCCGATGTAGGCCACCGAGAAGCCCCTGCGGGTGGTGCTACGGTCTGTGTGCAGCAGGAGCAGGAGCTGGTTGTGGCTGGAGGTGACAGGTGGTGGCAGGTGGTGGCCACACCAACTCCCCAGCAGCGGTGCCTCCTCACTGGCCCCGTCAAAGGCCGCCAGATGGTCAAAGTCACAGTTTCTGGTCAGGCTGTTGGTCTCCTCCAGGTCCAGATCGAGGAAGAAGATCTTGATCCGGTAGCCAGGAGGCAGGCGGATGGTCCAGTGGCAGCGGATATTGTTGGGGTAGGATCCAGGGTACTGCGGGCTGGAGAAGTTACCCCGCATGGAGGTGAACACCTCCTGGCATTCTCCTGTGGGGGAGAGGAAAGCAACACTCCACCCTCTGCAGTTATAGCTTCAGGGGCAGGTGCTAAGAAAGTCCTAACATCACCCCAACAGGCTGTGGGTACCATGGCCAGCAAACCAGGTAAGGATCACAAAGCTTGCTTTACACTGAAGCCAGCTGAGAGCTGGGACTCTCACTCCAGTTAGCAATCTCCAGGGATAAGCATTCAATAATGATACCCAACACCTGTCCTTAGAGTTGAGCCCAGACTCCCTGGCTTGATGAACAAGGCAGTTTGTGATGATCCAGCTTTGCACCTTTTCTCATTGCTCTTCAGCCACTCCCCACATCCCAACCTCAGCGAACATCCAGTATGAGAAACCCACCTAACCCTCTCTAACCATCATTCCTTTGTGCATTCAATTCCCCTGCTTAGAACACCATTCCTTTCTTTCCACTTCTCTCTAGCTTCTTCAAGGCACTACTCAATTCCCCTCCTCCAGGAAGCCACCCGCGATTCTTCCTGTCCCATAGGAGAGGGTCACAATAAGTTGTCATTATCCATCTCCCTCACTAGACTGAGAACTCCTCAAGAGTTCATTCACTCATTTCTACAAACATTAATTGAGTCCCTGCTATGTGTTAGCTACAAAGAAGGGACTTATATAGTGCAACAATGAATGAATGGAAACCCAAAATCTCTGTAAATGTTTATGAAAATTAATAAAATATAGAAAAAAAAAGAAGGGACTTATATCTAGAACTTGTAGAATACTCCAGCACCTCAACAAGATAAAGGTAAACAACTCAGTTGCAAAATGGGCACAGTATATGAACAAACACTTCACCAAAGAAGGTATTAGGATGGCAAACAAACACATGAAGAAATGTTCAAAATCCCTAGCTTTAAGAGAGATGCAAATCAAAACAACTATGAGATATCATCTCTCTCCAGTAACAATAGCAAAGTTCAACAGAGCAGCAAACAATGAATGGAAATCCAAGTTTTCTGTAAACTTTCATTAAAATAGCAATAGAATAAAATCATAACAAAAAAGGAGAGAGAGAGTTCATTCATTCCTACAAACATTAGTTGGGTCCCTGCTGTGTGTCAGGTACAAAGATCCCATAAGGGCCTCAGTCAGGTACAAAGATCCCATAACGACCTTTCAGGAAAGAGAGATGGACACACAAATCACATACACACAAAGTAAGCATTAGGCCAGAGCTACGGAAAAGCCTCTAGGAGGCATTGATGGAAGGGAGTGAGCCCAGTGAGTGAGTCAGGAAGTCTTCACAGAGGAGGTGACTTTTTGTTATGCCTTGGCATCAGCCACATAGAATGGGATGTGCCTTTACATTCCAGGCAGAGAAAAGAGAAAGGGGTGCAACGAAGGAAAGTGGGACCACTGCAAGCCTCGAACTCTGTGGTGTAATCTGTAGAAAGTTGTACTGCTAACACATTTGATTTTTTTTTTTTAATTTCCATTCATTCATTGTTGCACATTTGATATTTTTAATTCGCCAGTGGCTGCTCAGGAGAAAGATGCGCAGTCTCTTCCATGTGACTTACAGCTTCTGAAACTCACTGACTACAGCAATGAAAGTTGAAAGAGAGCAAGCACAGGGGGGCGGCTGGGGCCTAGGAGCTGTAGCTCCAGCTCCTCCTACCTGAGAAATAGTACGCCTTGAAGCCCCGGCCTCCGATGTTGAAGTCAGACTTGAAGACCACCTGCAGCTCGTGGCCCAGGGATACGAGGGTGGGGGGCCTGGTGCTGCCACAGTAGTGATGCCCGCGGGCGGGGCCTGGCCCCCCGAGCACGGCCACGTAGTCATAGGTGCACTCCTCGTTGCCCTCCACCTGGAAGTCCACGAACACCAGCTTGACGGTGGCGGGGCCAGCCGCCCGGATCACCCAGCGGCACTCCACGTTGTTGGGGTAATTGTTGGGGTACTCGGGGCTGGTGAGGACCCCCGACAGGCCTGACAGGACTCCACCGCACACATCTGCAAGGGAACCCACTCAGTCTGACCCCTCTCCTTTCCCACGGTAACCGGATCTCCTCCCTACAACCTGCTGCCTTCACAGGTGCCCTCGTCTCTCACTGAGGCCTCCCAACCTGCACCCGCACTGTATTTTTTAACCTTGACCCCAAGTCTAGGAATAGTGCATTATTGTTCCCTCCATTCTACAGGAAACAAAACAGAGGCACAAAGAAACTAAATAACCCACCTGGACAAGCTTGGTAAAGTCCAGGAGTAAAGCTTGAGCCAAGGATTTGAGCACAAGGAGCTTACTTGGGAGGTGCATGAGGCCCAGGTGGGAAGGGAAGAAGTGGGGCAGTGAAAAGAAGATACTATCTCCCCTAAAGGCCACTGTTAGGGCCCCTGCAGATGGGCAGTGGGTGCTGAACCGTGCAAGGGATCCCCAGGAAATGGAGGCACCAACGTGTTGCACGTCACCCTAGAAGTGAGGGGCTGGTGTGTTTACACACTAACCCTATAGAGTCCAGGTCAAGAACTGCTGGGGTGCAAGGGAGGCCTTCTGACTTTGGGAAAGCCCTCAAGCAGAGATGCAGAGGTTGGCAGGAGCGCACACTGAAGTGGTCTTGACAGCAGGTCACCTGACTGGCGACTGGGAGAGTGGGACTTGAACCCAGGGAGACTAACTGTAGAGCCTGGGCACTTAACTGTTGCAACCTCCCACTGCCCACTTCTAACAGACTGAGGTGCCTGAAGCAGGCATGTTCTCAAACCTCCCTCACAGGTGAGGACAGGTGGCCTCTCAGCTCTGCCTTCAGTTCACCATGTGACCTGGGCAAGCAGCCCTCTCTGAT
Source organism: Elephantulus edwardii (assembly GCF_000299155.1). Taxonomy (NCBI): domain Eukaryota; kingdom Metazoa; phylum Chordata; class Mammalia; order Macroscelidea; family Macroscelididae; genus Elephantulus; species Elephantulus edwardii. The sequence continues at coordinate 10,682,367 of NW_006399755.1, forward strand.
AGCAGCCCTGACTAGGAGAAATTCTAGAGCCTTGTTGTTAAGGCTCCACTACTAATCAAAAGGATGGCAATTTCAAACCCACTAGCTCCTCCACAGGAAAAAGATGTAGCTTTCCGCTTTCATCAAGATCAGGAAACCCCATGGCTGGTTCTACTCTATCCTGTAGGATCTTGAAGAGTTAGAAGTGACTGGCCAGCAGTGGGTTAGGTTCTGTGTTTTAATAAGGCCTACTGAGCCTGACCAACAGGGTGTGGACTCCCAGAGACTCTAAGGAGAGGCTGGTGAGAGCCCTGAGAAGCCTCACAGTCATGCAACAGGTGAGGATGAGGCAGCGATTGTTCCCAGGTCACCTGCAGGATGGGGCCACACTCGGGATGTATTTCCCGAGAGTCTATAGTCTCACCTCATGACCTGAGATGGGGTCTAAGGATCTGACTGCATGTCCCTGCACTGGGTCCTCAAGCTTCACGGCATTGCAAACTCAACTCATTGCCAGCAAGTAGGAACCATCTCATAGCTGACCCTCCAGTGGGTTTTCAGAGGCTGCAACCACAAGGGAGGAGATGGCCCATCTTTCTCACATAGAGCGGCTGGTGGATTTGAACTGCCGATGGACTACGCCACCAGGGCCGGCAGGGATTCAAGGGCCACCAAAAAAAATAATTGTCAGGAGTGGAGTACACCTGTGTGCCATGCATTTGGGTCTTCCAGAGAATTAACATGTTTGACTACTAATCAAAAGATGGAGGTTTGAATCTACCTAGGGGCACATTAAGGAGCTCTAGTGGCCTAGTGGTAAGGACCCATGCTGCAGTCCCAAAGGTAGGAGGTTCAAATCCACCAGCTGCTCCAAGGGAGCAATTTCCTCCCATGCGATTTATTGCCTCTGAAAACCACCTGGAGGGTCAGCTATGGGCTGGTTCTGACTCAGTGGCACACCACCACAGCAACAGAGGCCTTAAAAAAAAAAGGCCTGGCAATCTATTTAAAAAGGGAAAAAAATCAGCTTCTGAAAAGCCTGGAGAGCACAGTTCTGCTTTGACACACGCAAGGTCACCATGAGTCAGCACATGCTTGTCTGAGCATCCCCGGATCAACGCTGGTGGGCCTGGCAGATCAGGAGCCTCTGCAGCTGCCTGGTGCTTGCGTGGATGTGAACAGGGCCTTTGGTTTTAACTTAGGAAGAAGGAAGCAAGTTTGTGCACCGGGAGGAGTCAAGGAGATAAGCAAACAGGCCAAATCTCTGCTCCCAACCTGGTCTCTGGGCAGATTTCAAGCCAAGCTGAGAAGAGAGAATGCAAGAACGCACAATAAGAGGCTCAGGAAAGGTTTTGGGATAAGGAGCCACCAGCTCCCCCAACCCCTGTATGCTGTCCACTCCTGAGGACTTGGTGGGGAGGGGCCCCTGGGAAGCCTCTGAAAGTATCAGTGGTGGTAGCCTAGTGGTGACCCTCTTGTGACATTGTCATGGGAATAATAAGGGCCCGGGGAGAAAAGCATAAGTACCCTCATTCCTGAGCACAAGGACAGCTTTTGGAGCCCAGGAATGATGGAGATGTGAGGAGTGCTGCCAGGAGGGGGGGAACCCACGACCAAGATGTGGTTATGAACACGGAGGTTGCCCCATGAAGGAGGAGAGCAAGACCATCCGGGTTACAGAGCACTTCTGCAAGGTGCCTATGTTGTTGTTGTAACCTGCCCACATGCCTGGACTGTACCAGTCTGGCCTTAGCTCTCCGTCTTCCCACCTCCACCAAGGGCCACCCACCCCCAAGCCCTCCCCTGACCTTTCTGGTAGCCGGCAGAGAAGCCGTGGCTGGCCACGTGCTTGTCTGAGTGGAAGACGACAGACATGACGTGCCACGAGGAGGAGAAAGGTGGCGGGGGCACCTGGCCACAGAACCTCCCCAGCAGGTTGCCCTTGTCTCCGGCCGCCCCGTTATAGATCTCCAGGAAGTCAAAGGCGCAGGTGTCATGGAACTCCAGGTCAAAGGCGTGGAAGGTGAGCAGCACAGAGGAGCCCTCGGCCACCACGATCAGCCAGCTGCACTCCGTGTCATAGGGGTAGAGCCTGGGGAAGTTGGGGCTGGAGAAGTTTCCAGAAGGTGCTGAGAGCACACCCCCACATTTGACACCTGGAGTGAAGCAAAAAGATGGCTCTGAGTTAGTTGGTGCTGGGGTCTTGGGTAAATGTGACAAAGGGGCATGGTCTCAACTACAACCCGGGTCTGTGGGGCGAGATGGGGGGTGGGCAAGGCCATGGCCTGACAGCAATCCATTTGTTCTTTATTCACTCATTCGCTTTTGTATTCTTCAAAAGTTTAAGAAGCATTCTTTTATTCAGTCAGCAGTATTGAGTGCCAAGTACTGTTCCAGGTGTGAGGGAGATAGCAGGAACAAAACAGATAAAAATCTCTGCTATCTTGGAAAGGAGATAAAATTCTCCATGTTCGTGGAAGAGACGGGATGTGTATATAGAGTATATCAAATTCAACACTGAAACTATCAAGTAATGGTAAGTGCTGTGTGAGGAAAATACAACAGGAAAAGGGGACAAGAGGCAGCAGCGGTAGGTTTGCAATTTTTTACAAAACACCTACTATACGCTCCGGTGGCCTACTAGCAAGAAGCTGCCCTGCAATCCCAAAGTCATGTAGTTTGAGGTCACCAGCTGCTCTGTGGGAGAACATTGGCAATCTCCTCCCGTGCAATTAACTGCCTCTGAAAACCTGCTGAAGGATCAGCTTTGGGTCAATTCCTACTCGATGGTACACAACAACAACAACAATATATGCTCTGGCCATGGGACACGGTTCAAATCCACCAGCGCACAGGAGAAAGATGGGCACTCTCCTATGCGACTTAATATCTGTGAAAACCCTCTGGAGGGACAGCTAAGGGCCGGTCCTGACTCGATGGCACACAGCAGCAACAACATGCACCCCCCTCAAGTTCTCTGCAGCAAGATGTTAAAACATGAGATAATCTCCCTCTCCCCCCCACACACAGTGAAAACACACAGCCTATTACAATGTACAAAGGTGCATTCTTATGCAGACATATGGGTTTGTATTTAAAAAGAAAAACAATGGCAGGAAGCTCATAAAAATGGTTCTCCGCTGGAGGAAGAAACAGAAGGGGGAAGGAGCAGGCAGCTTGGCTAGCCCTCTCTAAATGTACCTTGTCTGAGGAGTTGGGCTTTTTTAAAGATGTAGAAGGTTTTACATCGTTTATAAAGATCTCTTTTTTTAAAAAAAAAGCTTCTAAAATTCCCACGTGAAAGCAAGTCTGCTTTAAAGCCCTGGTGGTGCAGTAGCTCAGGGCTTGGAAGCTCCTCATCGGTCACTACAGGGAAGAAAGCAAACTGCTTCTGTAGAAACGACTTTCTGACTGCCAAGAGAACACTATAGGCTGCTCTGCTCTGTCACAAGGAGTCACTGTAAGTTGAAAATTGGTTTAATAGCATAGCACCTAATAACAATAACAGGATACCAAGCTGGAGGCAGATCCACACAGAGAAAAATTATTTCAAAGGTCTTTGAAGCACATGTCTTGATGGTGCATCCCTAGTGAGGCGTGTCCTAGGACAAAATGAACCACAAAGAATTAAACTACATGCACTAGACCTGCTACTGGTAATAATATTCAAAACTATTATTTTACAAGTTTGGTCTATAATGGAAGGAACTAAAGAAACTATGTATGTTGGTGTCAACAGAAACCAAACCTTTAAATGTAAAAGAAAAGATATTATCAAATTAAAAGTTTATGTGAAAGCCTGTGGTCTTCAATTTTAAAAACTCTCAGGATGAAATTAGCATTTCCTTATATCTGTAAAAATTTTGTATCCCAGTTCTCTGTCCCCTGAAAACACCTAGATGTTGTTATGTGCCGTCAAGAACGCTACAACTAATCGCCACCCCATGAACAATGGCCCTGAACCTTGCTCTATCCTGAGCCAACCTCACCATCTCTGACGTGCATGACCCCATTGCCACAGACACTGTGTCAGTCCAGCTCATCCAGGGTCTTCCTCTCCTGTGCTGACCCTCTACCTTTCCAAGCATGATGTCCTTCTTCAAAGACTAGTCCCTCCTGGAAACATGCCAAAAATATGTGAAAGGGCTTAAAAACCCTTGCCTCCGAGGAGTACCCTAGTTTCACCCTCTTCATGACAGATCTGTTTGTTTTCTTGGCAGTCCATGGTATGTTCAATACTCTTTTCCAACACCACAACTTAAAGGCATCGACTCTTCTGTCATCCTTATTCATTGTCCAGCTCACAGATTGAGAAGGGTGGCCTTCCATGGCCTGGAAGGGTGCACTTTAGTCTCTAGACTGACACTGTTCTTCTCTCCATCCATCATGACACTGCCTATTGGTCCAGTGGTAAGAATCTCGTTTGGGGGCTTTTCTTAATATATTGAGACAAAATCCATACTGAAGGCTGCATTCCTTGATCTTCTGCAACAAGAGCTTGAAGTCCTCCTCACTTTGAGCAAGTACTGTTGTGTCATCTGCATAACGCAGGTTGTTGATGATTCTTCCACCAATCCTGATGCCACATTCCTTTTCATGGAGTCCAGCTTCTCAGATAATTTGGCCCAGAAAGCATCAAAAGAAGATGGAGGGAGTCACTGAATCACTGTACCAGAAAGAATTGATGGACACTGAAAATTTTCAGGAAGTACCACTGGGTCAATAGGTAGTGTCATGATGGATGGAGAGAAGACTGAAATTGCCAACATCTTCATCTTGCTTGGATCCAAAACTAATATCCTTGGTACAGTCAGGAAATAAGGAGACGTATTGCACAGGGAAAATCTGTAGTTAGGGACCTTTCCAAATTATTGAGGAGTAGTGACATCAGTTTGAGGATTAAAGTGCGTCTAATTCAGGCCACAGTCTTTCCAATTACTAACTGTGCATCCAAGAACTGGACAGTGAATAAGGATGACAGAAAAAAGATTGATGCCTTTGATCTGTGGTATTGGAGAAGAGCACTGAACATTCCATAGATGGCCAAGAAAACAAATAGATATGTCTTAGAGAGGGTGTTGATGGAGTGCTCTTTGGAGGCAAGGATGATGAGGCTTTGCCTCACATACTTTGGACATATGGCTAGGAAGTTCTATTCCTTGGAAAGGGACATGATTGGGAAGCGTGAAGGGTTGGCAAAGGAGAAAACCCTCAATTAGGTGGACTGACAAGATGACTGCTGCAATTGGCTCTTGTGTGTCAGGAAGTAAAGTGTGAGAACGGCACAGGACAGGACTAGGTTCAGATCTTTTGTTCATGGGGTCACTATGAGTCATACTCAACTCGATGGCACCTAACAACAACAATAACAGTAACAAGGGTGTTGATTGTGGAACCAACTAAGATGATATTACTAACAACCTCAATCTTTTCTCCACCTAGCATGATGCTGTCTGAGGATCTTTGTTTTCTTGATGTTGAGATGCAATCCATATTTAATGCTGCAGTGTTTGATCTTCTGCACCAAACACTTCAGATCCGGGTCAGTTTCTACAAGCAAGATTGTATCATCTGCATAACATAAGTTGTTGGTAAGTCTTCCTCCAATCCTCCAATTCCTAAAGTTCAGCCTCCTGAATGATCTGTTCAGCTTATGGACTGAAAATGTATGAAGAAAGGTTACATCTTGATGCACTTCTTTCTTTATTTTGAACCATTCAGTGTTCCCTTGCTGTTCAGACAACAGCATCTTGGCTGGCTCTGTATAAGTTCTGCATGAACATAGTTAAATGTTCTGAGATTCCTATTCTTCTCACAGTCAAATGCCACAGTAAAAAACACAAAGATCTTTCTGATACTTTCTGCCTTCAGCCAAGATCCATCTAACATCAGCAATGATATCCCTAGTGCCATGACCTCTTCCAAACGCAGCTTGTATTTCTGGTAGTTCTCTGTCAATGTACTACTCCATTAACTTTTGGATAATCTTCAGCAAGATTTTGCTTGCATGGGATATTAGTGATAGTGTTGGATAATGTTCAATCACCTTTTTTGGGAATAAGAATAAATATGGATCTCTTCTAGTCAGTTGGCCAGGTAGCTGTTCTCCACATTTCTTGGCACAACCTGGTGAGCACATCTAGGGCTCATCTGTTTGCTGAATTTTGCAGTATTTAATTCTTTTGTGCAAAGGACCAATAGTATTTGAAACTGACTCAGTGACAACAACAATAAGATGGCTTGATTTTAAGAAAACTTTGGGGATTGTTTGGGTTTAGCTTGGAAAGAGACTCCTAGGACAATAGTCTCTGGGATTCATCACCCTCCACAGCTTTTGTATATAAACTTTAAAAACATATGCACTCCTTTCCCATTCTTTGCCCACCTCACCCCATCTGTCCTATTTTCTAACAGCAGTATTATATTTGTCCTTTTTGTGACAGATATTTCTTTCAGCATAATGTCCTTCAGACTCCCTCCCTCATGTTGTGTAATGCTTTATGAGTTTATTGTTGTTCAGTGCTGCATAATATTCTATTGTGCGAATGTGCCATCATTTTTCTTTTTTTATTAATAAAATTATATAAATATAGATTATATAATAAAATTAGAAGCATTCAGAATATCAATGAAACAGCTGCAACTTTTTTTTGTTTTTATACAATTACAGAGTGGAATTTGGTTGTTGTTGTTGATTGCATTCAAGTTGAACACGACTCATAGCAAGCCTATGAACAAGAGGCCTTAAGCCCCTCTACAACTATTGATGTTTATCAAAGTTCATAGAGTTTCAGTTAGCAGAAGAATTACTTCATATAAGGTGCATCAGACAACTGAAAATGGAAAAAAAGCTCAAACCCACGCTACAATCCTCATATATAACTAATTTGTGCTGTACACCAACAGGAATCTGCTTTAAATTTCCATGCCAATTTACAACCCACATACTGCACTAGGCAAGGTTAGTGGTTATTGAAAATACCTCCAGGTATTTTCACACACATAGTAATGTGTTAACCATACCAAAAAGAGAGAGCGAGAGAGACTGTACAGTTTAAAAACAAATCTTACATGCCAATTGTTTTTTTTTTCTTTAAAAGTAGCGAGTTGTGTTCAGGGAGAATAAATGCTTTATAGACAAGGAAAAAAGAACTGCACTACAACCAACTTATTCATCATCATCATTATCCTCTTCTTCCTCCTCTCCTTGCTTTTCTCAGTCTTGCCAACTACCTTTTCAGCTGCATCGGGCTTGCCTCTAGCCCTGTATGCAGCAATAATATTCTTCTCGTTCTTCTCCTCAGCTTAATGAACTTCTCTCATAGGGCTGCTTGTCGTAGGCAGCAGTATTATTCCACGTCTCTCCCAGCTTCTTCACGACTTCACCAATGGAAAGGCCAGGTTGCTCTCCTCTGATTTTGGGGTGATACTCAGAACAAAACAAGAAAAAAGCCAAAGGGGGCATCTTGGACACATTGGGACCTTTGGACTTCTTTTTTGTTTCATCCTCATATCGCTCTCTCTCTCTCAACAGCCTTGTCCATCTTTGCCATGTCTTCAAATTTACCTTTCTCTTTAGCAGACACAGTCTTCCACCTCTCTGAGCTCTTCTTAGAAAATTCTGAGAAGTTGACAGAAGCATCTGGGTGCTTCTTCTTGTGCTTCTCTCAACAGATTTGCATGAAAAATGCATCCGATGACATTCTGCCTCTCAGCTTCTTAGGATCTCCTTTGTTTGTGGTTAGTTATTTCTCATCCATGAGGCAGAGTTGCCCAGTGCCATTTGGCTCTGCCTGGCCCAATGCTGCCTGTACGGAGCTCAATGTACTGCAGTGCCTTGACCCATAGTTTTTCTATCCATTCGTATATTGTTGGGCATTTGGGTTGCTCCCATCTCTTTGCTATTGTGAATAACACAGCAATAAACAGGATGTGCATGCATCTGTTTGGGTCGTGGCTCTGGTTTCTTTAGGGTATATTCCTAGTAATGGAATTGCTGGGTCAAATGGTATGTCTATTTCTAACTTTCTGAGAAAATGTCAGACTGGCTTTCATAGTAACTGTTCCATTTTACATTGCCACCAGCAGTGAAGAGGAATTCCAATTTCTCCACAACCTTGTCAACATTTGTTATTTGTTGTCCTGTTGAACTTTGCTAATGTTGCTGGGGTGAGATGATACCTTATAGCTATTTTGATTTGTGTTTCTCTGATAGCTAGGGATTTTAAACATTTAGAACAGATGAGGGGAAGAATTGTCTGGAAGGCATAGATGATTAGGCCTTATTCGTGTGACAATCTGGAACAAGGCATGGATTGCTGGGAGGGCTGGGGAGGGACGAAGAGAGCTAAGAAAATGTGCAACAAGAAGAAAGGAAAAATTATAACTTAAAAAAGTTAACTGGGGAGGAAAATGTGCAACAGTAAAGGAATGAAAATCCAACTGTTCTGTAAATTTTTGTTAAAATTACAATAAAATAATTTTTAAAAAAATAACCCATGGGGCGAGGAGTGGGGGGGGCTGGGCAGGGAAAAAAGTGTAATAATAATGAATGGAAATCCAAAATCTCTGTAAATGTTCATTAAAATTATTAAAATTTAAAAAATAACATTTAAAAAACCAAACCAAAACAAAACAAAAAAATAACCCAGCTTTTAAAAACTATCAGTCAAAATCCAAAGCAATCCTCCTGAAAGGTAAAAAAAAAAAAAAATTTAAAAAAATCATGATTTCTTTTAACCACTTTTGAGTTTTGTGAATTCATAAATTTCTACATATTTTAGATATTTCCATCCATGAGCATTTCCTTTGGTGTTCACTGTACCATATTTAGCCAGTGGGAGTCCCTCCTCTGTCTTTTGACATCATTCTCTATTTCAGTAAACAATCCTTGTTTCCATTTAAAAAAATGAAAATACTTCGAAGCAATGGTTAAATCAGTAACACTTTGTACCCCTACAACTCAGGTCAAGGGTATAATTTCCAAATGGGAAGAATCTGAGTTCTCTAGAGAATGACTGATAGCAGATCTAGGACAGGAAATATATTAGCTGTGCTTGCGTCATTGGGTCATCTTGTCACCCCAGAAATCACTTACTGAAAACAACTATGGTATCAAAAGGCACAGGAAGGACTGTGTCCTGGGATACTCCTTCCATCTTAAACCATGTTGTTGATTTCTTCTTAAAATCAAACTGTGTTATTGTCGTTCCCATTGAGTCGGTTTCAATTCTTACAACAGAATGAAATACTAGGTAGTTTTCAGACAGCCTTACAACTATTGCTGCATTAGAGCCCTTTGCTGTAGCACTGTGACAATACACTCATTTCCTTCAAAGTTTTCTTCTTTTTCATTGACTGTCTGCTGTTCCAAGCATCATGTTTTTTCCAAGGACTCCCGACAACATGCCCAAAGCGTGTGAAATGAAGCTTCACCATCCTTGGCTCTAAGGAACACCAGGGCTGCACACGTTTGTTTACACACACACACACACACACACACACACACACACACACACACACACACGCTTTGGCAGCTTAGTGGTAAGGAGTTGCATTGCCAGAACCAAAGGCAGGTGATTAGAATCTTCCAAATGCTTGTGGAAGAAAGATGGGCAGCCTCTTCCCAGGCAATTTATAGCTGAAAACCCACTGGAGAGTCATCTATGAGTCAGTTCTGACTTGGCAATACATAACACACACACATAAAATACACATACATCTTAGTGACATAGTGGCTTAAACAGCTGCTAACCACGTGTCATCCCATGAGGAAAATATGTGGCAGCCTGTGTCCGTAAAGATTATCAACGAGGAAACATACTGTTGTTATGTGCTGTCCATTTGGAAATGACTCGTAACTGACCCTCCAGCAGGTTTTCAGAGGCTGTAAATCACACTGAAGGAGACTGCCCATCTTTCTCCCATGGAGAAGCTAATGGATTTGAACCATATTTTTTGGGCTGACAATACAACTCCTTACCCACCAGAACTACCTAGGAAAAATCATAGGACATCACTATTCTGTCATTTAGGGTCACTATGTGCTAGAATTGACCGAACGGGGAATGCAGGGTATGCATATAGATAGCATCTTTTTCTGTTAGATATCTATCTTGAATTATAATGTGATTCTAGATATCATTTTAAAATTTTTCCAGATTTTATTTTGAAAGAAGACACAAGGAGAACAGGATGCTGAGAATTTTATTGAAGATGGTTGATGGATACATTATTGTTGTTATGTGCCGTCTAGTAGCTTACGACTCAATTGCTCTGAACCCTGCTCTATCTTGAACCAATTTCATTGCCTCTGACACATCTGCATCCATTACCCCAGTCACTGTGTTGGTCCGTCTCATCCAGAGTTTTCCTCTCTTGTATTGTCCTTCTCCCCTTCCGAGCATGAGGTACTTCTCCAAGGACTGATCCCTCCTGGCAACATGCCCAAAGAATATGAGACAGAGCTTCAATATCCTTGCCTTTATTGAGCAGTCTGGTTTCACACTCTTCACGCAGACCTGTTTGTTCTCTTAGCAGTCCATAGTATATTCAATAATCCTCTTCAGCACCACTACTTAAAGACATTGGTTCTTCTTCTATCATTCTTGGTCATTGTCCAGCTCTCTGATGCATAGCAAGGAACTGCAAATACCATGGCCTGAATCAGACACACCTTATTCTCTAGACTGCCATCATTGCTTTTCAGTACTCCGGAGAGATTTTCCCAGTGCAATTAATCTTTTGATTTCCTGGCTGCTGGAACTAAGAGTGTTGATCATGGAACCAAGCAAACTGAAGCTGTTAACAATCTCAGTCTCTACTGCTGCCAATTGGCCCAATGGTGATCGATGCATAAAGGTTGATTATATTACTTTCTCTACTTGCTATATATTTCAAAATTTTCATAATTAAAAGTTAAAACAACAATAGCAACAGATTCTTTCTTTTTTAAAAACAAGTTTTATTGTATTATTTTTACGTGTACCGTCAAATCAGATCTGACTGGTACAGGAAGAGATTGCCCCCTCCTTCTCCAGCAGAGCATCTGGTGGATTTGAACCACATACCTCTGGGATTGCAGTGCAGTGTCTTGATTGTTAGTATGGATTGAATTGTGTCCTAGGAAAAGATACACTTAAGTGCCAACCCCTGGTGCCTTTGATGTGACCTCATAAACAACATGCCTCTATGAACTGTGATAAATGTTGATAGTTATAGAAAGGCTTCAGGCCTTTTGACTCAAAGGCAAACAACAACAACAACATTTGGAGATAAAGACTTTGAAGATGTAAGTTAAGAAAGCAGTATGTTAAACTGGAGTAGTGTAGATTCTAAACTAATCTGAGTTGCTTTGTATACAAGCTACAAGAGATAAGACAAAAGATACAGATATAAAAGACAGGTTGAGGAAGGACATCCATAGAAGATACATCTATAAGCTAAAGAATGCCTGGGGCTACTAGAAGCTGAAAGAGACTAGAAAGGGTCAACATTGGGAGGAGTATGACTTCCAACATGTTGATTTAAACTTGTAGCCTCCATAACCATGTTGTTGTTGTTGTTATATGCTGTAGAGTCACTTGTGACTCATAGCAACCCTATATACAACAGCTCTGAAGCCTGCCCTGTCCTAAGCCAGTCTCACTGACTTCAACACACCTACCCCCATTGCCCTAGTTACTGTATCAATCCATCTCATCTGGGGTCTTCCTCTCCTGCACCGTCCCTCCACCCTTCTGACTATGATGTCCTTTACCAAGGACCTTCTCCAATATCTAAAGTATGTGAGACAGTTCTGTTGATGTGCTGTTCCAGTCGTTTTTGGATAATCTTCAGTAGAATCTTGCTTGCATGTGAAATCAATGATATTGTTCTGTAGTTTCCACACTCAGTTGGGTCACCCTTCTTTGGGATGGGAACAAATATAGATCTCTTCCAGTCAGTTGGCCAAGGATTGGTGGAAGATCTATCAACAATCTGTGTTATGCAGATGACACAACCCTGCTTGCTGAAACTGAGGAGGACCTCATGCACTTACTGCAGAGGGTCAAGGACTGCAGCCTTCAGTATGGACTAAGGCTCAACATCAAGAAAACAAAGATTCTCACCACTGGACCAATCGGTAGCATCAGGATGGATGGCGAAGAGATTGAGATTGTTCACAGCTTCAGTTTGCTCGGCTCCACAGTCAACACTCTTGGCACCAGAAGCCAGGAAATAAAAAAACGTATTGTGATGGGAAAGTCTGTGGTTAGGGACCTCTCTAAAGTACTCAAGAGCAACGGTGTCTCTCTGGAGACTAAGGTCCACCTGATACAGGCCATGGTCTTTGCAATCACTTGTTATACATCAGAGAGTTGGACAATGACTAGAGAGGACAGAAGGAGAATTGACGCCTTTGAGCTGTGGTGCTGGAGAAGAGTATTGAATGTTCCATGGACTGCCAAGAAAACAAACAGATCCATCCTGGAGCGGGTTAAACCAGGCTACTCCTTGGAGGCAAGGATTCTGGGGCTTTGTCTGACATACTTTGGACATGTTGTAAGGAGAGACAGGTCCTTGGAGAGGGACATCATGCTTGGTAGGGTAGAGGGACAGCGCAGGAAGGGAAGGCCCTCCATGAGATGGATTGATTCAGTGACTGGGGTTATCGGGATGGGTGTGTCAGAGGCCATGTGATTGGCACAGGATAGAGCAGGGTTTAGCGTTGTTGTACATAGGGTTGCTATGAGTCGCAAATGACTCGACGGCACATAACAACAACAACAACAATGTGAGACAGAGCTTCAAAATCATAGCTTCCAGGAAGAAACTTGGTTATACTTTCTCTAAGGCAGACTTATTTGTTTTCTTGGTGATCCAGCACCACAACTCAAAGGCATCAAAAAGGACTGTCATCTCTAGTCATTGTCCAGCTCTCTGATACATAGCAAGCAATTGCAAAGACAATGACCTGGATCAGGCGCACCTTAGTCTCTAGACTGACATCATTACTTCTCAGTACTCTGTAGAGGTCCCTGGCAACAGGTTTACCTAATGCAATCAATCTAACCATAAGACAATGATTTCAGTTCTTCTGTTTCTCATAGAATGTGAAAATTATTTTTAAAAATCATGAATAATATTACTAAAATAATAAAAACTCAGTGCTGTCAAGTTGGAACCAACTTATAGGTGACCCTTCCTTGAGTTTCTGAGGCTACAAATCCCATGGGAGTAGATTGCTTATCTTTCTCTCTTAGAGTTGCTGGTGGATTTGAACCAGCAGGGAGATGTGGTCTTTGGATTAGTAGCATAGTTCCCTGCAGGATAGGTTACAAGTACTCCCCACTAATATCACACATTAAAAACTATGACAACAACACATCCACGAGGAGCTGCCAGAAACTCAAGCTGGATTCAGAATCAGGCATGAAATAAGGGCCATCTTGCTGACATCAGATGGATCTTGGGTGAAAGCAGAAAATACCAGAAAGATGTTTGCTTGTGTTTCATTGGCATGCAAAGACATGTGACTGGGTGAACCATAGCAAATTATAGATGACATTTTGAAGAATAGGAATTCCAGATACTTAATTTTACTTATGTAGAACCTGTACATAGACCAAAAGGTTGTTGTTTAATCAGATAAGGGTATATTGCATGGTTTAAAATCAGGAAAGATCTATGTGACTGTTGTATCCTTTCCCCACACTTAACATCATCTATATGCTGAGAGATGATCCAAGAAGCTGGACCATACAAAGCATTGCATCAGGAATTTAGAAACTCATTTGAATCTGTAATATGCAGATCCCACTATAGGGAGCTCTGGTGGTATAGCCCACAGAGAGGAACTGCAACCCTAGAAGCCATACCTCTCTGTAGGTTTGGAGCTCCCAGATTTGAGGAGAAAGTTGAGCAGTCTTCTCCTGTGTAATTTACAGCCTCTGAAAACCCACTGGAGGGTCAGCTATGAGTAGGTTCCAACTCAATGACAATGGGGTGGGGGGGAGAGAGAGCGAGAGCCCTGAGAGAGGGAGGCCAATCTTGCTGGGACTAATGGTGCTCAGGAGAGACAAGCTTCATAGAGGATGTGACTGTGAAGTGTATTGATGTAGATGCTGCAACTGCAGGCTTGAGTACAGGAGTGGTTATGAGGATGGCGCAAGACCAAACAGTGTTTGGTGCTGTTGCTGTGAGTGGGGACTGCATTCGGCTGCGTTGAGTGGAACTGACCTGACAGCACTGAACAATGACAGGGAAAAGGAGAAAGTGGTGTTGTTGTTGTTAAGAGCTATCAAGCGGATTATGACTTACAGCAACTGTAGGAACAACAAATCTGAACTTTGCCCTGCCCTGCTCTGTCCTCAGCATCTCTGACATGGTCCAGCCCACTGTCACAGTCACGGGATCAATCCAACTTGTTAAGAGTCCACCTCTCTTTATCTGACCTCCACCTTTCCCAGCTTGGGGAATATCTACAGAGAATGAGGAGAGCAGCTTGCTATGAAGGGAATAGCATGATCACTTAGCCTCCTTGACCTCAGTAATTCCTCTGTGAAATGGGGTAATGAGCGCTCTTCCCTGGGCTGTTGAGAGGACAAATGAGATAAAGGGACAACCCAGGTCACAGTACTGGCTTCCTGCCTGGCCTTGGGGCAGGCCAGTGTCTGCTTCATGCCTTATGGCAGGAGGATGGAGGGGACATCTTGTCCAGTGTCTGTCCTTTTCTCCTATCCCCTCCCCTTATCTTCCTAAGCTTTGGCCCTCAGACATGGAACAGCTCTCAGATAAGAAAAGCTGTGGGAACTCTCAGGGGCTCAGGCTGCCCCAGACAGAACCCACATAAGAGGAGACCTTGTTCTGGGGCACAGCCAGCTCCCTGAACTCAGGGTCACACCAAGGCCATGAAGTCCTGGTCGCTGGCAAAAGGGAACCGCTAGCTCCTCCCATATGGGGAGCTCTGCTGGCCTAGTGGCAAGAAGCAGCACTGCAATCCCAAAGGCATGGGGTTTGAGGCCACCAGCAGCTCCATAGGAGATGGATGGGCAATCTCCTCCCATGCGATTACTGCCTCGGAAAACCTGCCATAGGGTCAGCCATGGGTCAGTTTCAACTCTATGGTACACAACAACAACAATAGCCCCTACCATAACTCTTGTCTAGGGTGAGACCCTGGATCCCTTCCAGTATCTGCATTGACAGAGGAGTTGGAAATGTGTATACTTTCCCTGAGCCCCACGTAAGCCTACAGGAAAATGAGGTGCTGCTGATTATTGACTGAGCCTTAAATGCATGCAAAGTCCTTTGCAGTAGAGGGAAATGACATGTCCCTGCCTTCAGGGAAAGACAGGGGAGCAGGCAGCTCTCAAGCGGCATAAGTGGCCCATGAAGCCCATGCAGGAAGAGGGCTGTGGGAGCTCAAGGAAGCAGTGCTCCAGGGTTGTGGAGGGATGTAGAAAATCTTCATGGAGGAGATGATATTTGAACTGAGCCCTGAAGGATGAGTCCATATTTCCCCCTTCTGCCTGAAAAAAAAATTAAAAAAGGAAAAGGGACCTTGGAGACAGATGGGACAGCTGAGCAAAAAGCATCAGGTATGAAAGCACAGGATGCCCAACAATACAGGGGCCGGAGGCTTGTTATCATGTGGCAGTTGGATCCACACTCAGAGCACCTGAATGCTGTGTTAAAGCACTCTGATTTCTCCTTGCTGGCATACAACAGATTCTCAGGAGGAGAGTAAAGATTCCAGCCAACCAAGAGGAGAAGAGACAGAAAATAGCATCTATGATTAGCACTGAGATTGCACTCCTGTCCAAATATCTGGTGCTGCTAACCCATAAGTCTCCGTTGGTTCAAATCCACCATCAGGTCCACGGGCAAAAGAAGAGCAGTGGCCTCTTGTTGTAATTTATTGTCCTGGAAACCCACTGAAGGATTGCCGAGTTGGAACTAACTCGATGGCAGTGAGTGACCAAATTATCAGCTCAAAAATACACGTCAAGTTTGTTCATTTTTTAGTTAACATATTACGGCACTAGATGAAAATAACAGCTGTACCTTCTTTACGTTCACTGATGAAAATGGACCTGTAATGCGTGCAGTGGGGAGCTATGGTGGCTTAGTGGTAAAAAATGGCACTGCAATCCCAAAGGCACATGGTTTGAATCCACCAGATGCTTCACAGGAGAGGGGTGGACAATCTCCTCCTGTGCTGTTTACTATCTCTGAAAACCCACTGGAGGGTTAGCTGTGGGTGGGTTCCGACTCAACATTACACAACAACAATGCGTACAGCAGTCTGTAACCTTCAAGGGGTTGGCACCTCTTGGACACGCCCATATCCTCCGGGCCCCCTGGTCGTCATAAAAAGCCTCATAAAGAGTGGGATGTTTGGGAATTAGACATAACAGAGGGTGGAGAGGATCAGAGCAATGGCCAGGAAGACTGTGAGGTTGCCACAGAGTGGAGGCCACCCCAAAGGGTAGAGCAGGAAGAATGACAGGGGCCTTCCCTAGAGTGGAAGCACAGTGTAGTGGCGATGGCCTCCTGAGGCTGTTCTCCCCAACCCCGTCAGTGCCTTGGTAATAATAGCACTGAAATGAATTAACCACACGCAGACACAGGCTAGATAGCAAGAAGGAAGTTTCCTCGCCTGCCGTCTTACTGAACCTCATCTTGCCAATACCCTCCCCTCACCTCAATCACACTGAAATGACCCTGATCAGGCTTCAGAAGCAGATCAGGCGTGGGGAGAGGAACAGATCACACGATTAGCTTTGGAGGCTCCCAAATACCAAGTTACTATGGCTTAGTGGTAAGGAGTTGCACTGCCAACTCAAAGGAACTTAGTTTGAACTCATGTTCAAACAGCTGCTCCATGGAGAAGGATGAGCAATCCCCTCTCATGCAATTTACTACCTCTGAAAACCCACTGGAGGGTCAGCTATGCAGTTTTAACTTGCTGAATGTTCTATCAGAGCTGGCAATGGAAATGATGATAATTAACAGACATTGCCCAGTGGCACCCCCTTCGAGAGGTGCCCAGTGTTCATGCAAACAAGAAATCATCCAAGACTGGATGCTTACCAAGGGGAAAAGGAATGGCTTAAGGAACTACTGAAGGTTAATTGACGGAAGTAGAATTAATTGTGTGTATCTAATGCAGGACTGGTATAGCATGAACACTGGGAACCTCTTGAAGTGAGGGGGAGTGCATTCAGCAATGTCTATTAACTATCACTTTCCATCAGGAGACACATTGAACTGGGAAAGTCTGCAGTTAGGGATCTCTCCAAATTATTGAGGAGTAATGATGTCAGTTTGAGGACTAAGGTGCTTCTGATTCAGACTATGGTCTTTCTGATCATTCGCTATGCATCTGAGAGCTGGTCAATGAATAAAGATGACAGAAGAAGAATTGATGCCTTTGAGATGTGGTGCTGGAGAAGAGCACTGAACATCCCATCGACTGCCAAAAGAACAAACAAATATATCTTGGAGAAAGGGCAGCCAACGTTTCCTTTGGAGGTAAAGGTGATAAAGTTTCACCTCACAGACTTTGGGCATGTTCCTAGGAGGGGCTATTCCTTGGAGAAGGACATGATGCTCAGAAAGGTAGAGGATTGGCTAAGGAGAGGAAGACCCTTGACCAGGTGGATTGACACAGTGACTGCCACAATGTGCTCTAATGTGTCAGTAAGTGTGAGGATGGCACAGGATAGGACAAGGTCCAGATCTATAGTTCATGGGTCGCTAAAGGTCATACTCAACTTGATGCCACCTAACAATAACAACGAAAGCTAGCCCTCCATGTCTTCAATTGTAAAATGAGGGGTTTAAAGTTTACATGACTAAATGCAATCATATTAAGCCCCAGCACATAATAATAGACAGTCAATAAATAGTGTTTTCACCTCCTTTCAGATGAAAATCTACCTTCGATTCCTTCAATATCCATCAAAGAGCCTCCCTCTTTCTATCTTTCCACAGATAAGTCCTCTGAGACCACACTGCTACCTACTTGTGTCCCCCCTTCCTCCTTGTCACCTACCTTCTGGGCTCCTACCTTTCATGGCTTGAGCCCTGGGCCCTGGGCCCAGCAAAGCCACGGCCAGCAGCAAACAGGATCCTAGCTCTGCCAGCATCTCCTCACCAGGGTCCCCACAGGTCTGCAGAGCTGAAGACAGACTGGAGACAAGAGGTCCCAGGATCTGGGGGTCCAGAGCAGGTAAAGGGAGATGAGGCCGAAAGGGCCTCCCAGTTAATGGTGGTGTGAATAATTCATCGCCCCTCGAATTAGTAAGCTGATCCCCAGGTGCTTCCCTCACTCTACCCTAAGGTGACGGATCTGGTGTCACCAGGTTTACACATTCTGAGATCTAAACTGCATGAAGGGAGGTGACCTGGGTCTGGAGGGAAATTTGCTGGTGGAGAAGGGGTATGAGATATAAGGCCAGGTGGCTTGGGTGTTAATCTCCATTCAGCCTCTAACTTGCCTGGTTACTGCAAAAAGTCATCTAACCTCACTGGATCTTGGTCTTCTTGCAGGTCCAGTGGGATCATTACATGTGGTAGCACATATTAAAGCAAAGAGTAGGTGCTTGCTCTTGACCTTTCTTGTCTATCACCCTATACTAATGTTGTTATGTACAGTCAAGGCAGAACTGACTTACCAGAAGGTTTTCAGAAGCACTAATTGCATGGCAGGAGATTGCTCATCTTTCTCCCATGAAGCATCTGGAGGATTCAAACCACATGCCTTTGGGTTGGCAGTAACCCCGAAGCCATCAAGAATCCCGACATTGTTGTTTAGTGCCTTTGAGTTGACTATTGACTATAACTCCTAGCAACCCTAGGAACATCAGATCAGTGCCGTGCTCTCTCCTGTGCCATCCTTCTCATCTCTGCTCCACCTGAGCCCATTGTTACAGACACTGTGTCAATTCATCTCATTAAAGGTCTCCTCCTTCACTGACCCTCTACCTACCTAAGCATAATGTCCTTCTCTGAGGACTGCTCCCTCCTGACAACATGCCCCAAAGTACGTGAGATGCCCTAAGGAACACCCTGGTTGCACCTTCTCAGAAACATTTATCTTTCTTCGTTTAGCAGTGCATGGGACATTGAATACTCTTCTCCAACATCCCAACTCAAAGGCACTTATTCTTCTTCTGTCACCCTTATTCCTTGTCCAACTTTCAGATACATAGCAAGTAATGTTGTTCTTTAGCACTTTGTAGAGGCTGGGCAGCAGATTTTCCCACTATAAATACGACTTTTGATTTCCTGACTGCTATTACCAAGGGTTGTGTGGATCACAGCAAATTGTGGCTAAGAGAAGAATAGGAATCCCAGACCACTTGATCGTGTTCATACAAAACCTATACTTGGACCAGAAAGCAACTGTCAAAACACAGCAAGATAACGCTACGTGTTCAAAATCAGAAAAGGAGTGCATCAGGGATGCATCCTGTCTTCATATATTCCCTTTTCTGTTCTTTTTTTTAAGAAAAAACCAAGGGGTAAAAGTGGGGGGGGTAATTAAAAGTTTAATGGAAGCTTGTGGATTTCTATTCATTCATTGTTGCCCATTTTCCTCTCTGCCCACACCTCCCCCCAGTTGGTTTTTCTCTTTGAAAAGTAAAAAAACAAAAAACAAAAAAACCCCAACTTTCATTATTATTCAATCTCCCCCTCCCCAGTCCACTCCACCATGCAGCTCTCATTCTGGACTCTTGTCATGAAAATAATACCTAATTTTATATTCCTTTCAAACAGTTCTCTCCCTCATTTGTTTCAATGCAGTATACATTATTAATCCCCTCTTTTCTTACTTTCCCCCAACCCCAATGTCAGTCCTGCTTTACAACAGTGGCCTTATGCAGTATTTGTCCCTTTGTGACTGAGATATTTCACTCAACATAATGTCTTCCAGCATCATCCATTTTGTATAATATTTCATAAGTGCCTTGTTTTCCAATGAAGCATGGTATTTTATTGGGTGTATATAACAGAGCTTCTCTATCCATTCATTTGTTGATGGGCACTTGGGTTGTTTCCAACTCCTTGCTATTGTGAACAAAGCTGCAATAAACATGGGTGTGCATATATCTGTTTGAGTGGCAGTTCTGGTTTCTTTAGGGTATATTCCCAGTAGTGGAATTGCTGGGTCAAATGGTATTTCTATTTCAAACTTTTTGAGAAAGTGTCACACCGCCTTCCATAGTGGTTGCCCATCTCATACTCCCATCAACAGTGAATAGGGGTTCCAGTTTTTCCACAATCTCACCAGCATTTGTTGTTTGTTGTTCTGTTAAATTTTGCTAATCTTACTGGGATGAGATGATATCTCATAGTTGTTTTTCTCCATAACTTTTAAATCTCTATGTAAAACAGGTCATTCAGGAGGCTATAGTTTATGAGGAGGAGTGTGGCGTCAGGATTGGATGAAGACTCATCAACAACCTGCATTATGTAGGTGATACAACCTGCTTGCTGAAACTAAGGAGACGGGAAGCATTTGCTGCAGAAAGTCAAGGACTGTAGTCTTCTATATGGATTGCAGCTCAACATCAAGAAGACAAAGGTTCACCACTGGACCAACTGGCAGTGTCATTATAGATGGTGAAGAGATTGAGGTTGTTTCTTATCAATATTGGCATGCTCAGTTCTCTAATCAACACTCTTGGTACCAGCAGTCAAGAAATCAAAAGGTAAATTGCATTAGGAAAATCTGCTGTCAAGGACCTCTCCAGAGTGCTAAAGAGCAATATTGTCAGTCTGCAGATTAAGATGTGCCTGATCCAGGCCATGGTCATTGCAATTACTTGCTATGCATCAGTAAGCTGGACAATAACTAAGGACGACAGAAGAATTGATGCCTTTGAGCGGTGGTGCTGGAGAATAGTATTCAACATAACATGGACTGCCAAGATAACAAACGGGTTTATCCCAGAGAGGGAGAAACTGAGCTGTTTCTTGGAGGCAAGGATTTGGAGGAAGCTACATCTCCTATACTTTGGGCATGTGACCAAAAGGAGCAAGTCCTTGGAGAAGGACATCATGCTTGAAAGGGTGGAAGGACAGTGAAGAAGAGGAAAACCTCAGATGAGATAGATTGATACAGTGATGGTGGTAATGGGGACAGATGTGCCGGAGACAGTGATATTGGCTCAGGATGGGGAGGGTTCAGAGCTATTGTACATAGGGTTGTTATGAGTCACAGGTGACTCAACAGCATATAACAACAATACCAAGGGTGTTGATTTGGGATCCAATCAAGATGAAATCATTGGCAATTTCTATCTCTTCTCCATCCATCATGATGTTGCCTATTGGCCAAGTGATAAAGACGTTTGTATTCTTGATGCTGAAATATATTCCATAATGAAGACTATAGTCTTTTATTTTCTGCAACAAGTGTTTCAAGTCTTCTTCACTGTCAGGAAGCAGGGTTTTGTTGTCTGCATAATGAACATTATTGATGAGTCTTCCTCCAGTCCTGATGTTACATTCTTCTTCATAAAATCAAGCTTCTCCAATTATTTGCTCAGCATACATATTGGATAGTATAAGGAAAGGCTACAACTCTGACACGAAACTTGCTTAATTTTAAACCATGACATATTCCCGTGTTCTGTTCAGACCTTCTTGGTTTATGTATAGGTTTTGCATGTGCACAATTACATGTTCTGAGATTCTAATTCTTCTCAATGTTATCCATCATTTGTTATGATTCATACAGTTAAATGCCATTGCATAATCAATAAAACACAGATAGACATCTTTCAGGTATTCTCTGATTTCAGCCAAGATCCATCTGAGATCCTTCTAGGAGAACCAAAAGGAGCCTCAAATTGGAGGAGAAGCATTTTGACATGAGAACTTGGGGCAGAGGGAAAAGAAAGATGGTTGTAGTGGACAGTTAATGTGGATGATTCTTCTTTATGGAAGGACGAGCAAGAATAATAGAAGTAGAAAATTGTATTTTGTCTAGTGGTAAGAAACTGTGCTGTAATCCCAAAGGCACATGGTTTGTATCCACTAGCTGCTCTGTCAGAGAAGGATGGTCAATCTCCTCCCATTCCATTCACTGCCTCTGTAACCTGCTGGAGGATCGTTTATGGGTTGATTCTGACTCCATGGCAAAAAAAAAAAACAAACCAAAAAACAAACAGCAATAAGAGTCTCTGGGTGGGACAACTCAACAGTTGGTTAGTAACTAAAAAGCTGATGGTTTAAATCTACCCCCACACACCTCACAATAAAGACCTGGAGATCTGCTTCCGGAAGATCACAGCCATTGAAACGCCTACAAGCAGTTCTTTGGTACACACAGGGCTACCACGAGTCAGAATCAATGTGATGGTAACAGGTCTAGTTTTGAGGATTTTATGCAATTGTAAATCTAGACCTCAGTGTAAAGTCAGGCCAGGGTGTATGAAATTTTCATTGCTTTATTGATCGATGAGCCTTGTTTGGACATCAGTAGGTGCCAGGCTCATTGCTAGGAGCTAGAGCTGCAGAAATGCCCTAAGGGACTCTGTCCAATAGGAAATAAATGGATCTTTCTATTTCCTTGGGGATCTTTTGATTTGGCTCCATTTAGTCCAGCACTCGTTTTCTAAGCTACTTTGTGCAGAGCTATGCCAGACATGAACATGGCTGAAATAGATGTGGCTTGTTCCTGCCCTCCCAATGTGAAGCCCTCCCGACGTGAAGCCTGGGCTCTGATTTCTGATGATGTCTGAATGCTGGTCCTACTGCTGCCTGGCTGTGTGAGCTTAGGAAAGCAACCCCACCTGAGAAGCCTCAGTACCTCTAAAGGGAATTGAAAATAATCGTAGGAGCCTCAAGTTTGCCATGAGGATTACTGAGGCTATGTATGTGATTCTTAGCTAGTGTCTAGCCCAATGCATAGAAATAGGTATGATTTTTATTTACCTGAGGATCCCAGATGTCCATTTGACAGATAACATTGTACCTGTCATTCATCCTCTTATCTGGAGGCCCCAAGGGGGCCCTTTGCTGTCAGCAGGAGGAGGCCACCTGGAAGGTGTTCAAGAAAGTACATCAGGAATATTGGGTCCTGAAGATTATCTTACCTATGGGCCTTAATTGGCAGGTAGAGAGATCTAGTAGATAGATCTGAGAAGTCTGAAAGAGCTGGGGATTTTATGACAACACCTACTGTGTGGGGGTTTTTAGGAAACTCCAGTGACCTGGCATTTGGTCCGGAAAACATTCCATCAGGATCAAAGGAAGACTCATCAACCATCTGTATTATTGAGATGACAAAACCTTGCTTGCTGAAAGTGAAGATGACTTGAGATGCTTGCTGTAGATCAAAGACTACAGTCTTCAATGTGGATTATGTCTTCAACATCAAAAATAAACTTTTAAAAAGAAGACAGAAATCCTCACCATTGGGCCAATAGCCAGCATCTTGATGGATGTAGAAAAGATTGAAATTGCCAATGATTTCATCTTACTTGGATTCACAATCAACATCTCTGAGCCCAGCAGTCAAGAAATCAAAAGATATGTTGAAAAAAAAAAAAGATGTGTTGCTTTAGGAAAGTCAGCTTTCAAAGACCTGTCTAAAATACTAAGGAACAATGATGTAAATTTAAAGACTAAGGTGTACCTGATTCAAGCCATGGTCTTTTTAATCACTTGCTATGTATCTGAGAGCAGGACAATGATGAAAGATGACAGAAGAAGTTTGAAATCTTTGAGTTGTAATGTTGCAGAAGAGTCCTGAATATTCAGTCCATAGACTGCAAGAAACATGTTTAGGAGCCAGAGTGCCCCTTGGAGGGAAGAGAGATAATAAGTAAGCTTCGTCTCACACATTCTGGGCATCATGCTTGTATAAGTGGAGGATCAGCAAAAGAGAGGAAGATGCTCAACAAGGTGGATTGACAGTGACTGCAGCAATGGGCTCAAGTATGTCAAAGATGGTGTGGAAAGAACAGGATAGTATAGGGTTCAGATTTGTTGTTCATAAGGTCACTATGAGTCATGCTTAACTTGACAGCACCTAACAACAACCAACAACTGGTGGCCTCGTGGGGAAGGCATTGTGCTTCCAACCCAAAGGTTGGTGGTTAGAATGTACCAGCTGCTCCACAGGAGAAGGATGGGCAGTCTCCTCTCTTGCCATTTACAACATCTGAAAATCCACGAGAGGGTCAGCTACGAGTTTGTCCCGACTCCATGGCACATAGCAACAACACTGTGTCTTTAGGCGGCAACAGGAGAATGCTAATGTGCTGGGACCAGTGCTAAGAGTCTCACACAGCTCACTGAGGGAAGCCGAATATCAAATTTACTAACAGTAGACCAAATGTTGTATCAGGAAATGAGGGAGGCTTAATACAAGCTGAAGATCACCTTGTGGCACTAAGGTGTTCCCTAAGAGTCAACATTGTTCTTAGTTTGTATCAATTGAATCCCTCCCTCCTGAGATTAGCATAAAGAGGAACTTGGCCTTATCTGTAAAAGTCTTCACCATTATCCTTTGTTTTTGTTTTGTACTTTCTTATGATTTTACTTTGTTTACCTTCCTTATGATTCTAAATAAATACTCAGAGAAGCATGGCTTGGGGCCTTCAGTCATAGGAACTGTTGGCCCCCTGTTTTTCACACTCTGTTCTATATCATTCCTGGTAGTCTGTCTCATTATTAATAATTATAAAATTATTTCATTCTTTGGGACCCTCGGTCTGCAACATCTTTGTCTCATGGA
>NW_006399755.1:10707184-10765494 GCF_000299155.1 Elephantulus edwardii
ATGGCTCGGGGCCTTCAGTCATAGGAACTGTTGGCCCCCTGTTTTTCACACTCTGTTCTATATCATTCCTGGTAGTCTGTCTCATTATTAATAATTATAAAAATACTTTACCCTCGATCTGCAACAGCTCACGAGACTGTATCCTCCTAACAGTCAGTTGTGGTTGTTGTTCAGTGCCATCGAGTTGACTCCAACTCATAGGAACCCTTTGAAAGGCCGAACGGAGCAGTGTCGAGGCCTCTGCCATTCTCACAGTCTCCCTCGTGCTCAAGCCCATTGTTGTGGTCACTGTGCCTCCTCCATCTTTCTCCTCCTTCTCTAACACTCTGCTTTTCCAAGGTCTGGACTCTCCTGATGACAAGACCAAAGACGGTGTGACAAAGTCAAACCACCTTTGCTTCTAAGGCACATCCTGCCTGCACTCCTCCCAAGACAGATTTGTTTGTTCTTTTGCGAGACTGTGAAATATTAAAAAAGCCACCAGCACCATGATTTAAAGGCATCCGTTTTTCACAGGCCTTCCTGATTCATAGTCCAACTTTCAGATACACATGAATCATTGCTTGGGTAAGGAATATACCTTAGTCTTTAAATTGATGTCTTTACCCTAACGCTTTTAAAGAGATCCTCAGCGGCAGATTTTCCCAGTGCAATATCTTTGATTTCTTGACTGCTGTTCTATTGGTGTTCATTGTGAATCCAAGTAAAATGAAATCCATGGCAATTTCTTCATTAACATGATGTTGTTTATTGGTCTAGGAGGGAAGACCTTGCTGATATCAGATAGAGCTTGGCTGAAATGTGTTTTACTGAGTGTGCAAAGGCATTTGACTGTGTGGATTATGATAATTTATAGATAACATTGAGAAGAATGGGAATCCCAAAACACTTAATTGTACTCGTGTAGAACTTACTGAAAGAAACACTCATTCAAATAGAACAAGGGAACACTGTATGGCTTGAAATCAGCAATGCCATACTTCAAGGCTGAATCCACTCACCACACCTATTCATCCAGTGAATATACTGAGCAAGTACCCCGAGAAGCTGGACGATATAAAGAAGAATATGTCTTCAGGATTGGAGGAATAATACTCATCAACAGTAAGTGATGTGCAGATTATACACCCTCGCTTGGTGATAGTGAAGAAGACAGGATGCATATTTACTGATGAAAATCAAAGACTACAGCCTTCAACATAGATTGAATCTCATAATGAAAACAAAAATTCTCACAACTAACTTTTTTTTTTTACAACTAACTTTTAGAGGCATATATTTAATCTCTGGTTTACAGATCAGAAAAATGAAACTCAAAGAGTCTCGGGTCAAGTTCCTCTAGAAGCTGATAGATCCTCAAAGATTCTAGGACGAGAAGGTTATTTGGCAGGTGGTGCCAGGAAGCACTAGTAGGGAAGGAGGGATAAAAAATAAGGATGATAAAAGACCAGCCCACTTGCACAGTGAACAGGTTTCTGCTGTGGGAAACTGAGGCTCAGCTCTTCTGGGTGCCTCTGGGAGATAGTATGGAAAATGCTCTTGAGTTGCCCCACCTGAGGTCAAGTGTTTGTCTACCAACTCTTAGCTCTATCTGAAATATTCTGAAGATATTTGTTTCTTGGTGTGTTTTTTTTTTTTAATCAACAAATTTTTATTATGGCCATATTATGGTTGTCATACGACAAGGAAAATATGGAAGACATTCCATATATATAATTAAAAATTATTATACCTAGAAAGTGGAATTAACTGTAGGTGTTTTTTATTTTGCATTTTTTTAAATTCAGATTTTAATGAAAGTTTATAAAGTACTTGGGTTTTCAATCATTCATTGTTGCACATTTTCCTCCCTACTCCCTCCCCCCAGATAGCTTTTTTTTTCAATTTCTTTATTTTTCATTTCAATGAACATCTACAGAGATTTTGGAATTCCATTCATTCATTGTTGCACCCTTCTCCCCGCCCCCTCCCCCGTTTGCTCCTCTCCTTCAAACGCAAAAGAAAAATTCCCTCATTGGTACACAATCCCCCACACACATCCCCCAACCCCAAATATAATCCACTCTGCAACCCTCATTCCGTACTCTTACGATAAACATAATGCCCTAAAATATAAAATATTCTCTCCCCCAAAGACTTCAATGCTGTAAACATATTTCATCCAGTTTTTCTCAGTCTTACCCCCATCCCGATGTCAGCCTCATTCTACAACAGTGGCACCATATGGCATTTGTCCCTTTGTAACTGAGATACCTCACTCAGCATAATGTCCTCCAGGGTCACCCATTTTGAATAATATTGCATGAGTTCCTTGTTTTTCAATGCAGCATAATATTCCATTCTGTGAATATACCACAGCTTCTCTACCCATTCGTTTGTTGATGGGCATTTGGGTTGTTTCCAACTCCTTGCTATTGTAAACAAAGCCGCAATAAACATGGGTATGCATAAACCTACTTGGGTGCCATTTATGGTCTCTTTAGGGTAGATAGCTTTTTTCTTTGGGTAACAAAGTTCTTTCATTGTAATACAGTCCGTCCCCCTCCCCCCACCCCAGACCACTTTACTATGCAGCTCTTATTCTAGACTCTTGTTATGCCAATAAAACCTAATCATATATTCCTTATATATATAGTTCTCCCCCTCATCTGTTTCAATGCCATGTGGATTATTTATCCCCTCTTAGTTTCCCTCCAGCCTCCATGTCAGTCCTGTTTCATAACAGTGGCATTATGCTGTATTTGTCTTTTTATGACTGAGATATTTCACTCAGCATAATGTCCTCCAGGATCATCCATTTTGCATAATATTTCATGAGTTCCTTATTTTTCAATGCAGCACAGTATTCCATTGTGTGAATATACCACAGCTTATCTATCCATTCATTTGTTGATGGGCACTTGGGTTGTTTCCAACTCTGCTATTGTGAACAAAGCCACAATAGATATGAGTGTGCATATATGTGCTTGGGTGGCAGTTATGATTTCTTTAGGGTATATTCCCAGTAGTGGAATTGCTGGGTCAAATGGTATTTATATTTGCAACTTTTTGAGGAAGCGCCATACAGCCTTCCATAGTGGTTGCACCATTTCACACTACCATCAACAGTGAATAAAGGGTTCCAGTTTCTCCACAACCTTGCCAGCATTTGCTGCTTGCTGTTCTGTTAAATTTTGCTATTCTTACTGGGGTAAGATGATATCTCATAGTTGTTTTGATTTGCATCTCTCTTAGAGCTAGGGATTTTGAACATTTCTTCATGTGTTTGTTTGCCATCTGAATGTCTTCTTTGGTGAAATGTCTGTTTATATCCTGTGCCCATTTTTCAATTGGGTTATTTACCTTTATTTTGTTGTGGTGCTCAAGTATTTTAAAAATTCTAGATATAAGTCTCTTGTCTGACAAGTAATTATCAAACATTTTCCCCCAATCTGTGGCTTCCCTTTTTACCCTGTTGGAAAAGATTTTGGATGTGCATAGAGATTTGATTCTTAGAAGATCCCATTCATCTATTTTATCCTCTCCTGATTGTAGGTTTTTCAGGATAGTTGGAAGACTGTTGACGTTTTGGATTAAAGTTTCTAGAGTTCTTCCAAGCTTTTCTCTAATGAAGTTTATAGTCCTTGGTTTTAGTCCTAGGTCCTAGATCTTGGTGTTTAAAAAAAATTATAGTGGTGTATTTACAAAGTTCATAAACTTCACAAACATTGTATCTCACACCGGATTATTCTGAAGGTATTATGTCCCAGACATTTCTAATCAGCCTGTACATGGCCCAACAGCTGTCAGACAGGTAATTTGAGTGTTGCAGGAGGATGCTGTCTGCTTGTATGGGAATAGAGAATGTCAAGAGATGAAGGACCGCCGTAACACTGACTTCTCTTACTGTGGTTTCTATTACTGTGGCCTCGATACCCACCAGCACCTCAAACCTCTGAAACCTCCTCTCACTCTAACAGTACCTCTCTTCACAGAACTCTCATTCTCCAACTATATCTGCTTCTCAATTTCACAGACACTTTTCCATTTCCCAGCATTTCTCCCCTTCCATGTCCCACCTTCCTTCTCAGGCTTAGAGTCAGGGATCAGTGTCAAGCCTCATCCTAAATGAGCCCAGCTGACCACGTTCTTTACCAGAACACAGACCTCATCCACAGCCAGCAGTGCACAGACCTTACTCACAACCAGCAGGTTACAGACCTCACTCACAGCCAGCAGGGAAGGCCTGGCACCATATGGTCAGTGCCATCACCACCTCCTGGCCTCCTTTCTCATCTGGGGTCTCCACATGCCCCGTAGCCTTTCTGTCCCCCTCTTCAGCTCTCTCTCCAGTTTCCCACAGAAGCCATTCCTAATAGTCACTAGTTTCCCCAGGGCCAGATAGCTACCCTTCTCCTGCAGCTGACCTTATCTCCACCTGTTGAGAATAAAAGCAAGTTGTAAAGCAGACATGCTCATTTTACAGCCTTCATCGCGCGTACACCCCTTCTCTTTGGCCCCAGTGAAAGTAGCCCCCACCTCCTATATCTAGAACCCTAACCCTCCCACTGACTCAGGGATCCAACCTTCATTTGCCTCCAACATTATTTTTGAAGCCATCAATCTCCAAACTCACCAACTCTCACCTGCCTTATCCTAGTGGCTTCCCGACACTGGTTTGTGGCCCTCTGCTCTTGAATCCTCCCACATATCCCATCTCATTCCATCGCACTCTCTGATCTTTCTAAAACACTCGTCTGACCATGTCATTCCTCAGTTCAAGATTGAACCCAGAGTTCCCCTTGACATTCACCCTCCATAGGATATGGCTCAGGCCTCATCTCAAACTCCCTCTTCCTTGGTGAACAACATGTTGCCTTTTTAATTTCTTTCACACCTTTCACAGATGTTTATCACTGTGCCTTCAGCCTGGGTTTCTCCAACTCTTCTTGCCTTGATGGACTCTTTACTCACTCTTTCCAAGTTCCTCCAGGAGGTTATCCTGACCTTAACTCCCAAGATGGCTGAGTGTCCCCCTCTGTGGGTTCCCTACACTCAGGCCAATGGTCTTGCTGTGAAGATCCTTGATCTTGACTTTCAAAGTAGTGCCAGTGTACGGTTTACCCCAGGCATGACCATTGCATGGCTATCCCCACTGCCTCACCTCATGCATTCTAAGTACTCAGCAACCATTTATGGACTGAACTACCCCAAGATACACAGCTAGAAGTGTCCTTGTCAACTTAAAGCAGTTCTTATCTGTGTCTGAAGCCCGTGCTTTCCGCTCTGTCCACTTCCTGAACAACATGCCTCTGGAAACTCTATGAACTTTGATAATGATGATAGTTATAGTAAGGCTTCAGGTCTTTGGTTCATAGAGTTGCTATGAGTCGTGCTCAACTCAATGGCAATCAACAACAACAATATAACAGAAATACCGGAACAAAAGAGTGGCTTTTACAAACAGAAATTTATTCCCTCACAGTTTAGGAGGCTAGAAGTCCACACTCAGTGTTAGGAGACGGCTTTCTCAATCTCTGTCTGTTAAGTTCTGGAGCAACGTCCTGTGTCCTTCACCATTTGTAGGTCCACAATCCCTCCATGTCTTGGTCTTTCCTTCTGTCAAGGAGCTTCCCAGTACAGAGATCTTAGTCCAAAAGAAGGGCCCTACTCCTAGGCTATTATTATTGTTAGTAGGTGCCATCGAGTCGACTGCGACCCACAGGGACACTTGGAACCTTGCCCTGTGCTCTGCCATCCTCACCATCTCACTGTGCTCAAGGCCATTGCTGCAGTCACTGGGTCAGTCCATCTTGTTGAGGGTCTTCCTGTCTTTGTGGACCCTCTACATTTCCCAGCATGGTATCTTCCCAAAGATTGGGTCCTCCCTCTCTGCTGGGCCCTCCTTTTATCTCCCTTGAGACAAAAGGTGTTGCAGGTCATACTACAGGGAAATTCTCTTTTAGTCAGGTCAGGGGTGGACCTAAGTGAGGGTGTTGCATCCCACTTTAATCCCCTTACAACTGATTGACTGATCACGCCCCAGAGCACATCACAGAGAATGTCTGCGTCAGCACCTAACTGCCTCTATTCCTGCTTCGTTAACATCTTAGGGCTGACAACACATAGGACAATTACACTAAACAGAGAAGCATGCCCTAGCCAAGTTAACAGTATGTTTTGAAGGAATACAATTCAATCATGATAGGAAGTGTGGTCATGTGCTTGTTAAGCACAGAACTCTTAGGCTCAAGACCTGTTGAGTTCAAATTCCAGCTCTGCCACTTACTAGCTATATGACCTTGGGTAAGTCATCTCACCTCTCCAGGGCTTGGTTTCCTCACCCGTGAAAAGAACACAGCGGTCTCTATTCCACTGGGCTGTTGTGAAAGCTAAATGGACACGAGGAGTGTATTTCCTCTTATATCTATTTCCATTGGTTTATCTAATGTGTTGGCATATAACTGTTCATGACATTCCCTTAGGATCCTTTTTCATTCTGCAGAATCCAGTCATGTTTTCTCTTGTCCTGAATTCTGTTTGCATGAACTCCAAATGCTACACAGATCCACATCTCCTTGAAGTCACCTCTGGGTGGGGCCGCCTGTCACCTGGCTGCCCCTTCTGCCAATCAGCAGCCCTGGCCATGGCTCCTCTCCCGGTCCCCAAGGGAGGTGTGGCAAAGGAACAAAGGGCCACGATAGCCAGCGACATTAGGGAGTGCCTGTGCCACCCACATGACGAGTCACTCCTCGGTGCCAGAGTGATTGCCAGTGTCCTGATGCGTCAAGTGAGCCCTGAGGACGCACGCCAACCGTCCGGGGAGTTCCTTGACTTAGCGATGACCTTCCTCTCTTGTGACTGACTTGTGGTGCAGAGGTAGTGGATGCTGGGCTCGCCCTGAGGGGTTGCAAGCTCCACACGGTTGTGAGTATGAATCTGGGGCAGATCCTATCCAAGGGAGGGGACCTACTGTGTGTGTACCTGTTTCTACCACTGTGCATGCTCACCTCTTTCCATGTACATGTGCCATCCATGTACAGTCATCCTCAGGTACCTGTGCCCATCTTAATGTGCACGCGTTAAGCATTATGTATGCTGATCTTTCTTGTGTGGCAGGGCACCCAGCACTGTGTATTGATAGCAGTTTCTCTTCATGCGTGTCTATCATTCCATTATGTGTGACTCACACAGTACGTCTGTCTCTGCGTATGTACTTCTGTCCCACTGTAATTGGCTATCTGCAGGCACCACTGAGCACCTCTCTGTGTGTCTATTGCTACAATACACCTCCCTGGCCAAGCACACGCTTACAATCACGGCACCATCACGGCGTGTATGTACGTCTGTGTGTGAACGTCCATCATTGTGTGTATACATCACTGCACGTGTAGATCTGCTCTGGTACAGCTATGGATCTACCTCTGCCTGTGCCCACCTGTTCGTGCGTATATAGCTTGCCAAACAGACAAAGATTTCTGAGGGATTGTCCCTCTCTGAGTGGGCATCTGTGTTAAGGACCATGTCATCTCTCTATTTGTAAGTGCGCATCTGTTTGCCTGAGTCTCTCTGTGTACCGTTAGCACCTCTGGGTGTGCACATCTGTGTCCAGGTGGCAACAGCAATGACTCTGTGTACTCACGCAGCTCTGGGTGTGCCCATCTGTACGCGCACATCTCCACGCGTGTATGTGCAGATGTCTGAACGTCCATTATTCTGAGGGTCCTTTCAAAGTCAGCTTTGTTTTCACATTTTCATTCTGTCACTAGTCCCTGGGGACAAAGATAGGCCCATGGGAAAGCTAGGTGCTGCCTAACTCTTCCTTTTCCCCAGGAGTCTGGGCAGACTTAAAGACGGTGTAGAGAAGGTCAGGGAGCGGGGAGATCACGTTACCCCTGGGGTTCCCAGCTGAGTCCCAGAAAACCATCTCTATCTTAACAAGAGCCTTGGGAACCTAGACACTTTGCTACAGGTGTGGGCTCTGTGCACAGAGGTCAGGAGGTAGGGACTCTGGAAGCAGCCACTCCCCACTCCCCTTATTCCTTCTTTCTACTACCTGAAGTCAGTACGACATGCCCAGTGTGATGGGTGGTGTGCTGCATCTCAGACACCCTCTGGGGGAGCCTAATAGAAGGTGGGGGTGGGGAGTGGTGGAGGTGGAGGGGTCGGGGTGGTCAGCACAGTGTGTATGTGTAGGTCAGGGCCCTGTGTGACAGAGGAGTGGAGAAAAGGACAAGAAGGCACGGAAAGAGACAGAGGATTACCAGGAGAAAGAGAAACAAAGGGTCGAAGAGAAAGACAGAACATGAGGGTGGAAGCAGGAAGCAGGCCTGACGGCATGATGGGTGCAGAGAGTGGTAAATGGGGTTTTGTGAGCTATTCGCACTTGGAGGAGCCATACTTCCAGCAGGACTGGGATCATCCTCATCCTCTCTCCTCTCTCTGAGTTCTTATTTTTCTCTCATAGTTACTTTGCCCCATTTGAGCCCAAGGCTGAGATACTGGAAATGATGTCCCAGAAGTCCAGACGGGCCAAGGATGAAGCTTCCAGAGAGGCCCCAGACAAGGGCGTGACCTTCACAAGCTCTGGCTCCTGGGCTGAAGGAAAGAAAGTGAGGAGGGGCTTGGACTGGGGTATACGTGGGGCCCCCATAGCTCTGAGTCCCTCTACATCATCTTGCTGGGCCCTCAACCTCACAGAGAGGGGTTACTCTCACACATCAAACCATCACCACAACAGGAGATTGGAAGATCAGGCAGAGAAGGTCTCTCACGTGTAAACTTCTGGGTTATTGTATTACCACCCTTTAAGGGAAAGGTTTTGGATTCAAACACCCCATGTAGTATGCCCCAGTTCCACGCTGCTGTGCTGTATAACCTTTGACAAGTCGTTCCCTTGCTCACCCTGCTCTACCTCTTGGGGCTGCTGTGAGGACTAAATGTGAGACTGGAGAAAGGGCTTTATAAGCTGTGAAATGCTGCGCCCTGGCAGGCTGTTCATAGACGTGA
The DNA here is from genome assembly GCF_000299155.1 of Elephantulus edwardii. Taxonomy (NCBI): domain Eukaryota; kingdom Metazoa; phylum Chordata; class Mammalia; order Macroscelidea; family Macroscelididae; genus Elephantulus; species Elephantulus edwardii. The sequence continues at coordinate 10,716,173 of NW_006399755.1, forward strand.
TTACTGCTACAGTAGCAACTTGAGTGAAAACTAGTGGCCATGAACTGACCTAGGCGTTCCCCCAAGCACTTTCCAGAGGTCCTCCATTCTGTCCTTACAGCCTCTGAGCAGAACCACCTAGGAGCCTACAGCCTGCAAGTGGCAGACAGGTTCAAACCCAGAACCACTCAGCAACCAGGTGGGGACACACAGAAGCTTTCCAGAAGGGGGTCTTCCAGGAAGATCTGCAGAGACCTGGAGGTAGATGGGGTGGGGGAGACTCACAAAGGAAGCCTCCTGCTGGCCCCACCCCACTCCCCATTCGATGCCCAATTAGTCCTGCTGCCTTGGCCTGGCTGGAGCCTGGAACAAGCCAAGGCACGTTGAGGAAGTTCAGTTACATAAGGGGAAGCTGCCAGGGTGCCCTTCCCTGCCTCAGGAGAGACTCCTCCGAGGGCTGTGCCAGGATTCCAACCTCCAGGAAGTTGTCTGGGGTACTTTCCTGTCTCCTCTTCCCCTGCTGGGCCCTCCTGTCCTCACTCACCCTTTCTCATCCTCCCGACTGCACCCCACCCTCCACAAACTCCCTTCAGCTATTCAGACACAAGAATATCTTGAGGACCAAGAACAACCCACCATGGAATCCTCGCCACAGCATCCTCCCGCACACTGGACACCTGGCCTAGCCCTCCCCCGGTCCACAATAAAGCAACTGTGAGCTCCTACTCTTTGCCAGACATGTTCGTGTCCATACACATCCAAGTACATGGCCTTGGGCATGTTGCTTAATCTCCTTCCTGGGCCTCAATTTCTTCATCTCTAAAAAGGGAGTAATGAGTTGAGATTTGTAAAGGGTTTTGAAGAGGCATGTGTGGCATGTAATAAATGCTGTTTAAGCATTTGTTAATGTAAATGAAATTAATATCTGTAACAATTTTGCAAGGTAAAGATTGTTGTGGTTAACTGTCCTCAATGACCCAGTGATCCCGTGTGTGCAGAACAGAACTGCTTTATAGACCTTCAAGGCTGTGACCTTTCAGGAGCAGATCCCCAGCCCTAGCTTCCATGGTGCCTCTGAGTGGGTTCGAACTGCCAACTTCAGGCTAGTAGTCGAGTGCTTAACAGTGCCATTCAGGACTCAAGGGAAGGATTGTTGCTAGTGCTTGCCACCAAGTAGATTCTGACTTACAGCAACCCGTATAGGATGGAGTATAACTACCCCGTAAGGTTTCCTAGGCCACAGTCTTTACAGAAGCAGATAGCCAGGGCACTTTCACTGAAGAAAATTATAGATTCAAAGCACAGATCTTCTGTGTTACCAGTCAAGTGCTCAACCATTGCACCAACAGAACTCCTTTATCAGCTGTTTCAATGTTTGGTGATCAGAGTCCATAAAGGATTGCCTTCATTACATCATTTATTCATCACGTATTTCTTTAGCACTTTCTGTGTGCCTGACCCAATGCTAGACATTTCCTGGACATGATCCTACTTAATCCCCATGACGCTGTGAGGTGTTAGCCTCCTCCTCCCGTGGGAGCAGCACCTCCCCCGCCCTGCCCCGTTAAGACGTTTGACTGTTTATTTTCTGTATCCTTCACCACCGCAAACACCTTCAAAGCAGAGGTTTTATTTTATTCATTGCTGTATTTCAGCACCAGGCACAGAGAAAGGACTCAATAAATAACTCTGGAACCGAGGAATATCATTACCCCAACTTTACCAAGGAAGCCACTGAAGCTCAGAGTGATTTGCCCAAGATCACATAGCTGCCCAAAGGCAGAGCTAGGTTGAGACCCTATGCTGAGTAGCTCAAAATTCGGTGTTCTCTTCCATGCACTGATTCTACTCACTGGAGGCCCATTTGTGGGGAAGAAGGAGAATCTAAGCTGGGATGAAGGAGGATCTAAGCTGGGATGAAACTCAAAGAGGGAGGTCATAGATGCCTGAAGTGGCAGACAGCTGAGATACAAGACCCCCACAGTCACATTTGCCAGGGGCTCCATCTTCCTTCTGCCTCCAGCCTGCCCACCTTGCTTGGGTCTCCCCTCAGGCCGCTGCTCATCCTAGTCCGGGGAGCAGAGCTCCTTCATCTGGTCCTCCATCGAGAAGAGTGGCCAGTCGAGCTTCAGAAAGGCCAGATGCAGACACCGCCTTGCTCAGCCTCCGGGGCCTGCTTGCTGCTCGTAGACTCACCCGGGAGCTCAAGGTGAGAGGGACCCGCTGAGTGGGAGACGCCAGGGCCTCCCTAGAGGATGAGCGGGGCCTGGGGCTCACGAAGCTGGGAGGGGCTTCGCAGGGCAAGGCCCCTTTCTGAAACCGAGGCCCAGGGAGGGCAGAAAGAATAGGCAGAACCCCACGCTCGCTGGATGGGGCAGAGTGCCAAACACGTTCACATTTGTTAATACAAAGTGTTTGCAGCATCCAGGAGACTACAACCACTTCCTAAATCAGGGTCCTCGAGAACCTGGCAGAAAGCCTGCACTGCACGCAAGCAGGAGCTCAGAAACGCATGCTGAGCGCACACGTGCTATTTTGTTGGCTCCAGTCAGTCCTGACCTGCCGTGACCCTCCATCAGGTTTCCAAGCTGTAAATCCCAACAGGAGGGGACTGTCCATCTTTCTCCCTCAGAGCCAGCACTGGATTTGAACCACTGGCAATGTGCAGCCTCTGGGTTAGCAGCACAGCTATGTCACCTAGGGCTCCCAAAATGTTATTTAGCCCTCGGGGATGTAGCAGTTACTCTCCTGTTGCACAGTTGAAGAAACAGAACTGAAGAAAGGAGGGGGTTGATGAAACCTCAAAGGCTTCTGAGAAGTGGCTTCTGGACACCAGGCACTTTCCTGAGAGTGAGTGAGATGGAGAGGGGAATAGAAGCAGGTTGCAGTGGTTGAGGAGTGGATGGAAGTGGGGAAGTTGGCACTGAAAGTTGTAGACTGCTTTTGAGAGAAAGTGCATGTGCGCAACAGAGTGTAGTTGTTGGCATAACATAGCGTAAACATGAGGCACAGGCTTCTTTGCTACTTGGATGGGGTCAGTATCGTAGAGATTTTCTGGAGAAAAAGGTTCATTAATCAGAGCCTGGTGGCCTACCGGTAAAAAGTTGCACTGTAGTGCCAAAGTCTCATGGTTCCAATCCATCAGCTGCTCCATGAGAGAATGATGGGCAATCTTGTCCTGTGTGATGTGATTTACTGCCTCTGAAAACTTCTGAAGGGTCAGCGGCTATGGGTCGGTTCTAAGTAGACGGCACACATCAACAACTGGTCAGCTATGAGTCAGTTCTGACTTGCAATTTGCAGCCTCTGAAAATCTGCTGGAGAGTCAGCGATGAATTGGCAAAGACTGAGAGAGCCAGATAGGGCACTAGGTGAGGGTGGTCGGGAGGAGAGGGGACACGGGGCTGAGTGCTGCCCTCTTGGAGGAACATCATTTTGTTGACAAGCTACTTCACCTCCTGAGCATTTCCATTTCTTTACAAAATAAGAAAGCTATGCCTCTAATATCTGCCATCAATGACCTCTCCAAAGTGCTGCAGAGTAACAAATATAATTTCAAAGAATAATGTGCAAAATATGCAAGCCATGGTCTTTGCAGTTACTTCCTATGCATCTGAAAGTTGGACAATGGAAAATGGGAACAGAAGAGGAATCGATCGATACCTTTGAATCGTGATGCTGGAGAAGAGTACAGAATCTCCTAGGGACTACCAAAGGAATCAACAAGTCTGTCTTGGAGGAAGTACAACCAAGATGCTCTAGAGAGGCAAGCACGGGGAAATTTCATCTTACATGCTTTGGGCATGCTGTCATGAGGGGCCAGTCCTTGAAAAAAAATATATCATACTTGGAACGGTGAAAGGTCAGAGAAAGAAAGACCCTCAAGTGACACAGTGACTGTAACAATAGGCTCAAGTATATCAGAGATGGTGAGAGTGGGTTCAGGATAAGGCAAGGCTCAGACCTGCTGTCCATAGGCTTGTTATGAGTCCCAGTTGACTTGATGGCACCTAAGAACCCACCTCTAAGGGTGTGAGAATTCAGAAACCCAGGAGACACTGTTATGTATCACCTCTATCACCCTTCCCTGGCCTGGAGGTTCCTGCAGACATCCATTTGTAGCTGTGTCTCTGAGAGTTTCTCTGATGGCAGGGAATGTGCTCAGCCCACACACAACAGGTCAGAAGTACCAAGTAGTCGTATCCTGGGTGCAACTCCAGCCAGCGGGTGCTATGGGCAAATCCCCTGTGCCCTCACTCTCTAGGGGACCGTTCTGAGTGTATTCTGAACAGCATCTCAGAGAGACAATAGTGGGATTAGTTCTATTTGCTCCCAGGGGTAACCTACCCATTAATACCACTTTCACTAGGTACCCCCTATGCCATGCTTCCCCTAGTACCCACAGAAACTTTTCACACCCAGATCCTTGCTCAGTCTGCTGTGAAGCAGTCTAAAACCGGTGGCATATTTATCCCTGGGACTCAGCATATATTAACTAAATGTTTGCTTCCATACTCTCTTCACTGCAGAGTCGGTCTTCTTCCAGAGTGAAGTCACAGCTCCAGCAGAACCATCGCCAACCCATCAGCATTGTCCAGGAACAGGTAGGTAGGTGCCCATGCCAGGGACGCACAGGGTAGTGGAAGCCAAGGTCACAGGCCTTAAGACTCTAAGTGGAGCCACTTGAAACTAAGAGAGTCTTTCCCATTATTACTGCCCTATCCAGTTTACAAAGTCCTTTTCCTGTGTTGCAGGTCTGTATTCATTTAAAAAAACAAAAAAACAAACAAACAAAAAAACCACCTTATTTTGTTGTTGTTGAAAAGACACAGCAGTTTATTTGCTGTGTTATTCACAATAGCAAAGCAATGGAAGCACCCCAAGTGCCTATCAATAAGTGAATGGGTAGAAAAACTACATTCACACGACTGAATATTATGCAGCACTGAAAAACAAGGAACTCATAAAATATTACACAACATGGGTGACCCTCAGTGACATTATGCTGAGTGAAATATCAGTCACAAAAGGACAAATACTACATAACACCACTGTTATAAAATTGGACTGACATGGGGGTTGGGGAGAAACTAAGAAAACTAAAGAAAAGAGGGGATAAATAATGAACACTGCATTGGAACAGATGAAGGAAAGAACTGTTTAAAGGGAATATATGATTAGGCATTATACACACAACAGTCCAGAAAAAGAGGTACATTGCAAAGAGGACTGGGGAGGAGGGAGGTAATTGTGCAACAATGAAAGAATATTTTTAAAAAACAAAAGTGAACCGGGGAAAGGGAAGGGAGAGAGAAGGGGTAAAATGTGCAACACTGAATGAGTTAAAATCACAATTAAAATAAAAAAAAAAACAACTTAAAAAAAAAAAGACCCAGCAGAACATACAGTAATTCAACACGAGCGATTCACTGATAATGACAACATTCACGCTGTGGCCATTCTCTCCCTTTTCCCGAATTGTTTCTCCCCCAACAAAACTCACCACCTCCTAAGATTCCATTCCAACCTTTTGTGTTGCTGTTGCCAAAGAAACTCCATACAGACAATCCCTTTTTCCAAACACCAAGTTCAAGTTCATTCCATTTTCTATCCCATTGTTTCAACTTGTAGGTTCAGGGTTCAGGGTTCTTGTGTTCAACTTCGAGGCTTCCAAGTCAAACTCTGCTCTCTGCTGCTAACGCCCTCCTCCCAGCACCTTCCTCCTCTCCTCCTCCAGGTTCCCTTGTGGTCGGCCAGGCCAGAGGTGAAGTTCCCCTGCCTCCTGGTGGAGGAGCTGATGCGAGCTCACCTGCCCTCCAGGCTGGCCGGGGTGGCCTACCACCCCAGCCGGTGCGCCCAGCTGGCCGCAGCTCTGAGCGCAGAGATCCGGGACTTGGTGAAGGCGGTCACTCCACCTCGCTACAAGCTAGTGTGCTCAGTCAGCATTGGGAGCAAAGGACAGGACGACGTGGTGGTCTCCAGCCAGAGCCTGTGGGACCCCTATGCAGACAGCTTCGCCACTTCCCAGTACGTGAACCCCACACTCTTCTGCGTGGCCCTAGTGTACGCCATCTATTTGGAGTGAATCCCGTGGGATAGGAGCGGAGGGCTTGGCTGTAAGGGGTCCATGCTAGAAACTGACCTGGAAAACAGCCCCTAACCCACTAGTCAGTGACCGTGGGGGAATGCAGCTCCTCCCGGGGCCAAGCCTCCCGCTTCCGCGACTCAGGGTCAATTAGAAGAAGAAAAGGAGTAAGATGAAGCTGCTTCAGCCCTCCTCAGGCCACGCGGACCACACGCGCTGTGCAGGTCCTTGGCTGCGGCCTGGAATCATGCCGACAACGTGCTGCTCGCGGCTGGCTGTACAGATCAGACGCTCTGAGGGGCAGCTATCTATGTCTTTGATTAATAAAAAATGGAAGATAAATTAATAATGACTTAATGCATGTACTTTGGGATCAAAAATCCTCCAAAGCATGGGGAAAATATAAAAAGGGAGGCTCTTGCTAGTGAAAAGTTGGGGGACAAGTACTTTCCTGAGAGGCCAGCCACAGTGGCAGGTCCCGGTAGTTAGGGCCAACACTGAGATGTAAGAAAGTATGACGCTTCTATCCCCGATTTCATGTCAAGTGCTGTGCTTGGAGTTTTAAACGGGATTCCCTCATCCTCACACAACCCTGGGGGGGGGGGGGAGGTTTGACACTACCATCCCCATCTTACAGATGAGTAAACTGAGGTTCAAAGAAGTGGTTACTTGTGGTGGGTCACAGGATCAGTAAGAGATTCGAAGTATATTTGTCTTATTTATAAAGAAAAAAAAAGGTAGAAGAGGATGAAGTGTCAAACTGCAGCACTGTTGTTGTTGTGGATTGCTGTTGAGTCGAGCACGACTCACAATGATTCTATGAACAAAAGTCCTGCAGCCTTTCTATAATTATCATCATTTATCAAAGTTCAGAGTTTCCAGAGGCATGTTGTTTAGGAAGTGGATGCCACTCCTGCTTCTAAACCTGTCTTAAACCGGGAGCTCCACCAAACACTGTCCACCATGGGTAACCATTACAACATTTGACACCCCAATAGCACAAGGTTCAGCATCACAGCAACCCCAGGTTACCTTAGTACAGCGTATTGACAGAAGAGTGCTGTACCACTTAGAAGAATGCTCCTCCAAAATGCAATAACAATTGACTTTTAAATACAAAGGCCCTCCCCAAAGTCTTGTTGACTTTAAACATGAGGCTTAAATAAAAACCAACCAATATAGTATGTTTTTGTTGTCCTGAAACAGTTTCACTAATACTGACACACCAACCTCCATTGCCCCAGATACTGTATCAAACCATCTCATCCGGTGTCTTCCTCTCCTGCACTGTCCATCCACCCATCCAAGCATGATGTCCTTCTCCAAGGACTGATCTCTCCAGGCCACAATGCCCACAGTTAAGTGAGGCGGAGCTTCAAAATCCTAGCCTCAAAGGAGAGACTTGATTTCACCCTCTCCAAGACAGAACAATTTGTTTTCTCAGCAGTCTATGGTATGTTCAAGACTCTTCTTCAGCACCACAACTCGATGGCATCCTTAGTCATTGTCCAACTCTCTGTAGCATAACAAGTAATTGAGAATACCATGGCCTAGATTAGGTGCACCTCTGTATTTAAAGTGACATCATTGCTTTTCAGCACTCTGAAGAAGTCCATGACAGCAGATTTTCCCAATGCAATTTGTCTTTTGATTTCCTGACTACTGGGGTTAAGAATGTTGATTATGGAACTAAGCAAGCTGTAATTGTTAACAACCTCAATCTCTTCTCCATCTATCATGGTGCTGCCAAATGGCCCAGTGGTGAGAATCCTTGTCTTGATGTTGAGCTTCAATCCATATTCAGGACCACAGTCCTTGACCTTCTGCATCAAGTGCTTCAGGTCTTCTTCAGTTTCAGCAAGCAAGGTTGTGTCAGCTGCATATCGTAGGTTGATGAGTCTTCCTCCAATCTTTATGCCACATTCCTCCTCATAAAGCCCTGCTTCCCGAATGATCTGTTCTGCATAGATTGAAAAGGTGTGGGGACAGAATGCATCCCTGACACACTCCTTTCCTGATTTTGAACCATGAAGTGTCTAGGTTTCAAACTGGTTTGTTGTTGAATACCTCATAGTGACCCTATGAAAAATAGGTCTGAACCCTGTCCTATCCTGTACCATTCTCATCATCTCTGACACACTTGAGCCCATTGCTGCAGGCACTGTGTCAAACCATCTTGCTGGGGGGGTGGGGGTCTTCCCCTCTTTCACTGACCCTCCACCTTTCCAAATAAGTGAACCTTTTCCAAGGAACAGCCTCTATTAGCAACATGTCCGAAGTTTGATGAAGCTTTGCCATCCTTCCCTCCAAGGAGAACTCTGCCTGCACTTTCCCCAAAACATATCTGTTCGTTCTTTTATCAGTTCATGGGATAGTCTGTATGCTTCTCCAACACAGCAATTAGGCATGTTGCGGGGAGAGGCTATTCCTCAGAGAAGGACATTATTCTTGGGAAGATGGAGGGATGGCAAAGGAGCGCAAGGTCCTCAAGCAGAGGGATTGACACAGTGACTGCAGCAATGGGTTTGAGTGTGTCAGAGATGAAGAAGATGGCACAGACAAGGACAGGGTTCAGATCTGTTGTTCTTAAGGTCACTATGAGCTGTACTTGATATGGAAGCACCTAACAGCAACAACAAAGAGACCAGACCTACCTGGGACACAGCTGGTGCTCAAAAGTGCTTTTTTAAATGAACAACTGAACAGCTTGGAGGCATTAAAGGGCAGAGCCTGTTCTCAGTGGCAGGGAATGAATGCTTTTTTAATCCTCTTATTCCTGGAAACCACTGACCAGGTAATACAACTTTTTTTTTTCTTAAAAAGCTATCTTATTCAGGGAACTACTATAAACACACACACACACACACACACACACACACACACACACACACACACCCCATAGAAAGTAGTAGATATCAGTGACCTCAACTCCCACATTTACCAACTTTTCATATTATGCAGTATTTGTTCAAAAAGTTTTTGTAATGAAATGGTGGTGGTGATTGTATACCGTCGAGTTGGAGCAGACCCATACTTGACCGTCTGGTGGGTTTTCAGAAACAGTTAATCACACAGGAGAAGATTGTCCATCCTTCTCCCACAGAGCAGCTGGTGGCCTCGAACAATACACCTTCAGGATTGCAGCACAGCTTCTTGCCAGAGCTCCCCTTATCTCTAACTCCATAAGCTACTCCATTTGATGAGTCTTCCTCCGATCTTGATGCCACATTCTTCTTCATAGAGTCCAACTTCATGAATTATTTGCTCAGCATGCAGAGTTAATAGATATGGAGAAAGGATCCATCCCTGATGCACACTGTTACTGATTTATAAATCTTACAGTGTTTCCTTGTTCCATTCAGGTAACAGCTTCTTGGTGTATGTATATGTTTCACATAAGCCCAATCAAGTGTTCTGGGATTCCCATTCTTCTCAATATTAATCATAATATATGATCCAACATAAAGTTAGTTTGTCTGTACTTTGTCCATATCTTTACATGATTAATAACACACAAGCAAACACTTTTATGATACTCTCTATTTTCTGACATTAGCTTTAATATCCAAGATCATTAGCTTTAATATCCCTTGTGCCTCCCTTGGTCTCTTCTGAATCCAGTTTCAATTTCTAATAGTTCCCTGTGAATGTCCTATTCCAGTGGTTTTTTAAATAATCTTCAGCAAGATTTTCCTTGTATGTGATATGAATGACATTCCTTGATAATCTCCATTCTGTTGGATCATCCATCTTTTTTGGGAATGGGAACAAATGCTAATCTCTTCCAGTCAGTTGGCTCGGTAGCTAGCTGTCCTGAAATTTCTTGGTATAGACCAGTGAGTACATCCAGAGCTACATCTGTTTGTTAATATATGCCAATTGAGATTCCATCAATTCCTGGGATTTAAAATTGTTTTTCCGAAGGCCTTCAGTTCCATTTGAACTGTTTCCCTTATTGTCATTGGTTCTTTTTTTTCTTTTTCTGAGTCCACTGTACTTTATTGATGGTATGTGACAAGATGGGCTCTCTAAGCTCCTCCCCCTTCTCAGGGGGACTAGATAGAAATTGTATCATGGATGTGAGATTCTCAATGTGTAGGGGGATTGAGTTGGGGCAAGGACTCAGCAGTAGCCAAGGGTCCCTCTCTCTCTTCTTATTCTATTGCTCGGGCTGGTGTTCCAAGGGGCTCTTTTTCTTTGGAGACCATGTGAATCATCAGGTCAACCACCCAGCTGCTGTAGCCAATTTCATTGTCTGACAAAGTGGTCGTTTAGGGCAATGCCAGCCCCAGCAACAACGATTTAAGAGTGGGTGTCATGTTTACAGTCACAGTGTATCCCAGAATGCCCTTTAGAGGCCCTTCTGATGCCTGCTTTACTGCTTTTTTAAAAAAATTCATTTTAATGAAAGTTTACAGAAATTTAGGGTTTCCGATCATTCATTGTTGCACTTTTCTCCCTGCCCAATCCCCTCCCCTCCCCCAATTCACTCTTCTCTTTGAAAAGTAAAACTCTTCCATTGTTATGCAATCCCTCCCCCAAACTCCACTCCACTGTGCAGCCTTCATTCTGGATTCCTGTCATGACAATTAATACCCAATCACATGTCCCTTTTAAACAGTTTTCTCCCTCATCTGTTTCAATGCAGTATAATACATCATTCCTCCGCTCCTTCTGTCTTCCCTCAATCCTAGTGTCAGTCCCATTTTACAACAGTGGCCCTATGCAATATTTGTCCTTTTGTGATTGGGATATTTCACTCAGCATAATGTCCTCCAGGGTCATCCATTTTGCATATTATTTCATAAGTTTCTTGTTTTTTACTGCTTTCCTGATGTCACCATATTTGGCAGCTTTCTCCAGATGACAGGTCAGATCCATGACTGACATATTGCAGGTGGGGACATGGAAAGTCATGCCAGTAAGTTTCCCATTCAGCTCAGGGATGACCTTTCCCTTAGCCTTGGCAGTGCCAGTAGATGCAGGGATGATGTTTGCACAGCTCCATGGCCATCACACCACAGCTTTCCAGTCTTCTGGGTGGGAGTAATAGCAAGGACTGTGGTCATGGGTCCCTCTACGATGCCAAAGTTGTCATGGATGACCTTGGCCAGGGGGACCAAGCAGTTGGTGATGCAGAAGGCATTGCTGAAAATCTTGAGACAGTTGTCATACTTCTCCTGGTTCACGCCCATCACAATCAAGGGGGCACCAGCAGAAGGAGCAGATGACTTTCCACTTGGCACCACCCTTCAAATGAGCCCCAGCCTTCTCCAAGGTTGTGGAGACACCAGTGCACTCCACAACATACTTAGTGTCAGCATCACCCCATTTGATATTGGCGGGATCTCGCTCCTGGAAGATAGTGATGGCTTCCCCATTGATGACAAGCTTCCCATTCTCAGACTTGACAGTGACATTGAACTTGCCATGGGTGGAATCATACTGGAACATATAGACCATGCAATTGAGGTCAATGAAGGGGTCATTTATGGCAACAACATCCACTTTGCCAGAGTTAAAAGCAGCCCTGCAGAGGGGTGAGGACGGGCAGGGGTGGGTGGGGTGTTAATCATAGAGTTTACAATTCGATGGGTGGAGGGGGGTGGGAAGGAAAAGGGAAGGATCTTGTGTGAAAAAAAAAGTCATCTGACTTTGTAAATAAATCAGTATATATTTAAAGACAAAAGCAGCCCTGGTGACCAGGTGTCCAATACGAATGCAGCTGAGAATGCACGAGAAGAGAGGGCTGTCGATCAATGAGGATCAATGAGAAGCAGAGAGCCTTGCTATTGGTTCTTGAGTACATGCTGCTTCCTGAAATGATTCCCTGTCAACCAATTCTCTCCCGTACAGTGACTTTGTATTCCTTCCATCTTCTTTTGATACTTCTTGCATTATTCAAGATTTGGTCCCCAGAACCCTTCAGTCTAAGCTTGGATTTGTTCTTCAGTTCTTTCAGCTTGAGAAATGTCGAGCATGTTTCTTCCCTTTTGGTTTTCTCACTCCAACTCTTTGCTCATTTTGTAATACTACTTTGCTTTGTCTTCTAGAGCTGTCCTTTGAAGTCAAGGACTGTGATCATGAGTCCCTCTACAATGCCAAAGTTGTCATGGATGAGCTTGGCCAGAGGGGCCAACCGCTTGGCGGTGCAGAATTCTTACACAGAATATAGAACAGCTTCTTTTCCATTCTTTGGACAAATAGTTTTTATTGCAATTTCAAACAATACAAAAGTAGCTATGTGTTTCCTGCTGTGCTCACATGTCATATATATCCTTACAATCATCACATGCTGGGACCTGTATTCCTTTCATGACCTGTAGAATTACTTCATGTCTTGGAAACTTAGTTTCCTTATCAATATATTTGAGTAATAAAATACTATGTACTTTGTTGAAGATTATAAGCTCTGATCTAGATGAAAAGCAATGTACAACCCAAAGAGTGCTGCTCCCTGTTGGATACCATCACACTGACTCTGACTCACTGTTACCTTCATGAGACAGCAGAATGGTCCTCTAGAGTTTTCTAGGATGTAATTCTTATAGGAACAGATTGCCAGGTCTTTCTCCCACAGCACACTTGGGTGGGTCTGAACAGTCAAACTTTCAAAAAACGGAGTGCTTAACCTTACAGGATGTAAGGACACTAACTTGTGTATTCAGTGTACTGAGCGCACTGGACATTCAGGATGCAATGGACGGGTCCCAGTGTGGGCCCTGGATGTGTTCACCTGCAAATGAAAACGGCCTGATAGGTTCTGGAGCAGAACACACAAGAATCTTTGTTTGCTGAGGATGTTCTAATCTAGCCTTGGGTGGAAAATGCAGGCAAGCTTTCCCAAAGGAAGTGGCCTGAGCTGAGACTACAAAAGGTAAGGAGGCACAGAAAATGGCATGGAAGGAAGAAAGGAGGGTAGAAGGATGGTCGAGGCAGAGGGAGCAGCTAGTGCAAAGGAACTGATGAGAACATGCTAGGGAGACTTAGGGTGAGAGGTAAGCAGAACGGAGATGCCAGGCTAAGGCCTTTATGCCACATCATGAAGGACAAAGAAAGCCATCAAAAGGTTTTGAGCAGGGGCATGGCAGGCTCTGCTTGAAACAACCTGCGTTATGCAGGTGACACAGTTTTGCTTGCTGAAACTGAAGAAGAACTGATGCATTTGCTGCAGAGGGTCAAGGACTGTAGTGTGCAATATAGATTGCAGCTCAACATCAAGAAGACAAAGATTCTCACCACTGGGCCAACTGGCAGCATCATGATAAAAGGAGAAGAGATTAAGATGGTTAACAATTTCAGCTTGCCCAGCTCCACAATCAATACTCTTGGTATCAGCAGTCAGGAAATCAGGATGAACTCAATTGGGAAAATCTGCTGTCATGGATCTCTCCAGAGTGCTGAAGAGCAAAGATGTCAATCTAGAGAGTAAGGTGCACCTAATTTTTACAATTATTGCTATGCATCAGAGAGCAGGACAATGATGCCTTTGAGTTGTGGTGCTGGAGAGGAGTCTTGAACATACCATGGATGGCCAATAGAACAAAAAGGTCTTTCTTATAGAAGGTGAAACAAAACTGCTGCTTGGAGGCAAGGATTTTGAGGCTCCGTCTCACATACTTTGGGCATGTGGCCAAGAAGGACAAGTCCTTGGAGAAGGATATCATGCTTGGAAGAGTGGAGGGACACAGCACAGGAGAGGAAGACCACAGATGAGGTGGATTGAATAAGGTTATGAGGATAGGTGTGTTGGAGAAAGTGAGACTGGCTCAGGTTAGAGCAGAGTTCAGAGATATTGTGCATACGAGTCGCTATGAGTGTATATGGGTTGTCAACTGGATGGAACATACCAACAACGACAGACTCACAGTTGTAAATTAATCAGCATGGCTGTTGTGTGGACAGCACTTGGTGGGAGAATCTGGAGGATGGGAGACAATTAAGTGAATGCTTACATGCTGCAGGCAAAACATTAGACCTGAACAAAAGCAGCAGTTGTTTCTGCTACCAAGAATCAGCCCTCCATCTCTGTGGTAGTTGTTACCTTCCTGAAGCTCCAGACATGCGCAGAAAAGGTAGAGTGCCAGGCTCACAGAATCTTAGCTGCTCTACGGACCTCTGATGTCTTTGGCATCTCTAACTGAGAGGTCAAGTGGGCCTGGCTTCTCCCTTCTCCCCCAGCTTGTGAGGCAGAGCACCCTGCCATGAGCACTCATGTTCCTGAACATATATGAGCTCTTTGGCATCTTGGGATAAAGGATTGGATCCTCACCAATATTCTGCGAGATCTCACCAGTATCTGGACTGCACTGACCCAACATGGAGGGTCGGGGAGGGGAAGACACTTGTTCATTCAAAGCAATGTCTTCAGAGCCTCTGAGTGGTTCTAATATCTTTTTTTCAAACCCTAGGGCAAAGACAGGCATAAAAGAAGGGCCCAGGCCCTCTCCCCTCTAAATGAGGACACTTCTAACACCCCTACTTATGAGCAAGAGTATTGCCTTTGACATTTCCAACCTCAGCAGCAATAATGTTTCCCTGACCCTCCTCAGGACAGGCAAAAGCCTTTGTCATCTCCTCTCCTAACACTCCCTGCTTCCTTTTTCATAGCACTCATTACTTGTAAAATTACAAGTGTAATTTCTGCCTTCCTCAATAGGCTGCTAGCTTTCTGACAGAAAGGGCTGCACCTGCCTGCTCCTATTGTTTCCTTGGTGCTTAGAACAGCCTGGCTTATAACAGGCACTCTAAAGAGCATTTGTGAAGACAGGTAATGAGAACCAATAGGACTTCCTGAGGGAGAAGAATCTGTGGAAGGAGACTTGCAGATTTTGGAGGGCTGAGGGAGCCAAGTCACAGGGCCAGGCAGTAACAAGCACACATCCTGCTCCAGCCTTTCCCATTCACAAGCCTGTGCTGAAACAGACTGCTATTTCCCACTGCCTAATTCATGGACAATTCCCTCGTCATCAAGTGGATTCAAACTCACAGCCACCTTGCAGGACAAAGAACTGCTCCATAGGGTTTCTACAATGGTAAATCTTCATGGAAATAGACTGCCTCATCTTTCTCTCTTGAAACAGCTGGTGAGTTTGAACTGTCAAGCATCTGATTACCAGTTACATGCCTTAACTACAGTGCCACAAGAACCACTTATGTCAGAGAACAATGGTCTCCATGATTCTAGAAGATTCTGGAAGATAAAGTGCTCTGTCGTTAAATATGCTTAAGAAACTGAGTTAAACCAAATGAAATAGGTTCTTTCCAGAGCCTAAATAATGCTAACGATGGGAGCTCTGGTGGCCTAGTGGCAAGAAGCTGCACTGAAACCCCAGAGGCGTGCAGTTTGAATCCACTAGATGCTCTGCTGGAGAAGGAGGGACAATCTCCTCCTGTACCAGTCGGATCCAATTTGATGGTACACACACAAAAAATAATAAAATGTAAAAAAATAATGCTCACAAGCCTTTGGGTGGCACGAATGGTTAAGCACTGGATTGCCAACTGAAATGACAGTGACTCAATTTCACCCAGAGGAACTTCAGAAGAAAGGTTTGGTGACTTATACAATGTCACAGCCTTGAAAACCCCATGACATAGTTCTCCTCTGCCCTTTGGGGGGTCACTGTGAGACAGAATCCACTGGATGGCCAACTTTTCTTTTTAAATACTAATATGCATCATGGGTAACTCTAATCCGTGGCCCTCAGGCCTGTTTGTAATTGTTTTTGGTCAAACATTCTTCTAGGTCGCAGAGCTCTGGTGTGTCCACTTGCTGTGTACAGAGGTAACTTGTGGTTGCTGTGAAGCTAAACACTGTGACACTGAGGCATCAAATGCAATAATGGTTACCCACGGTGGACAGTGTTTGGTGGAACTCCTCAATTAAAAGAAGCTTGGAAGCAGGATGCAAGTGTTGAGGACTTTCTATCATAGTGTCACTATGAGTCATCTACGACTCAATGGCACTTAACAATAATATTAGAAGGCTATCAGTTTAAAGATTTGTGTGAACCTGATCCAAGCCATGATATTTTCAAGTACTTCCTACACATCTGAAAGCTGGACGATAAAAATGACTGAAGAATCAATGCCTTTTGAACTGTGATGTTAGAGAAAAGTACTGAATATTCTTATACTGCCGAAAGAACAAACAAATCCGTCGCAGAGGAAGTGCATCCAGGATGCTCCTTAGAGGCATAGACGGTGACGCTTCATCTCACATGCACTGGGAACGCGGTCACGAGGGGCCAGTCCTTGGAAACAGACATCGCGCTGGGAAAGGCGGAGGGCCAGAGAAAGACAGGAAGAATCTTAGCAAGATGGATTGATACAGGGATTGCCGCAATGGCTCAGCCTATTAGAAATGGGGAGATGGCTCAGGACAGGGCAGAGACTAGATCTGTGGATGAAAGTTGCTCTGAGTCGTAGGTGACTGGACGGCACCTAACGACAATACATACTGTGTTTTTCAGAAGTCACATGCAGTGTTCCTTTACATGGAATCCTTTCTGTAAAACAGTTTTAAAATTCTACACCACCCCCTAACTACTATGATGATTATTTATCAAACATAGCACAGCATCGGTGTTCCCCCACCCCATTTTTGGGCAAGGGTGGAAGTCTCCCTTAATAACCCCCTCAAAAATATTCCACGGCCCAACAGACAAAAGGAACAACAGTAAAACTGTTTGGTTAAAGGTGGGCCTTGAGAGCCCACCTGGCCATCTGTCACTGCCAACACCTGAGGAACCCTGGTGGCCCGATGAGTTCAGTTTGAAAAGTACCAGTGCAGAGGAATGAGCATGAGGTTGAAATGAGGACATCTGGCTTCCAGTGCTTGCTCTGCCACTAACTGCTGAACTCTGGGCGAGTCATTTACCCTTCCTGGGCCTCAGTTTTCCCATTATACAGAATCTGTTAACCTGGATGAACTCTAAGCTTCAGCCTTGACCCGATGAAGGCTGTCGAATGCAAACTCTGGGATACGCTGGTCCCAAGCCTCTGCGGTTTACTGGTCTCTGTCTGTGGGGCTGCCAGTACCCAGCGTGACTGGTGTAGCACACCGGAGCCTAGGCTGTGAAATGCGGAATTCATTACTGGCACTGCACAGCCCAGGAGTGCCTGGCTCCCTGGGGAGGGCATGCCCTGCGCAGGATGGAAGGGGTGGGTTGGGGAAGGGTGGGTGGACCGGCATCAGCAGCCACTCAGTGGGCAGAATAGGGAGAAGGACCCAGGTCTCCTGACTCCTGCTCTATCTTTAGATCTCCATAGCAACCGTCGTCAGGGTGCAGGAGCTGAAGGTGCAGGCTGAGCTGGCTGCCTAAAGCAGGAGGGAGGGCTATTTTCCTCCTGTGTCTCTTTTGCTGGGAAAGGACTGTGGGCTGGGCTCTTGAGCCAGGAATAGGAGACTCAAAGAAAAGGCATCTGCAGCAGGAAAGGCTTGGGACCAAAACAAAATAGAGGTAACAGAGGGTCCTACTTTACACTGAGAATGTGGTCAGGCCACAGAAGCCAAGACTTTATTTATAGGGTGTCGGGCCCTAGAGGTACATAAGGCAAGTTCTTCGTCCAAAGAGCTCTTAGCCTCTTCTGTGGCTGCTCCCTGAATACTTAGTGGCATCTACTCTGTGCCAACACTGAGGCTATAGCAGGGATGCGGTCTCCAGGGAAAGCTGTAATTAAATGGCAGGATCCCACAGGAACATTTAACCAGTCTTCTCATCTGAGGGACCCAGGAAACCCTACCCACCTCCTCCTGTCACTTTCCTACTCATCCTTAAGGTTCAATACAGCTGTTGCTTCCTGAGAAGTCCTTCCTGACATCCAGGCTGGTTCACTCTCCTCAGAGCTCTGATAACTCGTACTCCTCCTTCCACAAGCTGGATGCCAAGAGGGATCAATAACCTCTCGGAGTAGATGAGAGATGGAGGTCTGCAGTGAAAGACAAAGGCATTCACCTGAGGTCACGATCTATCTAGTTCATGGCAGAGCTATGCCTGGGCTCTGTGTCTTTGGATTCCAGCCATGCTCCCTCCTAGGTCCCGACAGCAGGCTCCCGGGAGAGAGGCCAGGGCTAGAAGAGAAAGTAGGAGTCTTTGGCCAGGCCAGCACTCAACAAGCACCTGGCCATGTCTCTGGTGAACTCAGTGGATCCACAGACCAAGGCAAAAGGCTTCCTGCGACAGGAGCCAATCAGCTCTGCTATCAGGTCCCCGGCCAGGCGGCCCAAGTGCGTCTTCTCTCGGTAACTCCAGGGGAGCTGCTCCAGGGAGTCCTCCTGGAAGACAAGCAACAATGAGTGACTTCTGGGAGAGCCTCAGTGTTCACACAGCCAAGCTTCTTGGATAAGAAGGAAACTAAGCCGCTCTGCTGTACCTGAGGCATTGGGGCAAAGAGAAAGTGGCTATTTCTACACTCAGTGTTCAACCCGTGAGCACTCAGAATGGTTTCTAGCCTGACAATCCGGGGGGGGGGCAGGTAGGAAGACTGACAGCTTTGGGTTTCCGAGGAAATTGAAAAAATTATGTATGTGAACTTCTGTCCACTGGTGAGCCTTCCTTGAGGACATAAATTGTGGCTCAGTGCTCAAGATCTTGAGAGCTGGTGGTGAAGGACTGCCCTGGAACTGGAATTAGATCTCTAAGTATAAAGTCCCTTTTAGTTCCTTTAAAAGAAAATTTTAAATTTAGACTTTAAAATTTAAAAAAAAAAAGAAGGAAACTAAGGAAGAGAGGGTGCGAAACAAACTTCACCAAGCCATGGTACTACCGTGGTCCTACCAGGTACTTCTTGTGTGAACTCTTACCATCCTTTTAACAAGATTATGAGCAGATTACAGGAATCTCTGGTGATTAATTTTATAAAACAAAAATCCATGGTGATGCTATGGTAAAAGCACTTTGTCATGAACCAAAGGGTGAGTGTTTCAAACCCACAAGCCTCTCCAAGGGAGAAAAATGGCATCATCTGCTTCTATAAAGATCACAGCCCTAGAGACGTATGCGGCAGTTCTGCTCTGTCCGACCTTTTGGAACTGACCCTTCACCACCAGGCTTGGTACGGTGACCCAGGGAACCCAGTGACGTAGGGCTGTGGGCTCTCACCACGGCTCACTGCCTTCTAGTGCTCACTGCACCTTAGGGAAACACCTTCACCCCATGCCTGAGGGTCTCTCAGAATAGTTCCAAGGCTGTTCATCACCATCACTCTCAGAACACGCAATTTTTGCCTCTGTCAAGGTCAACTCACTTGAATCTGCTGAATGTTCACCCCGCCTGTGCCGAACAGCACTTCACCAATGGAGAGCCAGCAACTTCTCTGAAAAGACGTGGTTCCTGGCCTCGTGGAGCTGCCATCTCCCACGTGGGAGACAGGACTAAACAGAGAATCTCTGGGGAGCAGCTGGCTGGGTGTAACAGAGAGGCCAGGCAGCAGAGGGTTCATCTCTCAGCACAGAAGGCCTAATGATGCTGTATTTACATTTTCACAGCAATAAAAATTAACAAGAAAATAAATTTTGAAACAAAAACCATTTTTAACACCTAGAGGGAGTATTCCAAGGAAGTCCTGGGCTTTGGAAAGCTCAAAGGGACCCAGGCTCCTTTCCTGCCCTCCCTTCCAGCCTTGACTGTGGCTTCCATCCTTGGCACCACAAAGTGCAAGCTCCAGCTCTGACTTGGAGATGTTTCTTCTATTTTTTAAATATGTTTAAGATACACATAGAAAAGTGCACAAATAATCAAGGATTTTGAAGTTTTTTTTTAAAAGGGAGGCCATTCAGAAACCCAGTGTCCAAAAACAGAACACGACTGTTGACACTGCAGACCCTCTTAAAGTCAACGAGTCCTGGCTGGTTCACATGCTGGCTGCTAAGTGAAAAGGCTGGAGGTCTGAGTCTCCCCAGAAAAACCTGACAATGAGCTCAGACAAAGAAGCCGAAGGAGAGCCTATGGACGCTGTACTCTGACACACGAGCAGTTGCTGACCTGACAGCCACAGGCTGTTTCTAGTTCCTTGGGCTTAACAGAGACACAGGATGGAGACAAATGGGGGTAGAATCCTAGCCGCCAAGTTGATTTTGACCCGTGGCAATCCTGCACGCACAGGGTAGAACTGTGCCTTGGTGGTAAAAGCAGGCTAAGAGTTGTGCTTCTGGCCAAAAAAGTCAGCAGTTTGAGCCCACTAGCGACACCAAGGGAGATGAGTCAGTCTGTTCCTGTTGGGATTCAAAGCCTGGGAAACCTGAGGAAGGGCTGCCATGAGGTAGGATCAGTTCGGCAGCAGTAGGTGGTTGTTGGTTACTCTGTGGCCAGCAGAGTGCTGAGCAGGAAGAGAGTAATGACGTCAACACGCTGTTCCTGCCTCAAGGAGCTCACCACAGCTTACAGCATGTCTCCTGCCCAGGCTCCACTACGGGCTCCAGGCTCTATCCAGCACACCTGCTGCGGGAGGTGGGATGAGGCAGTGTGACAGGCGAGATCTGGAATCAGACAGCCCTGGGCCCACATCCTAGCTCAGCCCGCCTAGCAGCACGATATATGCTTCAGTTTCCTTGTTGGTGGAATGTCACAACAATCCCTGCCTTTCTCGCCCAGCAACTGGGGTGCTCACCCAGTGACGGGGCTATTATTAGTGTATCGGGCAGTGAGGGGACAACAGGCCCTCAGGACAGGTCACAGGAACCCACAAAGTCTTAATCAAAGAAGGAGGTCACCATGTTGGGCTCACCTGACTGAGTACAAAGAAGGTACGGACATTCCAAAAGCGGGCCTGCTCCTGGAGGAAGGTTTTCAGGTAGATGCCCTCGAAGGTCTTGAAGCAGCCAACCAGGGTGACAAAGGTCTCGTCATCAGCGTTGTCCGTGATGCTCTGCAGGATGGGCACCATGGGAGCCAGGCCTGTGCCTGCAGCCAGCATAAGGAGCTCACCATACTGAATGATGGGGATGGAACAAGACAGGAGGACTGGGAAACTTCTCAAAGAGACCCTGCCACCACCCTACAACTAAGCCCTTTCTTGGACTGGCTTGGACCAGATCACATAGTCCCTTCTGGTGTCCTGTCCATCTACCTTTTACAAAAAAACCATCTTTACTTGTGAAAAGCTATAGCAAGTGAGGCCTGTGAAACACAAATCATGGAAATGGGGTTGACAGGGAGTGTAACTATGCAGCCTACCCTGTAAGCAGTTCGGCTGCCTTCTAAGGCACCCCACTGGGCTTCTGCTCACTCACTTCCACTGTCAGGGAGCTCACTACCTCCCAGGGAAGCTTGTTCATTGGGTCCTTCCCCTTTGCCAGGGAGGTCGCCTTCAGCTCACACAGGGAGATTGCCTATCTTTCTCCTGAAGAGCTGCTGAAAGAAGTTGGGATAGATAATAACCAAAAGCTGTTGTGAGGATTAAATGAGATATTATGTGGCAAGTATGAAAAATAATAGCCTGGCATATCACAGATGGACCAGAAGCCTTTGATATTATCATTATGTATGTGTACACATATGTTATCTATGTGTGTATGTATGTGCTTTTAGGTATATCCAAACATAGCAGAGGAAGGGTATACACTAAGGTCCCAAGGTATCTGGGGAGATGGCCTGTGGATGTTTTTATTTTCTTCCTTTTGCCTCTCAGTATCTGCCAATTTTCCCCCCTGGTGCAACAAACGTGTCTTGCATTTATAATAAGAAAAAATCCAATAAAAGCTATTTTTAAATTAAACAGAAATAAGAGAGGCAGGCATGATTCATTCTTTTCCATTTGTTTTCATTTTCTTTTGTTTTTCTAATTATAAAGGTAATAGGTGTTCCTTGCAAATAATTTGGAAAGTATAATGAAGAAAAGAAAAAACACCTCTAAGTTTACCATTGAGAGAAGCAAAGATTTCATTGTGCTTTCTTTCCATATTTTTTTCTATGCATTTTAACAGTTTCTCAGCCTATTATGCATTCAATTTTGCTAGCTAATCTTAAAGGATAAGCACACAACATCATTTACAAACATCATTTCCAGACCCAGAAAAATCTTTTCTCAAGCATTTGGAAGCCAGTTTACTGACCAGTTCCCTTATTCTTGGGTTGTCTCCAAGCATGTGCTATTAAAAAGCTGCAATGAACATGCACAAGTCAGCCAGCAGTCTGGAGTCTTTCAACAGGACAGACTTCCAGAAGTGGAATTAATGGGTCAAAGGATTTGAAGATTCTTAGGATTCTTGGTACAGGCAGCCAACTGCTTTCCAGACGGGCACTCACTGATGAGAAAGGATTCATTCTTCCTGATAAAGTCAGGGAAGGATTTGAGCACATTGTGATGGGGAAGGGATGAGCTTCCCAGGTTGGAAAGCAAAGGCCCTGAGCATCAAGCCATGGAGCGTATTCCAGGAGGGGTCTCTCTGGTTACATGATTAGAATATGAAATTTAAAAAAATAAATGGGGGTCAGATGGCATACCTTCACCAGTTGCTGCTGCGTGGATTCTGGATTATAACGTCCCATGAGTGTCAGAGCAGAACGTTTTCCAGTTTACAATGGCTTTTTCAGAAGTAAACCACCAGGCCTTTATACTGAGGTGCCTCTGGGAGGAATGGAACTTCCAACTTGCTGGTTTGAGATGCGTGGGTTAATTGTTTATACCACCCAGGGACTCTTTAAACAAAAAACTCGAGTTCACTGCTGTCATGTGCAACCCTTTATTGAGTTTCTGGGTCTGTAAACTGCAGGAGGAGACTACTGATCTTTCTTTCCCTTGAGTGGCTAGTGAATTCAAACTGCAGATATAAGCGCCCTTCGGGTTTGCAGTGCAACTCACTATGGACCAGCATCCTAGATGGTGTAAGGATCTGTTGTTTTCAGGTTGATTCCACCTCTTACCAGTCCTGCAGAACAGAGTTGGCCCTCCCTGTAGGATTTCCAAGGCTGTAAATCTTTGTGGAAGCTACTGTTGTTAGGTACCTTCCAGATGGTTCTCACTCATAAGGACCCTGTGTAGAACAATGAAACACTTCCCGTCTCATAGCGACTCATAGAGACCCCACGTACAACAGCCCTGAACTCTGCTCTATTCTGAGCCAATCTTATTGTCTCTGACACACCTACCCTCATTACCCCAGTCATTGCATCAATCCATCTCATCAAGGGTCTGTCTTCCTCTCTTGTGCTGTTCCTCCACCCTCCCAAGCATGATATTCCTCTCCAAGGACTGATCCCACTTTGCAATATATCCAAAGTATGTCAGACAAAGCTTCAGAATTCTTGTATCCAAGGAGCAGTCTGGCTTCACCTTCTCCAGGATGAACTTGTTTGTTCTCCTAGCAGCCCATGGTATATTCAATACTCTTCTCCAGTACCACCACAGCTCAAAGGCATCAGTTCTCCTTCTGTCATCCCTAGTCACTGTCCAGTTCTCTGATGCACACCAAATAATTGCAAAGACCATGGCCTGAATTGGGTGCACCTTGGTGGAGACTGCTGACTTTCCCAATGCAATTAATATTTTCATTTCCTGGCTGCTGGTACCAAGAGTGTTGGTTGTGGAGCCAAGCAAACTGAAGGTGTTAACAATCACAATGTCATCACCATCTATCATGATGCTGCCAATCAGCCCAATGATGAGAATCTTTGTTTTCTTAATGTTGAGCTTCAATCCATATTGAAGGCTGCAGTCCTTGACCTTCTGTAGTAAGCGCTTCAGGTCCTCCTGTTTCAGCAAGCAGGGTTGTGTCATCTGTGTAATGCAGGTGTTGATGAGTCTTCTTCCAATCCTAATGCCACATTCCTCCTCATAGAGCTCAGCCTCCCAGATAATCTGTTCTGTGTACAGATTGAAAAGGTTTGCAGACAGGACACATCCCTGGCATACGCCCTTCCCAACTTTGAACCATGCAGTGTTTCCTTGCTCTGTTCTGATGATTGCCTCTTGGTTCACGTATAGGTTTTGCATTAGCACGATCAAGTATTCTGGTATTCCCATTCTTCTCAGAGTCAGCCACAGTTTGTTGTGATCCACACAATCAAATGCCTTTGCACAGTCAATGAAGCACAGGCAGACCTCTGGTGCTCTCTAGCCGCACAGTAATTGCTTTGTCTGAGCCCACTCTTCCTGCCACTGTGTCAGTCCATCACGTTGAGAGTCCTCTTCTTTATCAGTAGCCCTCTACACTGCCAAGCTTGCTCTCTCTCCAGAAACTGGGCCCTCCTAACTGAGATGAAGTATCACCATCTTCATTTCTAAGAAGCATTTTGGCTGTATTTCTTCTAAGACAAATTTGTTCATTCTTCTGGTTGTTGTTGCTAATTGCCTTCAAGTCGAGCACAACTCATAGCGACCCTATGAACCAAAGGCTTGTAGCCCCTCTACAACTATTGACATTTATCAAAGTTCACAGGGTTTCCGGAGGCATGTTATTTAGGAAGTGGATGTCACTCCTGCTTTCAAACCTGTCATAGTACGTTGCGATGTATCGCGATCCTATGTACAGCCTCTCTGAACCCCTCCCTGTTCCGAGCACCAGTCTCACTAACTCCGACACACCAACCCCCATCGTCCCAGTCACTATATCAATCCATCTCATCCTGGGTCTCTCTCTCCTGCGCTGTCCCACCATCCTTCCTAGCATGATGTCCTTCTCCAAGGATTGATCTCTCCTGGCCACATGCCCAAAATAAGTGAGGCAAAGTTTCAAAATCCTAGCTTCCAAGGACAGACTTTTGGCTTCACCTTCTCCAAGACAGACCTATTTGTTTTCTTGGCAGTCCATGGTATGTTCAAGACTCTTCTAGTACTCCAGGTATTTTCATTATTCTTTACCAATACTGTGACTCAAATGCATCAATCCTTAAATCTTCTTATTCACTGTCTTGCTTTCATGTGTATATGTTGTTGTTGTTGTTGTTATGTGCCATCGATTTGGAACCCACTCCTAGCTGACACTCCAGCAGGTTTTCAGAGGCTGTGTATCGCACAGGAAGTAACTGACTAACTTTCTTCTGAAGAACAGCTAATGAATTCGAATCACGTGCTTATCATCTGACAACACAACTCCTTACCCTCTAGGCTACAGAGCTGCTTTGACATGTGTATGAGACAACTGAAAATGCCACGGCTGGGGTCAAGTGCACTTTAGTCCTCATGGTGAAATCTTGCTTTTATTTAACAAATTAAAGAGATCTTCTGCAGCAGATCTATCCAATGCAAAATACCACTTCTTTACTCTTGTTTTCATAGGTATTGATTGTGGATTCAAGTAAAATTAAATCCTTGATAAATTCAGTATTTTCTCCATTTACCTTGATGTTGCTTATTGGTGAGGCTGTGAGGATTTTTGTTTTATGCTGAGGTGTCATCCATAGTGAAAGCCATAGTTTTTTCTCTCTCAGTAAGTGCTTTAAGTCCTCAGCTTTTAGCAAGCAAGTAGTGTCTAATTGCACATTGCAAGTTGTTAATGAGTCTTTCTCAATTCTGAAGCTATAATCTTCTTTATACAGCCCAGCTTCTCTAATTATTTGCTCAGTATATAGATTGAGTAAGTGCAGTGAAAAGATGCAACCCTGCAATATACTTTTCCTGATTTTAAACCACACGGTACTCTCTTGTTCTGTCTGAATGAATGTTTCTCGGTCTGTGCATAAATTCTGCCTGAGGTTAATCCTTACCTGTTCCTCCTTTTGGAGAAAAGTTAAATGTTCTAGAATTTCTATTCTTTACACTGTTATTATAATTTGTTAAGATCTACAAAACGGAATGGCTTTACACAGTTACTAGAACACAGGTAAACATCTTTCTGGTATTCTCTGCATTTAGTCAAGATTTATATGACATCAGTAGTAACATCATCTCATTCTACATCCTCTACTAAATTCAGCTTGCATTTCTAGTAGTTCTTTGTCAATGTACTGCTGCAACTGTTTTTTAATTATCTTCAGCAAAATTTTGCTTGTGTGGCATAAATGATTTTGTTTGATAACTGCTACATTCTATTGGATAACCTTTTTTTGGATGGGTATAGATATGAATTTCTCTTCCAGCCAGCTGGCCAGGTAGCTATTTCAAATGTCTTATCTGAGATGAATGAACAAGCACTTCTGATACTACATCGTTTTGTCAAAACATGCCAACTAGTATTCCATCAATTCCTAGAGCCTTATTTTTCATCAGTGTCTTCTGTGCATCTTAGACTTATTCCTTCCTCTTCCTCTGCTCTTATGGAAGCTTGAAATCTGAAATACCAGGCACATAAGTCCAGGTTTTCTAAACAAGGAGCAGCCATCCATGGTCTGAAGGTTGGGAAGGAGGTTTTGTTTATTAAAGCCTATTCCATCTTTTCCCACACCCAACTTCAAAGCTACTTTTGATATTGAGCTCAAGAAAACTGGCACAGTGAGATTCTATAACTTCAAACATAAAAGCTAGATAGAGTCTCAGAGAGTAAACTGAGAGAGGTTTCTTGTGGGTTTATTAGTGTGCTGCGACTGACCTGGTTCGGTTTATAGAAGAAGCCTCCAAAGGGTCCTCTCCAGAAAGCTGTGTCTCCTGCTTTCCAGGACTCGACATACTGGGACATCAGCCCCTCCCGATAGCACTAAAAGTGAACACAGAGGCCTTAGGGGATCAGACAGATGCTACTACTACAAACCACATTAGCCATTAATGTCAGGCCCATCCTGCCTCTGAGTGCTTCATGGGTTAGCACATCTAAACCTCCCAATCAGCCTGTGCAGCTGCTCTGACGATCCCATTTCTCAGATGAGGCCCAGAGGCTTAAACAAAAGGTAAATGATGAGGATGGAGTGAAAATCTGTAGGGCGTATAGTCTTTTTTTTTTTTTAGGGCGTATAGTCTTAACAACAACGATCTCAAACCCAAATACCTACAGGAGCCATGCAGGTGACAAAACTAAGTGAACTGCGAGAAAGAACATGATTAATGTTAGCGAACACTCAGACTCAGCCTCTGAGATACAAGAGGGAGTGGTGGGGACTGAGGTAAATTGGCAAGTGAATGCTACTTCTAAAGGAGGGAATCAGTTCATAGCTCTAGTCCAGGTGGTAGGATCAGTGTTACCAGTTCTGATTTCTTCTGAAATCTATCTTTAAAATCTCCCATTCTTGACAGGTCACCAATGATTAACAATTTTAAATCACCATTAGAATTCTTAGTGGCCCAAACATTTCTCTTTTAAGCATTTGTCTAAGGTTTAAAATCCACCAAGATGTACCTCAGAAGGTACTGGAAATCTGAGAAGATCACAGCCAGTGAAAATCCTTATAACAATTTTACTCTGAAACACACACACGGGGTCACCATGGGCAGGAATCAACTCAATGGCAACTAGTTAAGTTCAGAATGAAATAGTTCTTTTATAGGCTGGCCTAATTCATCTCCTCGATGGGTAAGAAAATAAAGGCTGTAGGAAAGAGTCTACATTTCTGGAGGCGGAGGGGAGGACAGCTTCCATTTCCTGGGCACTATTCTGGGCCAAGTACCATCTTGGGACACTAGAGAGATAGCTGGAACGTAAGCTCAACAAGGTCAGCCAAATGGACTTGATAAAGACATGAACCAATTCATGGATTGAAATTCAGGCCCTCCCCTTAAGGAGCTCACAGTCTAGGACAGCCCTGCGCCTCAGATATAAGCAAGGCTGTTTGTTACTGTTATGCTCCATCAACTCGGAACCAGTCATAGCTAACCCTCCAGCAAGATCTCAAGAGGTCATAAACTGCGTGGGAGGAAACTGTCCATCTTTCTCCCACAGAACGACTGGTGGATTTGAACCACTTGCTTTTGGGTTGGCAGTACAACTCCTTACCACTAAACTAAACCCCCAGCAAGGCAGGAACACCTAATATCTCATGAAAATATATAGGGCCAAAAGAACTCCAAGGAGGGCATAGCCACCGCTATGGGGTGGGATGAACATGGCCCCTGGAACAGGAAGCTTTGGAGTTGGATTTTGAAGAATGAAAAGTTAGTATTCACAGAAGATGTGAGTAAGAATGAAGAATTTTGGGCATTAGCTGTGGGATACTTTGGGGCAGGATAGCTCAGGTCTTATCTTGGGAACAGCAAGGAATCTTTGGGGGGTGAGTGATGGTGGGGTGAAGATGACAGACTAGAAAGGTGTTGTAGTGAGATTATAACCAGGATTGAAGGAAGGAGTATGCCTTGATCACCAGGCTGACTTTAAGTCCCCATGGCCATCCCTGGAACCATCCCAGACTCCTCTAGGTTGTACATGCATGAAGCAGGACCTGGAGGGAAACCTCTGGTCACCTGGAAGAGGTCTAAGAAAGAGGGGAGGGCTCTTCCCTTTAACATATTAGAGGCTGTGTCTTAAAGCACTCCTTATTTTCTGGCCCCAGCCTGTTGCTGTCGTCGAGTTGGAACTGACCAGTGGGTTTTCAGAGGCAGTATATCACTCGGGAGGAGACTGCTGGAGCAGCTGGTGGATTCAAACTGCATTCCTTGGGGTTGGCAGCCTAACTCCTTACCACATGTCACCAGTGCTCTCTGGCCACAGGCTAGGTGAAGGTAAAAGCACTAGCTATAGCTTTAGAGGCTCAATAGCATGAACATCACCCAAGGAAAAAGGAAGTGTTTTTCTCACTATCTCCATTGCTCACAGAGTGAATGATCACTATACACTTGTTAAAGACATTCAACTTTTGTTCTATCATTACTTGAGGGGCTTTGGGACAATGGCATCATATCTTTGCGTTTCAGTTTCTTCATCTGTACGATGAGGGGGTAGGAGGAACAACGTACCCTGCATGGGATGAGATTATGAGAATAAAGAGCCAGAAGTAATGCCTGGTGCCCAGCAGGTGTCTGAGAAATGAGAGTTCTTCCTTTCCTTCTATCTGGAAGGGTAAACTGAAAAAAAAAAAAAATCCTGCCATGCTTCCCAGTCTGCAAAGACATTTCTGGCTCTTCCTAGCCAGCGGCTTAGGGATAATTAAGCATCTCTCTAAAGAGAGGCTTTCCGGTAAACGAAGGAGAAAATCAGCCTTGCAGCTGGGAGAGATCCAGCTGCCCTGAAGAGCTGTCTCCAGGCTTATCCTTTCAACAGAAGCGCACCCAGACAAGCAGCTTGGGGAAGCAGGCCATTTGGAGAGGATTTGTGGAATCTCCCAGACAAACAGTTGCGTGGAGAAGGGATACCATCCAAGCTTATGTGTGAGGGAATAAACACTGCCTCAGAAGGCAGACAGGGAAGCTGGGAGACGGAAACAGTGCTAGGGGCTTGGAGTCAGGGGGCCGGGGCTCACCCACCAGCCGCACTTCTTACTAGATGTGAACCGCTGGCAGCTTCTGGGGCCTTGGTTTGTTATCGATGAAAAAAGGGCATGATGATTCCTGGCCCAGAAAGTAGAAGAATTCATAAACTGCAACTCTTAAAATACTGGTGTTCTCAAGGATTCTGTTTGGGAAATGATGCTCTAGAATTGTACATTAGGTTGACCCATGTAAACAGTTGTTTAAGTCAAAACTTAATGTTAAGAGTACCAGCAATGTCATATAGTCCAATCTAATTATTTCCCCCATATAATTGGCCATTCGTGACTTTTTATACAAGTCCTACTCCCTGAGACTTCAGGATGTTTTGTGTCTAGCTCACTCGGTTAATTTTATCCCTAAACTCCTACCCTCCAGCTACTTCCAGACTGGGAAACTACTATTTTGCATCCCTTCGTGCCTTAGGTTATTTAGCCCGTCAGCCCGGAATACCACCCCCTGCCACTTGTTTATATTCCCTGTGAATTTATATTCACTTTTCAAGGCCCAATTCAAATGCCTCTGGACCCATACTTTCTTCTAAGAAATGACAACAGGTCCTCTATGTCCCACTTTTCACTGGATTCTCTAATTCAAATCCTGCCCCTTTGGAATCTAGTGGTGGATTGAGGAGTGTCCTCCACAAAAGTCGCATCCTTCCCAGCTCCTCAGTTTTAACCTTGTTTGGAGATAAGATCCCTTCAAATGCAGAAAAAGCCCTGTGTTGGTGGTCTATCGAGGTCCTCTCCCAGAAAAAATGAAGCTGACCAAGGCCTCTTTCACGTCCTTGCTCCACCCTCACATCAATCTGCTTCCAGTAAACACTGGCTTTTCACATCAGTGGGAATTGCCCCATCTCCACCAAACTGGCAAATGGAAACACAGTGCGTGACATCTTAGAGCATCTGCATGCGTCAACTCACCTTAATTAAAACTTCAAAGTATCCTTTTGCGTTGGCAGGGCTAATGGGTGTATATGCTCTCTGGATTTCTAAGCCATCTACTGTTCCCCTGGAAAAGAGAAGGCAGCCAGCCAGCCAGTCACTCAACAAATCTACACCAAGTACCCTCTCTGCAGCAAGCTGGTAAAAGCAAAGGTAGCGTCTGGTGATTCCTGGTGGTTCTCACTGAGGGTCAGGCTCAGAGAAGCAGAGAAAAGAGCACTGGATCCCATCACTGCCACCTGACGGCTGGGAAACCCAAATCATTTTATACCCAAGAACCTCTGCAGCTCCTTCTGTACAATGGGAACAACAGTCTGTTGCCCGCCTGCCTCAGCTACCTGTTATGTGGCTCCACTTGGGAAAGTTTTTTTAACATATGATGCTGTTCTTCTGCTCTATAAGGTCACAATGAATTAGAGCTGACTGCCTTCTTATTGCTGTAATGTTGTCTGAAATGTCTACTACACCCTAGATACACAGTACGTATTGTCTTGTTTAATTCACACAACCCAGGGCCACACGGCTAGAATGCCACTCTGGCTCCATCTGACTCCAGAGCTGGGTTCTTCCTTACTGCTCCTGAGCTGCATGGGAGTTCCCAGACACTCTTCAAAAGTCCTACTATGTGCAGAATTCTCATCCTGGGCGTATGTAAAGATTTACAAAGTCCTGTTGCAGGGAAGCTAAAGGCAAGAAACATATTCAGCAAATGCTTGTAGAATAAATGATGAAATAAAGAATAGAATACATGTAATAGCTTGATTGAAAAGAACATTCTTTTATAATGGAGATAGGAATTGACATTTTATGTAGGAATGTGCCTTCTCACCTCCTAGAGTTTGTACTGAAGGAGGAACAGGCCACAGACAAGAGTGAAGACAGGAAAGGAAGTCATTCTGGCCAGAAAGAATAGTTTGGGCAAGAGCTCAGAGGCAGGACAACGTAGGGGCAAGACAAGAAACACTGAGTGAGTAATGAAGTTGGAACATAGCATATGCTTAGAGAGGAAGAGGGAGAGCTGGTGGAAAAGAAGGTGGGGTGTTGGGTTCGATTTCCCTGTGAAGGCAAAGCAGAGCACTGAGAGGTGTTTGGGGAGTAGCGGAGTTGGATGTGGGCTAGGAACATCACTGCAAAGGTAAAGAGAATAGAGGTCAGTCGGAGACAGGCAGTTCTGGGCATTCCTGATTTACAGGCAGGAAAACTGAAGAACTGCATGGAGCAGTGACCTGCCCTGTGATCCCTCCCACCCACTGGAATAACGAGCTTTAAGGATGCCAATCAGGCCAGCTACCAGTACTAGTTGAGTATCAGCACTAGGGTCAAAGTGAAGCCAAGTAGGCGAGTCTGCTCAGTAATGAGTTTTTCCAATGTGTCCTCTGGTTGTATCTTCTGAAGTCTCTGCTGGTTCCTCCTCCTACCAACACCACTGTTATCTGTCCTATGCCCTGTCCTCTTTCCACACAACACACATTCTCAGGTATATGCTGATTAACTCTCAAATGCATATCTGAATCAGATTTCTCTACCAAGTCTCAGAGTCAGGGAATGAAGTGCCTGGTGGATGGATGTCTTCATTTCCAAAGGCCACTATGAGTTTCAGCCTCAATGTTTCCAAGTCAAAGTTAATGCCTTTTCCACACAGGCTCCTCCACCTGAATCCCACTGGAGGCCTCCCTTTCTCTCCACCACTCCCAAACTCTTCCTGGAGCCTTTGGTGCATCCAGCTCCTTAACCACAACTATTACTCATTCATATGTGTCAACTCACACATCTAAAAGGGTAGTCTAAAAAAAATTAAAATAAAAAAATAAAAGGGTAGTCTGCTACCAGCTACGTGAACCTGAAGAGGAAAGCCCTGCCTACAGAGAGTTCATTTCTCTCACAGGATCACTATGAGTAAATGTAGGCTAGGTTTACCAGATACCTTATTTTCAAGAGATGCAGGAAATCCAAGATTTTCCATGCAAAGTTCCAAATTTGTAAATGTCATCATTTAATTGGGGGAAAGAAAAGGTAAAAACATATCTGCTGTCAGATCTGACCCACAGCTACCACTGTGTAAAGTGACTTCCTGGGATCACAGAGCAACCCTCCAAGTTTCACACAATTTCCCTCCCATTGTGTCCTCTTTAACTAGAATTCGTGTTTGTTTTTTCCCTTTGACTACCTTTGTAGTCAACCACTCACAGTAGTTGATTTGGACTCAAGACAACCCTCCATCTGGTTTCTGAAGCTGTAAATCTTTATGAGAAGAGACTGCCCATCTTTCAAAAGTAGAACACAGTGGGAGGAGACTGCTCATCTTTCTCCCACGGAGCAGCATGTGGACTCAAACCACATGCCTTGTGATGGGGAGCGTAACCTCCTCACCACTAAGCCACCAGAGCTCCCCTCTCTGTAACAGCAATCATTAAAGGAGTTCAGGAAAAAAGCTATGTTGAACCTTGTCCCTGGACAGGTAGAGTGGGATTCAGGGTGGGAATAGGATTCAAAAGTAAGCAAAGACTTAACAACTCATGGAGAGAACAGAGCCTCAGCAGCCAGACTTTCTGAGTTTAAACTTGGGCTCCACTACATATCAGCTGTGAGATCTTGGGCAAGTCTTCTCTAAATGACAATATTCCTTCTCTCAACTAGTATTAATCATATTAGGTTGGTGCATCAGGATTGTATCCTTTCTCCACACCATTTCAGTCTGTATGCTGAGCACATAATTCACAAAGTTAGATTCTATGAAGATTGTGGCATCATCAGGATTAGAGGACTCATCAACAACCTGTGTTATGCAAATGACACAGCTTTGCTTCCTGAAAAGTGAAAGAGGCTATGAAACTGCAGATGATAAAGGACTACAGCCTTTGGTACAGATTACACCTCAACATCAATGAAACAAAGGTCCTCACTACAGGATCAATAGTCAACATTATGATAGAGAAAGGATTGAAGCTGTCAATTATTTCATTTTGCTTGGGTCAACAATCAACACCCTTGATACCAGCAGTCAGGAAACCAGGAGCTGTATAGCATTGAGCAAGTCTGCTGTCAGAGACCTCTCCAAAATGTTGCAGAGCAATGATATCAGTATGAAGACTAAGGTGTGTCTGACTCAGGCCAAGGTTTTTTCAATCACCTGCTACACATCAGAGAGCTGGGCAATGAATAAGGATGACAGAAGAATGGATGCCTTTGAGCTGTGGAGTTGGAGTACTGAATATCCCATGAACTTCCAAAAGAAAAAAACAGATACATCTTGGAGAAAGTGCAACCAGAGTGCTCCTTGGAGGCAAAGAGGGTGAAGCTGCATCTTTCATAATTTCATATTCAACTCGATGACACCTAACTACCACCGCCACCACCACAGGACCTAGAGTCTAACTGCCTGCCTTCAAATCCTGGCTCCAAAACTGTACTTCTCTGACTTGAGCTTCTACTTGGGTAAGCGTGGTACATCAACCACACAGGATTTTGTGAGGATTAAATGAGCTCATGCATATAAGACCCTAGCCTAGGACTGTAAGTGCTATAAAGTTATTTGCTATTATAATAATTATTATTCTAAAAGTTCAATCCCAAGAATCCTCTGAGTTACATTAAATATGCCTGTTTTTAAAGTTACAAAATAAAAGCTTAATGGAAGGTAAGCAAATTGTCCTAGACCACATACAGCTAGCAAATGGCAAAGCAGGACTCCAGGCTTCGACACTCCCACTACCTGCATGTACCGTAGGATGAGGTGCTGGCCAGGCCGCAGGCCAAGCTGGCTGTTCCCAGGCAGTGCAAATCGGGCACAGTAGGTATCCTTGGTGACCTTGTCCACAGTGCTGATGCTGAAGGCCAGGAAGGTCTCTGGGTTCAGATTGGAGGGGCAGCTCTGCAAAGGCAAAAGATCCAACAAGGTTAAGGCCAAGGCTCAAAGGATAAGCAGGCATCCACAACCATCCTTCACACTGTCCTCAGGGAAAAGGTGTCCTGGTCATTAAATTTTCTGTACAACAGAGGGTAGTCCCATCTTAGCTCTTTCATGTTCTCGTTGAAGACTGCCAGAGCACTTTGTAATGAGCTTCCCCTTGACAAAGGGCAGACTCCTTTGCTGGATATTCAAGGGCCTAGTGGGTGAGTGTCCAACCTTACTCTACTTTCCATGTATCAGACAGCAGACTATCCTCCTAAGCATAATTTGCTGCCTCCTGCCTCTCTACTCAAGCTGTACCCTCTATCCAGAACACACATCCTAGTCTACGAAATAACCTAGATGGTCTGCAAACCTGCTAAAATCCAAATTTAGAGAATTAAGAAAATGATGGCATTTTAAAGATTGCTGTTGTTAGATACCGCTGAGTCGAGTACAACTCAAAGCGACCCTATGAACAGTGGATCTGAACCCAGTCCTATCCTGTGCCATCCTCACACTTCCTGACACCTATAATCCACTGTAGCAGTCACCGTGTCAATCTCTACCTGGTCGAGGGTCTTCCTCTTCTTTGCAACCCTCCACCCTCTCAAGCATCATGTCCCTCCAAGCAACACGTCTGAAGTATGTGAGGTGATGCCTCATCATTCTTGCCTCCAAAGAGCATTCTGGCTGCACCCTCTCCAAGACATATTTGTTCTTTTGGCTGTCCATGGGATGTTCAGTGTTCTTCTCCAGCACCACAGCTCAAAGTGATCAATTCTTCTGCCATCCCTATTAATTGTCCAGTTCTCAGATGCATAGCAAGTAATCAGAAAGACCATGGCCTGAATCAGACATGCCTTAGTCATCAAACTGATATCATGACTCCTCAATAATTTCGAGAAGTCCCTAACTGAAGACTTTCCCAGTGCAATGTGTCTCTTGATTCTTGACTGGTGGCGTCAAAGGTGTTAATTGTGAATCCAAGTAAGATGAAGTTGTTGACAGTTTCAATCTCCTCTCCATCCACCATGCCTTATTGGTCCAGTGGTAATAATCTTGGTTTTCTTGACATTGAGATGCAATGCAAATTGAAAGCTGCATTCCTTGATCTTCTGCTTCAAGTCCTCCTCATTCAGCAAGCAAGGCTGTGTTATCCACATAACACAGGTTATCGATGAGTCTCCCTCCAATCCTGATGCCACACTCTTCTTCACAGAATCTAGCTTCTTAAATAATTGGCTCAGCATATAGATTGAATAGGTATGGAAAGAGAATACAACCCTGACACACTCCCTTTTCAATTTTAAAACATGCAGTGCTCCCCTGCTCTGTTCACACAACAGCTTCTTGGTCCAGGTCAAGGTTTTACATAAGCACAATTAAGTGCTCTGGAATTTCCATTCTTATATCAGCCTCAACTTATTATGAAAAACACAAACACCTTTGCAAAGTCAATAAAGCACAAAAAGACATTCTTCTGGTAGTCTTTACTTTCAGCCAGGATCCATCTGACACCAGCTTCTTCTAAATCTTGTTTGAACTTTTGACAGTTCTCCATCTATGTACTGTTGTAGCCATTTTTGAAGGATCTTCAGCAACATTTTGCTCGCATGTTATATTAATGATACTGTTTGATAAGTGTCCATATTCAGTTGGATCACCTTTCTCGGGAATACAAAAAAATATGGACCTTTTCCAATACGTTGTCCAGAGAGCTGTCCTCCAAATTTCCTAGCAAAGACTGGCGAGCAAATCCAAGGCTGTATATGTTAATTGAAACAAGTCATTTGGTATCCCACTGATACCTGATGGGGCCTTATTTTTTGCCAATGCCTTCAATGTAGCTTCCACTTCCTCCTTTATTACCACTGGCTCCTGCTCATATGGTACTTCCTGAAATTCTTCAGTATCAATCAGTTCTTTTTTGTACACTGATTCTGTGTATTCCCTCTGTCTTCTTTTGATGCTTTCTGGATCATTTAATATATTGTTCATAGCATCTTTCAATATTTCAACTCAAAGTTTAAATTTGTTTTTCAGTTCTCTCAGCTTGAGAAATGCACAGCAAGTTTTTCCCTTTCTAATCTCCAATCCCAACTCTCATTCCATTATAATACTTTGCTGTGTCCTCTCGAACTAACCTTCAAAATCTTATGCTTTGGCATGTTTTCCGTTTTTAGGGTTTTTTGTTTTGTTTTTTCTTCTCAATGCTCTGGTGTAACTATCAGAGTCTCTCTGACATCTGTTTCAGTTTTTTCTTTCTCCTCTGTTTTTGTAATGACCTTTTGTTGTCTTCATGAATTATATCCTTTACATCATTTCATAGCTCATCTGGTCTTTAATCACTGGTGTTCTATACCTCAAATCTATTCCTAAAATGATCTTGAAATTCATATGGAATAGATTCAAGATCATATCTTGGTTCTTGTGGATTACTTAATCCAGTACCTTCATTTCATATTCTCTGAGCAGGGACTCAAGGTCATGTCTTCTAAGTTTAGCTTAGTGTCCTTACCACTCCATCCCCCCACTTCCATGATGACTTTTCTGGATACCAGGACTCACAGAGGACTTCCTGTAAAATGATCACACTAGGTTTACTCCATGCCTAGCTTGGGGCCTGGCATCACAGATTCCTGAGGCACCAACTCTGCAGCCCCAACAGTGCCAGAGAGCTGACCAACACTCTGTCTTGGCCTCCACTGTGTCCTTTCTTCATCTATCCCATGCACCTCTAGTGGGTTTTCTGAGGCAGCAAAGCACACAGGAGGAGACAGCCCATCATTCTCTCTCAGGGCCACTGGAGGATGTGAAGATTCTAACCATCAGAGAGATATCACTTTTGGGTTAACAGCACAGCTCTCGATGGCCCACTCAACCAGGGAACAACCGACAATGTGTTTATATTCATACTGTTCAAATGAGAAAACTGAGAGTGGTTGCTTTAGGTGCTGTAGAGTCAATCATGACTCCTAACAGCCTTATGAACAGATCTAAACTTCACTTCACTCCATTATTATAACCACTTGCCAATTCATCTTGTGAAGGGTCTTCCTCTCTTTCTCTGACCCTCCGTCTTTCCCAGCATGATGTCCCTTTCCAAGGACCAGCCTCTCCTGACAGCATGCCCCTGCCCAAAGTATGTGAAAGGACGTTTCACCATTGTTGCCTCAAAGATGCACCCCATGTGCACTTCCTCCAATTCACCTACGACTCGACTTCACAACACAGAGAGAGACCAGATGGCCTACTGGACTGCAAATGATGCTACCAAGCCAAAGGTGGGTGACTCTAATCTGTGGCCCTCAGGTCTGTTCTTAATTGTTTTTGGTCAAACATTCTTCTAGGTCGTACAGCCCTGGTGTGTCCACTTGCCGTACAGAGGTAACTTGTGGTTGTTGTGAAGCTGAACACTGTGACACTGATGTGTCAAATGTGATAATGGTTACCCATGGTGGAGTGTTTGGTGGAGCTCCCGATTAAAACAAGCTTGGAAGCAGGAGTGGCATCCACTTCTGTAAATAGCTTGTCTCAGAAACCCTCGAGAACCTGGAGAAAGGTTGAAAGTCATGCTAGCTTGCTCTTTTGGCAGTCCATGGGATATTTAGTACTCCAACACCACAATTCAAAGGCATCAATTCTTATTCTGTCTTCCTTATTCACTGTCCAACATTCAGAGACAGAAAACATTTAACAATATACCATGGCTTGGATCAGGCACACCTTAATCGTTATAATGACATCCTTGGTGGGTGGAAAGTCTGATGCTGCTGGATGCCTGACAGTTGCCATGAAGTTCAACCTTTTCATGACCTCAAACCTCAACAAGAATCACAAACATCACTTCACTGGCCCCTCGCACGTGGGCAGGGAGATCATGTCCTCCCTTCTCTCCAAGGAACTGTGCCATGTACAACATGCGCTCCATTCCCGTCTGCAAAGATGATGAGGGGCAGGTGGTTAGAGGGCACCACAAAGGTCAGCAAATGGACAAAGTCGTCCAGTGTACAAAAAGAACTATGTCATCTGCATTCAAAACGTGGTCTACCTGTGCCTGTGGGCATCCACTCAAGCAAGGTGGTTATTATCAGGCTAAAACTGAATAAAGACTAGAAAAAAATTCTTGCATGTAAAGCCAAATTTCGGCAAGTTGGAAAAGAGAAAGGCAAATATAAGGAAGAATTGATTGAGAATATGCAGGAATGAATAGAACATGTTGAGCAACCACAGTTTAAGCAGATTTCTAGCTGGGTGTGTGTTCTTGTGAATGTTCCAAATTTCCATCTCGTTGTTCAGAAGTGGCTCTGGCAAATAAAAGTTGGAAATGTTTAAAAAGAGAAAATAAAATGACATCTTTGTTCTTTAGAACTTTGGAGAGGTCCTTGACAGCAGATTTTCCCAACACGACATGTCTTCTGATTTCTTGACTGATGCTGTTCTGGGTGCTAATGAAGGATCCAAGTAAAAGAAAATACTTTACAACTTCAGGGTTTTCTCCATTTATCAAGATATTGCCTATTCGTTATTTACCATTGCAAGAAAACGGAAATAACCCAGATGTCCAAACACAATTGAATGGATTGAGAAATTATGTTACATTCACACAATGGAATACGATGCAGCATGCAGGAGCAGTGATTTACTTGTAAATTATTACCTGACTTGGGAGGGACTAGAGAGCATTATGCTGAGTGAACTGACTCAGTTACACAAGGATAAATATTGTACAAAACCATTATTGTAGAATGAGTATGGGGATCTAAGGCAGGGGGAGTAAAAGCAGAGGGGTGAGGATGTGCAGGGGGAGGAGAAATTAATCATGGAGCTGTACAATTTGCTGGGGGGGGGGAGAAATTGGAAGAATCGGGTCTGAAAAACAATGTATTCAAATTTTGTAAATAAAGTAGTGTAATTTAAAAAAAATAAAAATGATGCTGTCTATTGTTGGTCTAATAGTAAACATTTGTTTTCTTCATGTTGAGATACATCCCATGTTGAAGGCTGTAGTCTTTCATCTTCTACAGTAAGTGCTTCAAGTCTTCTTTACTGTCTATAAGCAAGGGTTTGCCATATGTATAACACAGATTGTTGATAACTCTTCCTCCAATCCTGATGCCACATCCTTCTTCATATAGTCCGGCTTCTTGAATGTGTTGCTCTGCATACAGACTGAACA
Source organism: Elephantulus edwardii (assembly GCF_000299155.1). Taxonomy (NCBI): domain Eukaryota; kingdom Metazoa; phylum Chordata; class Mammalia; order Macroscelidea; family Macroscelididae; genus Elephantulus; species Elephantulus edwardii. Next base: position 10,755,523 of record NW_006399755.1, read on the forward strand.
GGTATGGAGAAAGGATAGAACCTTGATGCACATATTTCCTGATTTTAAACCATGCAGTGTTTCCTTCTTCTATTCAGACAGCTGCTCCATGGTCTATGCTGAGATTTCACATGAGCACAAATAAGTGTTCTAGGATCCCCATTTTTTTAAATGTCAGCCATTATTTGTTATGATATCCCTATTGATCGAATAAGAAAACTGAGATTTAGCAAACTAAACTGACATGCATAAGATTATACAATTAACCGAGATAACTGGATCTCAGCTCACATCCTTATTCTCACTGGCAATGTCTGTATCTCAGCTGGTGCTAATCATTGGGCAGACACCACAGGTTCTAGTCAAATGGCTTGTTTTAAATCAGAGCTTCAACACTTCAACACTGTATGACCTTGGGCAAGTTACTAAAGCTCTTGGACTTCAGTTTTCTCTTGGGTATAGTAACAGTACCTACAAAATAGGCATTTATAAGGAGTAAATGAACTCATGCATGCAAGTACAAAAACTAGGTATTGACAAAGACACACTGAGGCAATAAGTCTAAAATACCAATGGACCACTCTAACCTCTACCTCCACAACTCTTGAGACCAGAAGAACTAGATGGTGCTACTACTGCAGATTGATCTTAAAAAAAGAACACAGGGGCAGTTCAAATCCAACAGATGCTCTGCTGAAGAAGGAGGGGCAATCTCTTCCTGTACCAGTCGGATCCGATCTGACAGTAAACACACACACACAAAATTAAAAAAAAAATAAAATATAAAAGAACACAGGAGAGACAAAGCAGGAGGAAAAAATAGGGAACAAAACACGAAATTATAAAAATGGCCAGGTCTGCTGGAGTGAGAGAAAACAATGGGACCCTCAAGATTTTGGCATTTAGTTAAGCCTGGAACAAAACTCACCCCACATGGCTCAACTTCCAGGCAAACAACAGACAGACTTATAAGGGAGAGAGTAGTAACATGAGGGCAGTGTTCATTTCTTAAATAACTAACCACACAAGAGCAAAAGGGCAGCATTTACCCAGGGATAAAGCTCAGAAGATAGAAGGATGAATGGAAAGCAAATCATAGGGACTAAGGCTGTTATAATGTAAGGATTGAGTGAATCTCAAAACAAAATATGAATATCTGAACGGAAAATTAACTTGCTCACTCTATAAACTTACACTCAAATTGCAATAATTTGTATCTATAAAATGTCAGATGTATTCTGGCTTAAAATAAGGAATACCAGAAGAATATCTGTTTGTACTTTATTGACTATGCAGAGGCATTTGACTGTGTGGATAATGACAAGTTGTGGCTGACACTGAGAAAAATGGGAGTCCCAGAGCACTTAACTGTGCTCATTCAGAACCTATACCTGAACCAGGAGGCTGTTGTGCAAACAGAGCAGGGGAGCACTGCATGGTTTGGAATTGGGAAGGGCGTCTGTCAAGTTGTATTCTTTCTTCACTCCTGTTGGATCCATATGCTGAGCAAATTATCTGAGAAGCTTGACTCTATGAAGAGTATGGCATCACGATTGGAGGGTGACTCATTAATAACTTGCGTTATGCACATTACTTGCTGAAAGTGAGGCGGACTTGTGAAGCACTTGTTATAGAAGATCAAGAAAGGTAGCCTTCAGTACAGTTTGTGTCTCAATATCAAGAAAACAAAGATTCTTACCACTGGACGAATAGGCAGTGTCATGATGGATGGAGAGGAGCCTGAAACTGTCAACAACTTCATCTTGCTTGGATCCACAATTAACACTCTTGGCACAAGAAGTCAGGAAGTAAAGAGACGCATTGCATTGCAAAAATCTGCAGTTAGGGACCTTTCCAAATTATTGAGAAGTGATGATGTCAGTTTGAGGACTAAGGTACATATGATTCAGGCCATAGTCTTTCCGATTACTAGCTATGTATCCAAGGTCTGGACAATGAATAAGGATGACAGAAAAAGAATTGTGGTGTTAGAGAAAAGTACTAAACATCCCATGGACGGCCAAAAGAACAGATATATATATATCTTGGAGTGGGTGTGGCCAGAGCGCCCTTTGGAGGCAAGAATGATGAGGCTTCACCTCACATACTTTTTGACATGTTGCTAAGAGGTGCTATTCCTTGGAGAGGGACATGATGCTGGGAAGGGTGGAGGGTCAGCGAAAGAGAGGAAGGCCCCTCAACCAAGTAGATTGACAACGTGACTGCTGCAATGGGCTCTTGTGTATCAGGAAGTGTGAGGATGGTGCAGGACAGGACCAGGTTCAGATTTTTTGTTCATAGGGTAACTATGAGTCATACTCAACTCGACAGCACCTAACAACAAACCATATATATATATATATATATATATTATAATATAAAGGTACTATAAAGCACATTGCTATGCTGACAAACATAATTGTCCTAAGTCCAAGTTAACTTGATAGCAACTGATTTTTACCTTTTCCCCATCTCCCCCTCCCTCCAGTGAAGGATCCAGGGAATGCTAGTCCATTGGAATACAAAATTGGTATAAATAAAATCACAAAAGAGAATTCATTGTCCCAGGAAAAAAAATTTTAAAAGAATTCAGTCTTGGAAGTGCTATATAAGCGTGTTATCATTATTTACTATCAATGCATTATCTAGTTCAAGTTCAAGAACTTCTGAATCATGTATTACATCTCCTTTCTGTAAGGGGAGGTTTCTGAGGGTAAGAACACAGGCATCTTTACTTTATCATCAACCCCCCTGGGCCCTGCACATGGGGTGCATGCTTTCTGACAGATAAGGGAGAAAGTCAACAGTCTTATTATGCACTACCTGCAATTCTAGGTGCTACTTGAGGTTCTGAGGTTAAAGCAATGAGCAAGGCAGAAATAGAAACCCTGCTCTTTTAGAACTTAAAGTATAGCAAAGAGGTTTACAAATAAACAATCTAGCTGGCGTCTGGTGGTGGTAAAGGTTAAGAAGAGAAATGAAACAGGATGAGAGGTTGTAGAGTCATAAGGAATTAGTAGAGAGAGTAGTTAAAAAGTCTCTTAGATGAAATGAAATTTGCAGAGATCAAGAAAAAGTGAGGGGGGTCAGACAGTGAGGAGGAGAAACACGGGCATTGTCATGAATATTTCTGTCGTTGGCAGAGGTCAGAAGGCTTTGGTCCCTACCAATATGTTCCAGAGGTAGAACTACACAGAGGCATTTAACAGTGATAAATGTAAAGGTGCACTTTGGGGTTAAAAAAATAATTTACTCAGGATGCATGATCTACAGGTTAGAATAAGCTTTGGCCTAATTTGGATCCTAGCAATGGAAAATAGCTAATAATTGATTAAAAAGCAACTGTGATGCCAAGTTGCGTTGAAAGAAGTGAGATCCAGGAAAGTGGGAGGAGATGCTTCCACACTACCAATCAGATGGGACGTGGACAACGGGAAGACCATCCAAAGACAGGCTAACAGGATGGGAATTCAAACCAGGCTTATGTGTAGTAATAGAAGGAGCACAGGCTTAGTTTCCCTATTTGCACAATTCAAGGGTTGAACTTTACAGCGGGCCAGAAAAAAAAAGAAACGATAGTAACAGACGTAGGGCTGCTGCTGGTGGTAGTAGAAATATTAACAGCATAGCCTATTTATCTGGTCTATATATACTATGTACTAGGGAGCTCTGGTGGCCTAATTGGGTAGAATTATGCTGTCAACTCAAAGGCAGGTGGTTCAAATCCACCAGCTGCTCCATGGTAGAAAGATGGACAATTTCCTCCCATGCAATTTACAGGCTATGAAAACCAGATGGAGAGTCAGCTATGGGTCAGTTCTGACTCAGTGGCAACGATTAAGTGAGTGAGTGAGTGATACTATGTGTTCATTTACTAGATGAAAGCAAAGGCTGTCTTGCTCCCTTTCAAATACCCGGGGTCTATAACAAACCCTCCACTGGGTCTGTAAGGCTGTAAATCTTAATGAGAGGAGATGACTCCTCTTTCTCCTGAGGAACTCTTCTGCCTTCGGTTAGAGGCACAACATGCTACCATGCCACCAGAGCTCCCGACTGCCTGTCACAGGGCCCAGTGTATGGCAGGCACTCAGCAAATGTTTGTTAAATTAAATGAATGTCAGTCTCTGTGCTAAACATGACAAATGTTCAACCCAATTCTACAGGGGAGAAAACTAAGGTTTAGGGAGGTTAAAGGGCTTTGCCAAAAACTACACAACTACTAGTTAGTTCACCCTAGAGACTGACTTTGCACTTGTTCCCATTATGCACACTCTTTCCGCTCAGGTGCAGACAGTCGGAAAGGCTTTCCAGAGCAGGTGGGAAGGACGAAGACGTGGTAGAACGTGGCTCTGGTCCTTTAGCGAAGGGGTGGCCTCCCTCACCTGGGGCTCCTCCCTGCTCAGCAGGCTCCTGTCCTTGCTGGCTCGGGCTGCCTCCCACCTCCCCAGGTCTCGGTGGTAAAGGTCGAACACACAGGGGGAGCAGCCACCGCCACAGCACTGGGAGGGCAAGGGCTCCACAGGTCGAAGCTGGAGCCAAGCTTCCTCGTCATCCTCCTCCTCTTCTCTGTCACCCAGCATCAGTGGGGACTGGGGAGCCTGGGGAACAGGGCCTGGGAGGAATTACCAGTGATTTTCTCAGAGCAAGCCTTGCTCATAGGGCTGTGGGCAAAGGTTTTGCTTCCTTGCCAGCCTAGAACAGAAAAAACATACGAGTTATACTTTGGTCACCTCCATTGCTCCCATTCTCCCCAAGGCTTGCTGGTGCCAGGTTCTGTACAAGCACAGGGGGCAGGGATGAGTCAGCACAGAACAGGCTGTTCTGTTTAACAGGGGACGCACACAGACAAGACACTACAGTCAGAGCTGGGGCCCAGGCTTCCTCACCTCTGTCCAGGTCCTGAGCACTGGGTCAAGCATTTTATATAGATTATCTCATTGAGTTGAAAAAAGGTCTTTAAATGATGAAGCAAAATGTACATATAAAAAAGATGCATAAACATTTATGCAACATTTCATGAATAACTGTAAAAGAACATCAGTGTAACTACTACCTAGGCAGGTAAAAACAACCTGTGTTATTTTGTTTTTCTCACAGAACCAAACCATGTAGCTGGTCCTAATCACAATTTCCTCCTTCTCCAAAAGGTGACCACTATCTTGACTTTTTAATAATTTACTAGCTTTTTGTTAGTTTAGCCAGCTATGTTGCAACGTTAATCATTACCATTCAGCTTGGGAATCTCGTAGTACTTAACTGTGTCCATGGGAAACCTAGACCTAGACCAAGAGTCTGTTGTGAAAACATAGTGAGGGAACACTAAATGGTTTAAAATTAAGAAGAGAATGTATCAGGTTTGTATTCTCTCTCCATACCTATACAATCTGTATGTTGTTGTTGGTATGTGCCATCGAGTCACTTGTGACTCATAGCGACCCTGTGTACAAGAGCCCTAAAGGCTGTTCTATCCTGTGCCAACCTCGCCATCTCAAACACACTCATTCCCACCACTCCACTCAGAGAATCGATCCATCTCATCGAGGGTCTTCCTCTCCTGCGCCGCCCCTCTACTCTGCCAAACATGATGTCCCTCTCCAAGGACCAGTCCCTCCTGTATGCTGAGCAAATCATTCAAGCAGCTGGACTCTATGAAGAGAAATGTGGCATCAAGATCAGAGGAAGACTCATTAGTAGCCTGTATTACGCAGATGGCAAAACCTCGCTTACTGATAGTGAGGAGGACTGGAAGCACTTGTGGCAGAAGATCAATACAGCCTTCAATATGGACTGCATCTCAATTTCAAGAAAACAAAAATGCTTACCACTGGAGCAATAGCTAACACCATGATAGATGGAGAAGATTGAAACTATCAATAGTTCCATCTTACTTTGATCCACAATCAACACCCTTGGTACCAGCAGTCAGGAAATAAGGAGATGCATTGCACTGGGAAAATTTGCAGTCAGGGACCTCTCCAAATTACGAGGAGTAATGATTCAATTGGAGGATTAAGTTGTATCTGATCAGGTCATGGTCTTTCCAATCATTTGCTATGTATCTGAGAGCTGGACAACAAGTAAAGATGACATAATTGATGCCTTTGCACTGTGGTGTTGGAGAAGAGCACTGAACATCCCAAAGATGGCCAAAAGAACAAACAAATATGTCTTGGACAAAGTGTAGCCAGAGAGCTCTTTGGAGGCAAAGAGAATAAAGCTTAGCCTGATATCCTTTGGCAAGTTGCTAGGAGGGGCTATTCCTTGGAGAGGGACATAATGCTTAAAAAGGTGGAGGAAGGAGAGAAGACCCTCAGCTAAGTGGATTGACACAGTGACTGCTGCAATGGGCTCCAGTGTGTCAGGAAGTGTGAGGATGGCACAGGATAGGACAGATCCAGATCTATTGCTCACATGGTTTGTACTCAGTTCAACAGCACCTAACAACATTTAGCCTTGCCCCTTTACATGAAAAGAATCTTACTATTCTTTTATGTCTGGTTTCTTTCACTCAGCATTATTGGCAAGAGTCACTCACCAAAGTGTTGCAACTCATTTAATTTTCACAGCAATCAAGATGGTATAAATGGTTCCATTTTACAGACAAGAAAATTGGAGTCTGAGAAGATATAATCAGGTATCTATGGTCACAGAACTCCTAATATCCTAATATGGTGGTTACTGCTGTTGTTGTTAGGTGCAATCCATACTGAAGGTTACATTCCTTAATCTTCTGCAACAAGTGCCACAAGTCCTTCTCATTTTCAGCAAGTAAGGTGTGTCATCTGCATAACACAGGTTAGTGATGAGTCTTCCTCCAATCCTAGCGCCACATTCCTCTTCATAGAGTCTAGCTTCTTGAATAAGTTGCTCAGCATATAGATTGAATAGGTATAGAGAATACAACTTTGATGCACTCCATTCCTAATTTTCTATATTTGTTCCCATTCCAAAGAAAGGGTACTTGACAAAGTGCACAAATTTTCGAACAAGAACATTAACATCTCATGCAAGCAAGTTTCTGCTGAAAATTATCCAAAAATGACCGGAGGAGCACATCAACAGAGAACTGCCAGATGTGCAGGCTGGGTTTAGAAGAGGCAAGGGGAGCTCTGGTGGCCTAGTGGCAAGAAGCTGCACTGCAATCCCAGAGGAGCACGGTTCGGATCCACCAGATGCTATGCCGGGAAAGGAGGGACAATCTCCTCCTGTACCAGTCAGATCTGATTTGACGGTACACGCACATGCACAAATAATAAAATAAAAAAAAAAAAAAAAGAAGAGGCCGTGGTACTAGGGATATTATAGCTAGTGTTAGATGGACCTTGGCTGAAAGCAGAGAGTACCAGAGGAGTGTCTGCATTTCATTGACTATGCAAATGCATTTGACTGTGTGGATCACAACAAATTGTGGCTGACTCTGAGAAGAATGGGAATCCCAGAATTTGATTGTGCTTATGTGAAACCTATTCTTGGACTAAGAGGCAGTTGTCAGAACAGAGCAAGGAAGCACTGCATGGTTCAAAATTGGGAAGGGTGTATACTAGGGATATATTCTGTCTCCATACCTTTACAATCTATATGCAGAACAGATCATCCGGAAGCCTGGGCTGTATGAGGAGGAATGTGGCATCAGGATTGGAGGAAGACTCATCAACAACCTGCTTTATGCAGATGACACAACCCTGTTTACCAAAACTGAAGAGGACCTGAAGCACTTGCTGCAGAAGGTCAAGGACTGCATGGAGTCTTAAATATGAATTGAAACTCAACATCAAGAAAATAAAGATTCTCACCACTAGGCCAACTGGCAGTATCATGATGGATGGTGAAGAGATTGAGACTGTTAACAGCTTTAGTTTGCTTGGCACCACTACCAACACTCTTGGTACCAACAGCCAGGAAATCAAGAGATGAATTGCATTGGGAAAGTTGGTTGTCAGGGATCTCTCCAGAGTACGGAAGAGCAATGATGTCAGTCTGGAGACCAAGGTGCACCTGATCTAGGTCATAGTCTTCACAAGGTGAAGTCAGCCTGCTCCTTGGAGGCAAGGATTCTGAGGCTTCATCTGACATACCTTAGGCATGCTGCAGAGGGACCATCCTTGGAGAGGGACATCATGCTTGGAAGGGTAGAGGGACAGAGAAAAGAGAGGGAGACCATCAATGAGATGGATTGACTCAGTGACTAGGGTAATGAGGGTCAGTGTGTCAGAGACAATAAAGTTGGCACAGGATAGAGCAGGTTTCAGGGCACCTAGGGTCGCTATGAGTCGCAAGAGACTCAATAGTACATAACAACAACAACAGTGTTCCCTCACTTTGTTTATACAACAGCCTCCTGGTCTAGGTTTAGGTTTCACATGAGAACAATTAAATGCTCTGGAATTCTACTCTTCTCAATGTTAAGAGGTCACGGCACCAGGGATATCCTTGCTGATGTCAGATGGATTCTGGCTGAAAGTAAAGAATACCTAAAGAATGTCTATTGACTATGCAAAGACATTTGACTGTGTGGATCATAACAAGTTATGGCTAACATTGAGAAGAATAAGGATCTCTAGTGTGGTTGCAGCAGAATTTTAACTGCAGTTTATTAGGATCCAAAGCTTCAGACGACTGTAATAACTTTGATATACTGTTCCCCAACCACAGGAAAATGGAAGACAGAGGCTGTGATAATCCAGGTGAGAAGTGATAAGGACCTGCACCAGAGCAGATTCAGGAAGGAACAGATATTAAGGAAGTATCAATTGGATCCAACCTTGATCCAAGTCAGAGTACTTTCAATTGCCTCCTATGCATCTGAAAATTGGACAATCAGTAAAGATGAGAAAAGAAGCATCAATGCCTCTGAGCTGTGGCATTTCGCAATAGTACTGACTGAACCAGGAAATTAAAAGGCATATTGCCATGGGAAAGTCTGTTGTTAGAGACCTCTCCAAAGTACTGAAGAGCAGTGGTGTCTCTCTGGAGACTAAGGTGCGTCTGATACAGGCCATGGTCTTCACAATCACCTGTTATGCATCAGAGAGTTGGACAATGACCAAGAAGGATAGAAGGAGAATTGATGCCTTTGAGCTGTGGTACTGGAGAAGAGTATTGAGAATACCATGGATGCTAGGAAAACAAACAGATTCATCCTGCAAAGGGTTGAACTGGGTGGTTCCTTGGAGGCAAGGATTCTGAGGCTCTGTCTAACATACTTTGGACATGTTGTAAGGAGAGAGTGGTCCTTGGAAAGGGATACCATGCTTGGGAGGATGGAGGGACAGCGCAGGAGGGGAAGGCCCTTTATGAGGTGGATTGATTCAATGACTGGGGTCATCGGGATGGGCATGTCGGAGACAGTGTGATTGGCACAGGACAGAGCAGAGTTTAGGGCTGTTGTACATAGGGTCACTATGAGTCACAAGTGACTCGATGGCACATAACAACAACAACAACAACAACTGAATGAACTGCCAAAAAGAAGATCCATGCCTGTTTTGGAGAGAGTACAACCAGGATGCTCCTCAGAGGCAAGAATGGTGAACAGTGTTGTCTCACATACTTTGGGCAGAAGGACATAACTCTGGAAAGGTGGAAGTCAGAGGAAAAAGAGGATAATCCTCAACAAGATAGAGAATGGCTTGACCAAGATCGTGATGATGGTGCAGAATAGAGAAAGTTCAGATCTATTGTTCACAGGGTTGCTGATAGTCATGGTCGACTCAACAGCATCTAACCAAGAAGTCTGAAGGGCCCGTGGGGCTTCCAAGTTCAAAACCTAGTTATCGGCTGGATTAAACAAATTTAGATATATAAGGCTTGGAGATGAAGCTCTGGGTAACTGGCACCAAGGGAGGGATGGCCAGGGAAGAGAAGAGGGACAGGGTAGGTGGTTAACAGAGACTTCTTGTGCAAGTGAATCTCTCTAGGACAGCACCTCATACTGTTCAGAAATAACATGTTTACGTATGAGGAAGACTCATCAACAACCTGCTTTATGCAGAT